>NC_142008.1:90750475-91068826 GCF_049901715.1 Pseudonaja textilis
AATTCCACGGAAAGCCTTTCCAGTACCTTTCACATTTTATCACTCTACAATAATACTCAGTTGCTGGTAACCCAGCACCCTGCTATTTCTGCTTCAGTATTGGGTCATTGTGGCTATTATATACTTATATTTCATAAGCAAATTTAATTCAAATTTCCTGCTATCAAATTTGCTTCCTTTTTATAGGCTTATAGTAAAGAAAACTATATGCTGTACATTCTGTACTTTTCTAAATGGTTTTCAAACAATATTTCATTTTTAAGGCTCAGATTTCCATGATATACCCCACATGCTCATGTGCACACACATTTGTATCTGTGGATATCTCTATGTAGATATATAAACATACAAATATAAATAGCAGAATGTCATTTGTCCTTTGCTATTATATGTAGAATTATTTTTATAGGAAATGGGCAATATAGGGATTCATGTATTTCCAATAGAAGAGAATATCTATAGCTCAGGGTTGAACTGTGGAGTCCTTAGTGTTCTCTGAGCTTTGTTTGCTTGGAAACATTTCATTACCCAACTAGATAACATTAATGTACATCATCAAAGCACTGGTGATGTTACCTATCAGGTAAAGAAACACCTGCAAAAAAACTAGCAAGCTCAGGGAGCATCAAAGTCTCCATAGTAATGAAGTCAGCACTTCAACTTTCCATGGACTTAGCTGACATCAACAAATTATTGTCATTTATAGATTTGAACTGCAAAACTAATATAGCTGTAATGAAACTATAAAGCACACTAACAACATGAGGCATCAAATAAAAGATTAACCAGTTCCTCTTTTTAAATACGCATTTCAACATTAATTACACATAGACTTCTTTCTTCTCCTGTTTGATAGAATGTTTATCCAACTCCCTCTAAGAAGATGGCTTCCGTGTTCCTTGTCTTTTCTGCATAGGTATATGTGATTGTTTCTTCTCAAAAGACTAGAATAATTTATTTCTCCATGATATAAACATGGGTGAAAGTAGGGCCTATTTGGTGGTAGTGATAAAGACATTGGTATGCATACTTGTGTTTATGCTATGAAGCCATTTTTCCTGCAGTATACTATAGTGACAGAGTATACTCATAAACTTAATTGTACAGGGAAAATCCATATTTCTATACAGAACAGGCCCCAATTTTAAAATAAACAGGTTCAGCTCCACAATCTATCATATTTGGATGGAAAAACATGTTTATTTGGTCAGTTTCCATCTTGACACTTATACCACATTACTCCAAATCTTGTATACTTTGTGTTTTGGGAGCATCAGTTCAATAATTTCCAACTAGAATTGGATTGTTGTTATGAGAGAGATAACCCACCATATCTGAAGGGCACCAGGCTAGGGAATGGTATCTCAAGTCCAAAGAGCAATCCTCCCCATCACTCAAGTAAACTGGTTCATCTTCAGTATTTCAGATATGAAGATAAGCCCAATCCCTTAAAGATATGTGAAGAAATAAGGTATAATTGGCTCAACAGAAATTGCTTTTAGATTTAAAGGGTTTTGTAGGAAAGACAATATATGTACCACATTTAAGAATGTTATACAGGTTTGTAAGTGGGCCTAATAATCACATGTCCCTTTATTCCACTCCCTTTTTTAAAGGCACAGTTCTGTTAACAGTCCTAATAGACGACATAAATGTACTGATTTTGCCCCCAGAATGAAGTTTGCCTAAACAAACACATATATCTGTTTCTGTTACTGGTCCAGTTCACACATATGTGTATTGCTTGAGAGTTGTATACTTATTGCTGCCAGTACAAGAGGACTAACTTCACTAACAAGTATGAAAGTGTTATTTCATACTTAGGCCAACTTATTTGCACATCTAAATCAAGCAAACCTGGGACCTTCCAGTGCCAAGTTCCATGTGTGATTCAGCCAACCTATGGCACCTTAAGTTTTCTATAGACATAGAATTTGCAGGGATTTAGTCCAGAATGCTTTGCCCATTAGAATTCAAGCACTTGTTACTGATGTTTGACTGCAAACTGATGTACAAATTTGAATGTTTGTAGAAGTTAATGGTTCTGATCTCTGCAGTAGAAAATTATTTACAGTATCACAGCTCTATAAAACTTAGTATTTATGTTTCTGATCTTTTTAATAATACAAAGCAATGACATTTCAGTAATAGACTGCAGTCATTAAGGTTTGCTTGTATTGTTCTTTGCTGACAACTGGCTAACAAATATCCAACTGACTGGGAGGTGGAGCCTTGGAGCAAGGGGTGGAGCATGCTAGCATAGAAAAAAAAATGACCTGGCTTTTTTGAGCCAAATATAAAAATATTAATATGGTCCTTGGTTTTGACCCCTTACTCTGAGATTTCTCTTAGAGACCAGGGAAGGAGGTTCAGATCTTGAAATTTCTGACCGGACCCTGAAGGCTGAAAGAACACAGCTTGTGGAAGGCCTCCAAGTGAGTTTTTGGTGAACTTTGCCTGAAATTGGAACTAGGTTGAGCAAATATCTGGATGGGTGGAAGGGTGGCTGGCTCCTAAATCATGCTTTTAATCATTATGCTACATGAGTTCCCTTGACTGCATCTATTTGAATTAAATAGCTTTAATAACAAAAAAATATTTTCCCAACTACAGGTTAAATTCTGGATATTGGTTAAAAGAGGTCTACTTTCAGCCCAGGAAACAGCCCAGGAAGCATGCTCTTCAGGGAGAAGAAAACCAAAGT
Organism: Pseudonaja textilis; assembly: GCF_049901715.1. Classification (NCBI taxonomy): domain Eukaryota; kingdom Metazoa; phylum Chordata; class Lepidosauria; order Squamata; family Elapidae; genus Pseudonaja; species Pseudonaja textilis. The sequence goes on from NC_142008.1 coordinate 90,753,180, forward strand.
TTGTAAGTAATTGCATTGGATAAGCTGTTATCCCCAATATATTACTTTTCAATATTACCTACAGTGATTACTGCATTAGCTCCACATCAGTGAGATTTTATTTTTCTGCCTTGCCACACTTTTTGGATTATTGATCGTATTTTGGTATAGAAAGGTCCCTTAGCTGAGTCAATAATTCTAGGTCAAGCTGTTGAGGCCAGTTTTTTTTTAATAATGCTTTTTGCATCAGTCACATACTGAACTAAACAAAATAACTTGCAGTCTTTTTCTGCAATTCCATGCTATGTCTCCTAAATTAACATCTTTTGAACTGGGTTGTTCTTTGAAACTAGTACTGGTGGCTCTGTCAGGGATTCCCTGTAATCTATATATATAAAAGTGAAATACCACTCATGCATCATCACTAAATCTCCAGAACTGTAAAGCCTACAAACTTGAAATTTGGCACATATGTTCCTCTTGGCTTCTAGGTGCTCACTAAGAAAGAATTCTTTTGAAATGACCATCAGAGTATTAGCATTTCCTATATTATTATTATTATTATTAACACGCTCTGATGCTAAGGAGTTCTACTCTCCCTCCCCACCTGAAAAGAAATATCTTCCAAATGCAAAACACAAGCAGAGGAGAGGAATTTCAGTTTCAGTTTCACAGCACCAAGCAGCTTTAGTACAGAACAGTTGAGCTAAGCCACACCCAGGCTCTTTGCTGTCTCCTTCTTGCTCAGACAGCAGATACTGTTTTAGTTTCTAAACAGCCCTCAACTCTCTCACACACTGACAGGATGCTAGCCAGATGAATACCGATGGATGCTGGTAGGCAGAAGCAGAATTTTTTCCCCTTATTTTCCTCCCAAAAAACTAAGCCTAACCACATAGTTTCTTAGTGAAGCACGGGTATCGAGCTAGTATACAATATATAATTGCAACATCTGTCATCAATGCAGATTAAACATCCATAGTAAAAATTAAGTAACTTAATGATATAAAGTATGATCATTCATAGAATATTGCACCCATCGCCCACAAACAGACAAACCTCCCCACAGTAATATAGTTTCTCTAGTTTTGGGTCTCTGAACTGAAACATTATGGTTTCATCACACATATACCAGGATCCTATAGCTTGTTTAGCAACCGAACTTTAAAAGAACCGCCAGGGCCGCACCAGAGCCATGCGGACTGGGCAGAGCCGGGAAAGCGAGCCGCGGGTGCACGCCCGCCTGCCAACCAAAAGAGCTGGGCCGGCCTGAGCTTGGCTTACTTCCCAAGTCCCTCCAGCCCAAACCCGAAGGGGCACCTGGAGAGGCTGCCTAAGGTAGGGGGCCCCAACCACCGGGCCCCGGACTGGTACCGGTCCATGGATCATTTTGTACTGGGCCGCCTACTTAGCTTGGGCACTGCCATCTTGTTTCGACGGCGCTTGAGAAAGTGCTTCCGGGTGAGCTTGTCAGTTGTCAGTTGGATGGAAAGCGGCGTTTGGGTGCTGAAGGAATCTTCGCGGCTTAGTTTTGTCGAAGGGAGGGGGTGGCTTTGAACGAAGAGCTGTCCCGATGGCGGTGGAGCCTCGTGTTACTCAGGAGGAGATTAAGAAAGAGCCCGAAAAGCCCATCAACCGCAAGAAGGTGCAAAGGAGGAGTTGAAGGTGGCGGGGAGAAGCGGGGGACTGCTGGCTGGCTGGTCGCTCGGCTTGCCTTGCCTTGGTCATGCGTGCTGATGCCGGTACATCATAGTATCATAGTTTCAAAACCAACATTTTGCAAAAGAAAGAGCAAGAGTAGCTCAGCACTGTCCCTGCATTTGCCCTTCCAGATGGTACAGAAATGCCATGTTCCAATTCCAAATTTAAATAATATTACTCAAAGCATATTAAAGTCCAGTGTGAAGAATGTGTTCATTCTCAGTCATAGGCAGATAGAGACATGCGAAGATGTCATGCATTCCAGACATTTCTCAGTGTCTGCCTGATAGAAGAGAGCATTTTGGAAGAATAGTGCTTAGTGTTGGAGCCATTTCAGCATTCAGCAGAGAAGAGAAGTGGTAAATATCCTGATGTTTTCTGGATGTTTTGAACTGTAATTCTCAGAAACCTGTATCATGCTGACTGGGGCCAATAGTTCACATTTGAACAACTTCCTGTTGGTCAGTAGAGCTAGAGAGATGAAATTAAAGTAGGAATTTAGATCTTCAGGACTTATCTCAGCCCTGTGCACTAATTGGAATTTCCTTCCTTCCTTCCTTCCTTCCTTCCTTCCTTCCTTCCTTCCTTCCTTCCTTCCTTCCTTCCTTCCTTCCTTCCTTCCTTCTTTATAAATTATTTATTGGACTTTTAAAAGAAAATATCTAAATAAGTACAAAAAATATGAAAAAAGAGTAAAAGAAATACAAATAAGTAAACCAGGGATTTTAAAATATCAAGGTTATAACTTTCTACTATCCTATTGATTAGTTGTAAATAGTTAAATATGTTTTAAATATTATATCACATCAAATATTAGCAATCATCTGTCACTGGTTCAAGACTCATGATTTAATTGGGGTATGCTGGAATCCTGACATCATTAAACTTAAGCTACAAAGGAATATCAAGAGCCACAATCAACACAATATAAATTATAGAACAGAATTCTGTATTGTAATTAATTCAGTCTACATTACTAAAACTTTATTTTGATTTAGGTATCTCATAAAACTAAAATATAGTTATTATGCACAAATCCAATCTTTTATATTGTGCCAATATTAAATTATAATCTAAGAATTGTTACCAGTTTGAATTGTTTAGTTTACTTTATTGTCATTGCACTTCACACAACAAAATCAAACACCATCTTCAGTGCACATCATGACCATGAAAATAAACATCCTTCACCCTCCACATATTGAACCGAAAACCCCCAACACCACACCAACACTGCACTATACAGCAGAATTCAAAAGAGATATTGCCCTGGGATAGAAGCTGGTTTTCAGCCTATTTGTCCTTGTTTTTATTATTTTGTACCACCTGCCAGATGGTAATAGTTCAAAAAAAAAGGGTGCCCAGGATGAGATGGATCTTTGAGGATGTTTTGAACTTTTTTAAGGCAGTGGGAGAGCTATTAAGCTCTTCCAAAGAGGGGAGAAGGCAACCAGTGATCTTCTGGGCAATGACGTTAACCCTCTGGCGTGCTTTCCTATCTGCCATTGTGCAATTGGCAAGCCATACAGAGGTGCAGTAAGTTAAGATACTCTCTATGGTGCAGCGGTAGAAGGTCACCAGCAGTTTTTCATTCATTTGTTGTTTTCTGAGAAGTCTCAGGTAGTATAATCTCTGCTGGGCCCTTTTGACCAGGGCTGCAATGTGGGCACCCCAGGTCAGGTCCTCTTTTATAGTAACACCCAGAAACTTAAAACTGGCCACTTGCTCCACTCGGTCTCCATTGAGAAGCAAGGGCTGGATGTCTGATCTGTTCCTTCTATAATCCACTATAAGCTCCTTGGTCTTATTGGTGTTGAGGACCAAGTTATTGTCTCCAGACAATGAAAGCAGTCGGTCCACCTCATCTCGGTAGGCAGACTCATCTCCGCTGGAGATGAGTCCCACCACCATTATATCATCCAATACAAAGACTGTGCTGATCAGTTGGCTGGAGTCTTTACCAGGATCTTCAATCAGTCTTTACCAGGATCTTCAATAATTGAAATCTCTGTCAAATTTGCTTTTAAGGTGTCAATATATTCTAGACATTGAAACTTATTTTCGCAACTTAGCCATTGAGATCAGGTTACTTTTTCAATACAAAACACATAGTAATGTAGTATCCTTGTAGCAGTTGTTATACGTAAAGACAATTCAATGTGCTTTATAGGAATGTATATGGTTTGATAAAGTTTGGTATAACCAGGAGTGGGATTCAAATTTATTAACATCTGGTTCTGTGGGCATGGCTTAATTTATGGGTATGGCTTAGTGGTCATGTAACTGGCTGGGCGTGGCTTGGTGGTCATGTAATTGGGTGGGTGTGGCCAACTCAGCACTATTTCTTTGCCCTAAAGACTGTTTTACAGTAAGTATAATCCAAAACAAAAAGTAGTTTATTATGTCATGCTTTTAATGCTTAAATAAACATAAAACTAGATTTTGTTCCAACAAAGTTTTAAAATATTAATAACAATACTTTACAAAAACAATAAAACTGTTATTTAAAGTGTTGCCAAATTGCTTTTTTATTGGTGTCTCACTTGCAGTTTTCATTTGTTTTACATGAGCATCATCAGCTATGTGATGTGCTCGCAACCATTTTTTTACTATAGGAACAGGGTTACATTCTTGCAGAGGTAGGTCAATTAGATTAATAGTCAGTAGATTAGTTACATTGGAAAATGTTAGGTGACTTCTCCTCTCCTCTCTTTTTCATTTGTGAAAAACTCCTTTCCACTTCTGCTGAACTTACTGCAATTGGCCTGACAATATCTCTAGCTTTTTTAGTGCTGTCTTTTAACACATTTTCTATAAAATCTCAATAATCATTAATATTAATTTCATAATGGAAAATTTCACCAAATGCAACCAATTGTTTTTCAGCTGCTTTCCATGGAAAGCATCACCACTTCTTTCGATGTTCCAGTAATCTGGCTGCAAAAAATTGAGAAATGTTAATTTATCAGTGTCTTGATATTGGCTACCTGTTTTTAAATGTTCGCAATCTATCATTCTTTTCTTTAAATTAGTTACAATGCTTTCTAAAAGTCTTTTCTGAGGAAGTCCCACAAATCTATGATTTTGTACAAAAGTTATATTTTTGAAGGTTTCTGAAGTAATTAATCCATCAACCTTTTTTCATTCTAAGCATTTCAAATTATTTAATTGATCTTATCACAAGTTTTTCAGCCTTTATGATGTCTACATTTTTCACTTGCAGTGCATTAGAAAGAAGAGATATTTCATGTAGAATGTCAATCATCAATGCCAAATCAGTGATAAAATATGTATTTTCAAGATGGGCAGCCATACCTGAGTATTTTTTATTTGAACAAAAAAACTGATGTAGCACTGGATAAGCATGCCACATAACTAGGGTTGACCTTAAACTACAGGAAGTCCATCTTGGTCCAAAAACTCTACCAATCGTTATAATTTCATCTCAAGTTGTTTGGATATTTTGTTAAGTTCAAATTTTTTCTAAGAGATGCTTGTTGCACCTCTTTACTCTTCCCTGCTGGCTCAACTTGGAAATTTTTCCATTGCTTTCCTGTGTGAACACTTTTTTCTTTTGTTGTAATCTCTATTTATTTTTTTTTACAATACTTGCAGCCTAATTTTTTTCTGGGAAACTTCCAGTCCATCATATTTCTCCTTAAAATTGGTGTACTGCTGCAATGTCCAGCAGTCAGGAAGATTGATTTCAAAGTCCGACTCAGTTCTTTTAGTAGTTGATGTGCTCCTTCCCCAGGCTGGAGTGTAAATGATGTGCTGCTTTCCCTAGGTTGGAATGTAGTTGATGTGCGGTTTTCCCTAGACTCCAACAGTTGTGGTTGTGACTCTTTTGTATCTCCTTTTGTTTTCTTACTGAAGAAAGCAGTAAGCCTCATTTGCCTTTTCATCCTGGTAAGGTACTGCAAAAAAAAAACCCCAATAATGTTGTGGTTTGGACTCTGTTTTGTAAGTTGAGTGGTGAAGGCTAGCAAGCGAAGAAAGTGGGTGAGGCACTGAGATCAGTAATATTCTGTTACTTTTGAGAGTGTCTGACACTATAGTTAGTTAGTGTTTAAAAGATGTTATGGAAGAAGAACAAGTTTCACCAGACAAGAATGAGATGGAACTGAAAGTGGATTTGAAAATAACAGTCTATAAAACAGATATTACATTGTGTATATAAAAGAATGGCTGATATTTAATAATTACAGTTAATTAATTGAAAACTAAACACTTAAAATGGAAATATAATTAACAAGCCAAGGGAGTTTGTTATTTTGTGTCACAGTGGCACAAAAATCTTTCCTGGCCAAGACTACTTACCTGGACCAACAGTCCCTAATGGAATGCTCCCTCTATAGCAGAGAGAGAGAAGCCAGGGGAAGCCATGTTTAGTTGCCTAAGCTTTTTAGACTTTTCATCTCAAAAATGTACTGAAGCTTTTTACAGTCTTACACAGATATATATAGATATAGTACAAAATAATCTAAGATAGTGATGGCTAACCTTTTGTGGCTCCTGTGCTGAAAATTGTGCTCGTGCTCAGTACTCACGTGCCAGCACTCAGAAAGCAATGCATGCAGGGCCCCCCACGGCCTCTGCGCATGTGTGCATGACCCCCCCGTGCACATCATGTATCTCTTCACATGCACTCACATTTCCCCTGCCCCCCCATGCATACACACCAGATACCTGACAATCAGCTGGCGGGCAGGCAGTGCACATGCATGCGCAGTGTGGCTCTTACAGGCAACCTCTCGCGTGCCGGCAGAAGTGGCTCTGTGCGCCACTTCTAGCACACATGCCATAGGTTCGCCATCATGGATCTAGGAAGTTAGATTAATAATGAAACTCATAGGCACATTCACAGAATTCTTTTTCTGAAATCTATTCAGGAATATATGAATTAGGTTCAGTATTGGGCTCAGCTTGTACTCAAGTCAAGTAGCTCTTCAAGAGTATGTAGTGTCATGGTTAGAAAAAATGGTAAAGCAACATACAGATTTAAATTTTAAAATCAGAAATATTATTGTTGGTACCCACATAAATAAATGGAATAAAATACATATTTAATTTTACATGTTTTAACAGCGGCTAGAGTTATGTTTGCACAACAGTGCAAAAATGAAGAGATCCCTATGGATGAAAATGTAATTTAAAAAATATTACAATGTGCAGAAATGGATAGATTAGAAGAACACTTAAAATTAAGAAGGCAGGTGGGAGAATGCAGGCAGCGATGGTGCACATGTGAGATAAGGAATGACTGAGCGGGGCGGGGCGGGGCGAATGGGGTAGAATGCAGGCAGTGATGCTGTGCATGTGCAATAAGGAGTAACTGGGCAGGGAGGGAAGGGGCTTGGCCAGCCAGTGGCCTGATTTGCTTGTTCTCCAAACTGCACAGAATTGCAACAACTGGTTCTACTGAACCGGTCCGAACCAGTAGAATCCCATCCCTGGGTATAAGAATATAAAAAGTTGAAATGAGAATTCAGTTTTTAAATTTTGCTTCATTCTAGTATGAATTGTTACCCAGAATTGTTGAGCTTAATGATGTTGTTATCATCAGTTCTGAATAACTGCTCATTTCAATTCCATCAACTTTTAAAATAATGAATTGTCCCTTTTAGTAATCAAACTGGATGATTCATTAACAATAGCTTGCTTTATATCAATTCTCTCTGACTACATTTTTGCAGTAGATTAACATTCTTCTTCCATTGAAATTCCAGTTGTTGCATCTCTATTACTGCATCCATTTAAGCCATTTGGTAACTGAATTATCAAGAGATACAGGTCTCTCTGAAAACTATCTTAACCTGCTAGTATTGTAATACAGATTAAAGTTTGAAGCCATTAATCCACTTCATTCTTTTGAGGCCTGCAGAATTTTGAATTTAATTTATTGGCACACATGTATGCCAATCATCTTATCATCAATATATACTGGACCTATCAGGAATAAAATAAAATATTTTATGAATAAAATATTAGTTTTGATGGCTGTAGTTCTTCTTAGCCTAGTGAAATCTATTTTTTCCCATCTGGAAATATGTGTTGTATTTTTTCTCATGCTGTAGGCAGTTATTTTTATATAAATACTGATTATTTTTGGTCATACAAAGTCCTAAGTATTTAATCTTTTTAACAGCAATGTTAAAACTCATTTCTATGTTCAGAAACTGCTTTTCTTCCTCTGCTAAATTTCATGTCAACATTTGAGGTTTTTTTCTTTATTAGACCCACAAGCTGACATAAGTCCATATTGCTGTATGCACTTCATTAAGAGGACTAAAGAGTGTTTTGCTTTGGTAATTGTAAATGTAATTTTATCAATTTTAATGGATGTTTTTGAGTTTTTAATTTAAAATTTCAGGAATTTTCCTGGTGTTCTGTATTTTCTTTGCTAACAGTTCTAATGCTAATAAAAAAATAAGGAGGGCAAAAAAGGGGCAACAATGTTTTGTTCCCTTTGGTGTGTTCTCTTGTTGTGTTAAAAATTATTTATTATTATCTTGGCTTTCTGTTCTTTATAAATGCTGCGTATCCATTTTTTCAAATGAATGCTCTAATCCAGGATTAGCTTTTTCCACATATACATAGATAAATATACAGAGAGACACAATATATCATATATGCAGGATGAGATTCTACCAGTTCGCACCTATTCACTAGAACCGATCGTTAACATTCTAGGCAGTTAAGAGAACTGGTTGTTAGAAGAAATTACTGGCCTAATCCTGTAAGGAAGGAAGGAAACATTCTGATGTTGCTTTCAGAAACTGCCTCTCCATTAACCCTTATTACATTCTTGGCAGGACTAGACTTCCTGTCTCTGGAACTTCTCTGGAGTTTTTTTTTTCCTCCTTTGCTGGTACTTTGCTTGTGTGTAGTGACCATTCAAAGTTACAATGGCACTGAAAAAAGTGACTTATGACTGTTTTACACACTTATGACTGTTGTAGCATCCCCACAGTCACAAGAGGCCAGGTGAGGAGATATGTGCCTCGATATGAGTGATGTTGAGTTGGCCATGACCACCAAGCCATGTCCACCCAGTCACATGACCACCAAGCCATGACCACCAACTAAGCCGTGCCCACAGAACTGGTTGTTAAAAAATTTGAATCCCACCCCTGCATATACCGTATTTATCGGCGTATAACACGCACTTTTTCCCCCTGAAAATAGGGGGCAAATGATGTATGCGTGTTATACGCCCGATAATCCCATTCCCAATAGTGCCTAGCGGCGGCGCAGCGTCGTGACGCTGCGCCCGCCGCATATTAAAGGGAATGCGTGTTATACGCCTGTGCGTGTTATACGCCGATAAATACGGTACATGCACATGTATACATACTATTAGTTACAAAAATTAGCTCTCAGCAATTCATTTGACACTAGTTCTAATTCAATACATAATTTGTTGTCGTTTGTTTTAACAAACAATAACAGAATCTTTCTGATTCTTGAAAAAAAACATTGTCATAAGCATAAAAGATTGTCAACACAACAAATAGAAAGAAACCCTTTAAAAGTAAATATTTAAATGCTGTAAGATTAGTTTTAAAAGCATAAGTTTTAAAAATCAGAAACTGGTATGTTCAATTCTGATTTTTAAATTTAACATACAGCATATTGTTCATATTACAGGTATACCCCACCCTCCAACCATTTGTTTATTGACTGGCCAAAGAGGCAATAGCACTGAAAAAAGGGAACTTATGATTGGTTTTCACACAACCATTGCAGCATCCCCATAATCATGTGATCAAAATTCTGGTACTTAGCAACTGGTGGGTATTTGTTACAATTGTGCTATCCCAGGGTTAAGGGATCACTATTTGTATCCTTCCCAGGCAGCTTCCAACAAGCAAAGTCAACAAAGAAAGCCAGATTTGCTGAATAACTGTCCACTTAGTAACTAAAGTGATTAAAAACTGTGACAAAACAAAATCGTAAAATGGGGCACAATGGCCTTGCTTAGTAATGGAATTTTGAGTGGAGGGATATGCGTGAGTGTTTTAAATAAACAGTGTATAATCTTTCTAATAATTTTAAAATTATATATGCTTTATTATCCAAAATATAAAGCATAAAGCAATAAATTATTATAAATCAATCAAAATATTAATGCAGTATCAAACATTATATATGTTGACAATGAGATGCATTTTTTTCTGATTGTCTTATTGCCAACCATCTCTAAAAACTACTGAAACTGCATAGTTTGTATGTTGGGTTTTTTGAACAAACAATATCTTGATGAAGAGGTTGTTCCACAGTGAGAAGACCCTTTTCATGCCAATTACTAAAAATTATAAATGGGTCATGGCTGAACATCTAGACTAGACAAGTCTAGGTAGGCTAGATGGATGGAAGAACTTTTTCATAGGAATATATTTGTTTTAAATTTTATGTTTGTAATCCCTGCATTCTTGTTGATCTATCTATGAGTTGTATTTTTTATTAAAACATGCTGTGTTCTACTTATCTCAACTCAATTTCCCTTAAACGCTTACAATTTTTGTCTTGGAAAGGGCGTAGGGGAAGACAGGACAGGAGGGGAAGGAAGGAAAATCAAAACTGATTTTTATTTAACATAATTCCCTTTTGAACCATTTAAACTTCATTTTAAGGTTTAAGGCCATGATAACTTAGGAAAAAGCTCTTTAGTGTCCCCCCTCCATTGATATCTGAAGCATCTGCTTATTTAATGGTTAATCCAAGGTTCCCTTTTTTTCTGGAATATTTTCCTCCATATCTTCTGGCCAAACCAATTTATTTGCACTTGGCACTTGGCTTTTCTCTCCACATCAAACTAGATCTTACTCTATTCAGTTTTCAGAATTATTTGGTTGACAAATGCATGGAATCTTAAGTTTCTTTGTATGCTTTCTGCTCTAACTTTAGTGTTAATGATTGACACTAGATGGCACACTAATCAAAGGCAAAAAAGGATGCAGATGTACATTTTTCCCTTCCCAGTTCAGCTCCTGAAAAGCCCATGTGTCTATGTGTGTGTTTTTTGTATATAGGAAAGAAGGAGAGTGTATGCATGTCTGTGGAATGATATTAATTCTCATCAAGTTTTTTGATATAAGGAACGCTACAGTGGAGACAGAGGAAGGAAAGAGTAAAACCAATTTTATCACTGTTTTCTATCTTTTATTCAAAATAAGTGGCTTATCAGGAGCTCTTCAGTCACAATAGTTTAAGGATGGGGTTTTGAAATAATATATCCAAATCATTTTTGGATTCTCCCTGCTGCCATTCACATATCTCCCAAATTCACCCAAATTTGTTAAGGATTTAGTCAGATCAGAGCCACATCCATAATTTATACTCCTGTCCTAAATCCAATTAGAGAGTCAATATAATAGAGGAGATACAGAGTGAGATTATTGGACAGTGGGATTACAGATAGACCTTCCTTAAAGACTGCCTTGTTTAGTAGCCATTCATAATCTGAACAGTGATGCAAAGGTAACTTCATTACCAGTTCTTGCATTTACGACCTTCACGGGCCTAAAAGCAAAGAAAACCCAAAGTAAAAATCATAAGAACAGTCATGGATTCACTCAGCAAATGCTAAGTGCAAAGTCACTTAGCAAATGCTTTGCTAAGTGAATGCAGGTTGCTAGTCACAGTTAGGGGTGACAAAATGAGGACTACCTATACAGCAATGTTATTACCATTTAGGTTATTAAAAGTTACTAAAAGAGTGATGTATTTTTTCTTGCATAGAACCAAAAGATGACTTCATTAGATGGTTCACTTGAATCAGCGATTTCAAGCTGATACCATAGCAATGATAGAGTTAGGTCTGAGCTGATGAACTAATGATGTTCCTGTGAGTGGTCTTTATCAATCCAGATCAATCTAGCTCTCTCTATCAGTAAAATATTTGCCTATTTGTGCAGCTCAGGACTATGAAACTTGTAGGATTCCAGTTAGGCTTCTTTGAACTCCCATCTCCCATTAGCTATAACCATAGTAGTTTTATTTGTTAGATTTATATTCTGGTTTTCAATCCAGAAGTCCATGAGACTTCATTTTGACAACTGCCTAATTATATGGTATGGCCTGAGACAGAATTGGATTAAAAAAATTTTTTTTTAGTAAAATATTTTTACAATGATAAAAGACAAACATGCAGTGTATATTTATAGAAAAGAAAAGAGTGGAGGAAGATATAAAACAAGTGAAAAAAGAAAAAAATGAACATAGAAAGAAATAACTTCTAATCTTCTTTTCAGCAGTTACAAGCAAATTTATCATTTATCCTATCTCTTTAAGATTGCATCATAATTCTTTCCATATTCAGCCTTTTTCAGGTGGATTTTCTATAATCTCTGAATTCAGTGCAAGAATTTAATATCACCACATCATCATGCATTGTGATCATAGTTGATGAAAGCTGCCACAAATTGTGAAGAGACACAATCTTTGGAAAGACATAATTTCCCAATTTATATTCAGTTTATCACTGATGATTCTGCTCTTTGTCCTCACCTTAAGAGTTGACATTCATCAGCAGTGATGCTGGTAGTAATTGCTTACAATTGCATACAATGTTGCCCCTTATACTGCTGAAGATCTTTAAAAATATTTAAAGTTATTCTTTTAAATATCTTTAAAGATTTTGTCATGCTGTGTTTCTTAATCTGCTGGCTCTTTCAGAATGGCCACCATTCTGTTTTAACTTTGTTTTTAATATTTGTTATAGTTATAGCTATAAATTTTATTCATTTAAAAATGGTTTATTTGATAGAAAAGTGGAAAAGAAATACTTAAAACTTTAAAAATGAATGAATAATTTATATTTCTGAGAAGTTATAAAAAAGAGAAATGCTGTATACATTAAATATAAAAGTATGCTACATAATTAAAAGGCAAGACTGAACAACAAAAAGTAACTAGAAAATATTGTTATGTAATAAATTAAATGCAGATCTTTAAAGATGGGTCATTGGTGATTTCTTCTTAATGCCAATTGGCATTTTTCTTTTAGACACAAGAGGGCAGCTCATGCCAACAAAACTTCCAAACAGTTCCTCGGGAAGTTCTGGCATCTCATTTTTGGATCATCATGGCTTGTTAACTCCATTGGACCCCTCTTTTGGTTTCATTTCCTTTTGCCATTTTGAGGAAGGGAGATATCTGCAGCTAAAGAAGTCTGATTACAGAGACAAAGAAGATTCTTGGAGAATCATTATGTATTTCAAGTCATTCTTCCTTGTTCACAAAGAGAGAGAGAGAGAGAGAGAGAGAGAGAGAAAGAAAGAAAGAAAGAAAGAAAGAAAGAAAGAAAGAAAGAAAGAAAGAAAGAAAGAAAGAAAGAAAGAAAGAAAAATGTTTCTTTGTTTCTGCTGCACATGAGATAAATACCTTTCCCACTTTCCTAGTTTTACATTAAAGAAAATCCAAACTGGCCAAACAACAACTCCAATTATTCTCCAGCGTATGGAGAGCAATATGTTTGCATGTCAGCTGATTATATAGAGTGCCATGTTCACAGCATATGGGTTGGGTTCACATCAGCTAAGTCCAAGCCAAACAAAACACATTATGGCTTAAAATGCTATGTGAACACTCTCTTTAACTAAAACAAAACAGAAATAGACAAGTCCTTGCCACTTACAGAGCTTATAAACTAAAATTAGCAATCGGAATAGTAACAAATTGAGAGCAAGAGAGTTAATGGATCAGTGTAACAAAATGGAATAAAATGTACTTAATATTTCTATCCTTATATTCAACAAAACATGTGTAGAGCCTGTGACGGTCAAAATGGGGAGTGTTGCCCATAGCAGCTTTTCTGCTAAGTATTTGCTGTGCCCAGCCTCTTCCAAATTTTTTCATGTAGAATTACATGATTTAAAATAAATAGTCCTTGTTGTTTTGAGGATCACAATTGCAACTGCATCCAGTTAAACCCAAATACAAACCAACACAGCACAATGAACACCTGAAATTGAAAGGGACAAGTGAAACTAGATGAAGTATGGATTCTAATGGGAATAAAAAGAGTTCCTTCAAGGTTGAAAATCCTCTATTTTGTACCCAGATGGATCTCACCTATTATGTTTGTTTCTGCTGCAATCTAGCCCTTCCATCTCTCTCTGAATTAATCATATTGACCAATGTTTTAATCTCTATTAGGATTCTTTTTGTCCTTATATTCTTATTCTGGTGGCTCAGACATAAAAGATTAAAAGTTATAGCAATAAAATAGACTTAAACTAATTTTAAAGCCATTCTTTTTTTAAAAAAAACAAGAGGTTCCAAGATTAGTAAAATGTAGGAAAAGTATTATTTTTGATGTAATATTTTCAGAATGTCCACCAGACAATAATTCTCTCAGATTCCAAAGGACAAAAATAATAAATTTCAGAATATTGAAAATTGTACAAGTTTTAAGTGAAAGCCCAAACAGTATGTCTTTGGAAAATATTTTAATTTTGAAAAATCTCACAAAGCTGAGAAAGCTATGGAAAAAAGAAATTGAAGTGATTTTAAAAAGCAACCATTGGAATTCATTCTATGAAGATAGAGTAAGGAGACTTTGGGTTGTCTAGTATAACTGAACATGGCAGCTTCATTCAACATAACCATTGGTGAACCACCCTTAGGACTCCAGTTGAACAATATTTGTCAAACATTCTCTCCTTGTCTGGGCTAGTGTTTGAGCTTTGGTGAATATTAAGAATGAGGTTTAAGATACTCAGGATTGTATCTCAACAATTGAAATACAATCTCAAAATTGGACTTACTTCTATGTAAATGATCACAACTTAAAATAACAAAAGTGCCAGATTGGTGCCATAGTTATAGTGCTGAATTAGAACCCGGAAGATGGTATATTAACCTCTGCTCAGTTTGACACTCCCTGGGTGCTTCTGGGTGGAATTGAAGGTGTTGCTTTTCACTTAAGAAGAGTTTCAGGGCATGGGATTGGTTATTTTCAGGATCACCTCTTTTGGGTTGTTTCTGCCTATCCTTCCAGATCCAACAGGAAGGGCCTTTAATTTAAAAGAGTATCATCTAATGACCCTAGGGTGCCTGATAGTCAAGAGGTTAGATACTCCATAGAGAGGTTTTTGTTGAGTACTGTATTTGGGTTTACCCTCAGTGACTTCTGTAGATTTTTATTCTTTTATCAGCATTGTTTTTATTTTTTTATGTGTGTGCTAACTGCTCATAGTTGCATTTGCAAGAGGGGAAGCCAGATAAATTAGTTAAATTTAAAAAACTGAATAAAAATTGGTAATCATGAGTATCACAGAAATGCAAATAATTTCCACCTTTCTTCAGAATAGAATATGAGGTCTATGGCTTTAGCACACACAATATAATAACACTAACTCCTTTTTTACGATCCTGTAATCCCTTAATTTGGGGTAGAATCAGGGTAACTGGATGAAGCTAAGTGTTTACTGACCCGATGCCCTTCCTGATGCCATGCGGAGTTCATAGCGGATATTTTTTCTTTGCGCCCCAGAAGAGAAACCTTTAGGATTGAATTCTCAACCTTACAAGTGGGAGGCAAGCATCTTCCCCACTAGGCCACCATGCTACTCAATACAATAAACAACTATTGCCAAAATATGTAGTGAAGATATAAGGGTACAAACTATCTATTCTACATTAAATACAGACCAATCCTTATCTATTTTATGTTTTGGTTAGCTGGCAGCAGGTGCAGTCAGTGGAGGAGAGTGAGGACTCGGATGAGAGGCTGGGACCATCAGGGAGTAACCTGCTGCCTTCAGGGATTGTGGGACCTGGCAGCAATGGTGAGGAGGTTCCCAAGGAGCCTGTACCAAGTGTGCTTGAGCGCAGGATGATTCATAGAAGAGAACAGCTGGGGCAGCACAGGCGATTTAGGAGTAAGGATGCAACGTAAGGGCCCCTCTCTCCAGGGAATATAAGCCTGGTTTCAAAAGGTTTTTGCTTTTGCAGAAAGCAAAAACGTTCTAAGGACTCAGCATTGTGTGTAGAGACTCCGGCAAGGCTTTTCTGGTTGGACTAATTGGCTGCAAGCCATCTTTTATCTACAAAGAAGTTATTTGTAGATTTAAGCTGAGAAGGTTTGAGTTGCTGCGTTTGAGATTTTCTTGCTGGTAACAGGGTTGGGTCAGAACACTTTAAAGATAAGGAGTCCTAAGAGCACTTCCCTCCAGATGAGCTTGTCCTGGTCACTATCATACTATTATTTTGCCAAAAAGTGTATAATCATTTAGATTATCATAATTGTTTTGAATTTGGCACATGCATAAAAATAGCATATGCAAATTTGTGTATGCTATTTTTTTTAATAATGGGCTTTCTTTTCTCTTTCTGAAGGAATGAGAGGTCTGCAAATCTTTTAAGGCTTTTTAACATTCTAAAAACTGGGGTTGGGACAAAATAAAAGAGCATTGGACTTAATTTATTTATAGTTTTGTTAAAAAATAAATATACATAGGATAATTCTCTATGTCATTTTCTCCTTTTAACCTCTTAAATAAAATAATGATTCTCTTCAATAAAAGCTGTAAGCTCATGGTATGGATGCCGGAGTTCACTAGAGTTACGTAGCAGGGATTGAAAGGAAGTCCTGCAGCCACCAAGCTTGACCTAGATGAATTTTTTTTCCCCTAAAAGGGCAAATTTTAGAGGAAAAATCTGCCATGATAATGATAAGACTTGACAGCTAGGAAGAGATCTCCATCTGCAGAGGATCAAAATGCTTGCCAGGCAACCAGAGGAAATCAAGGACATTGTTTTCTGTGAAACTATTTGGTGAATTTTAGGCCCCATGTTGTATGAGGAGCATTAGGAGGACATTAAATGCCGTGGATCAAATAGTGTGATACTTAAAGAGTTATCCATGAATCATAGGGACTATTGGCTTAGCATCAATTCTTGGACCTGACTTGTATATTCCCTACTCCAATATAAATACTTGAGATGTCTCCTTAGTGTTTGAATCATGGTTGTGAGGGAAAGAAGGGGAAGATACTTAATGTACTGTGAGCAGAAATTCAGTGTTTTTATTCTTACTATATCTTACCAAAAATTGCTATCCATCCTCTAAAATAGTAGCTAAAGATTGCTACAAAAAGTTTTAGGGTTTCCTTCTCTGCTCCTTGATGTAATTTATAAATCTAATCTTTTAATATATGGCTGATGGGAAACTGCAGTCTGCATAAACTCCTGTTTTGGGATCCAGCCAAGACTTACTCTTAGTTTCTGCAAGGAAAAACCAGTTTCTCTTTCCCTCCACAAATTAGCTTTGCCCTTGGAGTGAGGTGGGGGCAAACACCAAGCTCTCACCTTCCTCATCCTCCTAACCTCACCCTCCCCTTCCCCAATTCCACTATCCCACCTTCCCTGCCAAGATGGCTTGATTAAAAAGCCGCTGCTGCTGGAATAGCTGCACAGCTGGTGATCCTGTCAGCACCCCTGAGCAGAAAGTCGCTGAAGATTAAAATCTCCAATTAGCAGGAATGTGAAGTCGGCAAGAAATACGGCAGATTCCAAAACTAAAACGGAACACTTTTGAATAAACTACCCCATTTCTTGGCCATTGCAAGATTTTTCTGATTTGTTCTGTCTTGCTCCACACTCCTCCATTCAATATCACTTTCAGAAGGAATACTTTTGTTGTCACACTTGTCTGACAAGAAAAGCTCAATTTTCAGCCCAAGAATCTTTTTTCAGTGTTACTATCTCAACTTCTGAAATATAAAATGCCAACCTTATGTTTGATTGAAATTTGGTCATTTTTAGATACTGTAGTTAAGAGTTATACTTCTAGCTATCCTTGAAAGGCATTTAAAAATATTGTTCCTGGCTCAATCCAACATAATATAATTTCAGTATATAATTGATCAACACCGGTTAATCTGAATTACTTGTATATTATCCATGACCAAGGAAAATATTTATAGAATTTATAAATTATATTATTTTAAATAGGAATACATGAAATAATTCCCATTATATTCATTGCTTTCTTTTAGAAAAGTATGGGTTGGATCATAGTATTAGATGTCATGCTATCTGCTAACACATAACTATGAGCCAGATCTTAGAAAGAACCCATGAAAAATGTTTACATCATTATGTGACAAAATGATTGATATTGATGTAGAACTAACTTGTTGAAATATTCATTTGGTTCCATATACTTTCCCTTACCTCAGCATTAGTAAAAGATAAGGTTATTGAATTGTTGCCTTTAACAGGAGACAAATGCATCACCAGTTTGGCAAAAGGTCAATATTTTGCAATTGTACCACTACAAGAAGGATAAAATTAGCATTGTTGACTAAATCAGTATTCAGAGATTCCATATTTTGCCTGTCTTTCGCTCGTCACTTCTATACTGTATTTCGATTATTGTTATTAAAATAAGCATGAGATGCAATACTCATCTGTCAGGGATATTAGTGGTCTGGGGAATTGATTCCTGTTACAGAAGCCAGACAGAGAAAAATAATTTAAGTTTCCTTGATCTCCCCCTATCCCCAATTCAACTCTGAGTTCTCAAAAACTGATTGTGAAACTCCTATAACTGGATTCTGTGACCTGGGTGAAAACAGAACTGAAGTAAAACCAGTCCAATGTAGTTAAGAAAGAGGAAGGCTGCTAAAATGGGCAAAAGAAGCGTGGGAGGCAGTGGCCAAACTGCAAAGGAGAAATTGAAATTAGGATCACCCTTTAAAATGGATAGCCAAAACTTTGTATGCAGGCCTCCATTCCACAGACTTATTTTTTAAATGATTCTGTTGTTTGGCTTAGCAAACTCTCTGTCTACTAGATAAGCTTTTCTTCCCCCTAGTTTCATTTGGTATTTGGGAGAAAGCAAGCATAAAAATGGGGCAGGACGCAGCTGACAAACTATAATAATGCCAACCATTGGCTATGGAAATCAGCCTGCCACATCTCTTTTGCATATGCACACACAGCAACATACACTCACAGCACAACCCGAACAGACTGGCATGGCCTATGTTGGCACAGGTTCAGAGAGCTCTCCTGTAGCCTCTCTCTGCATCTTGTTCAATTCGAAGCACAGATGAGCCAATCGAAGCAGGAGGGGGAGGGAGCTCGTATGGCACGTCCTCACCTGCCATTTAATTGGATGTATTTTTAATTAATAGCACCTCAGGGACTGACATGAGACACAGTCGGTCTTTGAATAGGGACTGGGGAGGAATTGGGGAATGTGCAAGGATTGGACCGCAGGGTGCGCTTAGCGGGCAAACACTGCCATCAATCAAGGACCACTTTGGGCTGTTTGGATGGAACACAGCATAAAGGGAAATGGGTAGAGTGTGGATGTGATGTGTGTGTAGGACAGGCAAGGAATCAAAGAGAATAATTTGCTTTCCCTACTTCTAAGGATGAGCCCTGGCCAGTGGGAAGAAATCTCCAGGGGCAAGGCAGGAATTTCAGGATAGATACATTGAGACAGGTTTACAGCAACTTGTTTTTACTTTGGCCTTAAAAAAATGAGATTTTTATGTATCCATACAGTAGTTTCCATATCTTCCTTCTGTGTTTGAGAATACACGCAGCTAGGCTCAAAGGTCTTTTCATGGCAGTATGTATTAATAATGTTTCATGTGTCTGTGTATAATTGTGTGTTATAAAAGAGGATCTACCAGAAGAGGCCAACCTCTCTTTGAAGCAAAGATATGGATTCCCTTTGGGATCTATTCCCATGGCCAGTAGTAGGCAATTTTTCTGCAGTTAGGATAGAGGATACTTTTATGGCTCCCAGGATTTCTGGGCTAGAAGAAGCCCAATGTTTGGCATATTGTTATGGACATTTAAGGATCAAATTGGTACATGAAACACCTCCACTTAAATACCCCCCAAAGGGACAAAGGGAATAATTTGGGGAGGAAATACAAGCCTGAAACTTACACTCAGGCACCCTTCCCTCCCCCACTTCACTCTCTCATACACTTAGTGACTCTCTGTATAAAGGCCACAAATGCAGGGAGGGACCACATTGTATGGCTCACACATTTTAGGTAAACTAACCCTAATGTACTCCTTTGGCAGGCACTCTTGATGTATAAGGCCTTTTGATGATTTATACAGCTCGCTAGAAATGTGTACAACCAATAAAGTAACCGAAGAAATAGGTCGGGGGTGGGGGGTGGGGAGGATGACAGTCTGCCTCCCTCAGGCTTCACTTGGCAAGCTGTCCTCCAGAGCTCATTTCAAAGTTGTTACAGGAGCTGCCCTTCCCAAACACACCTGCTGTTTGGGGGGAGAGACAGGAGGAACCAAAAATAAGGTAGGAAATGAACAGCCCTATGCCAATTTGGATCTGCCCTCACCAGTGGCCAGTTTTGACTTAGTTCATTAGCATGCAGGTTTTAGCTGACCAAGGGGACATATGAGGAAAATATAAAAAATGTAAAACAAGAATTCAAATCTTCAATCTACTGTGTGTATAGATTTTATTGTTATGGTGTGCTTTTGAATGTGTTTTACATATATTTTATTAGCTGTCTAGAGAGTGAAGTAGTAATTCCAAAATGAAATACAGTAAATAGATGATTTCTGAAGAGTTGTTGCCTTTGGCAGATAATTGTTGAAGATAAATGACACCTTGTTGGGGAAGAGTTTATTCCATATTCAAGATTAACCTACCAGTTGCATTTTCTTGCAAGTTTAGAACTCTGTCTAGTTATCGGGGTTGCCCTGAGTGAAATCTAGGGAGGCCACCCAATATTTTCTGGAAAGCTATTGATTCTCCTAATTTGCTGTATAACTAAAGCTAGAACATGGGACGAGATAGAGTAGAGTAGATAAATAATTATTTTTTCCTTTCTGCATTTGTTTCCTTTCTAGGAACAAATGTTTCATTGGGCAAAGAACTGGCTAGATCGTGACTTTTTACTTAATCAGATGGCAACTTTTTTGGTTGAAGGGTGTAGAATCTAACATTTGCACTGGTTCTTCAAATAAAATACGATTGGCTGGCAGACACAGGTACATCATATTTCCCTTTTTTTGCCTGTCCTATCCCTTCTCCCCAAAGTTAGTACTTCAAAATTTCACTGCCTCTGTTGAAAGGAAGAATAGCAAGGCTGGGCAGAATTGAAACCTCTGGAAATGAATGCACAGCTGGTGCTGCTCTCTTCCTGCTCAGCTGCACCAGCCTCCCTTTGCCTTCTGGCGAGTCCCCAGTTGGCGGTGGGGGAGGGGATGGTAGGGGAAGGAGGGGAGGATGGGTTCATGCTAGTAAAGATGATGGTTTCTGCGGTGATGCGCCAGGGCAGCTGCCCTGCAAAAGGAGAGAGGGGAGGGAGAGTCAGGTGCTTGTGGATTTAATGTAGGCCACTCATTAATATTTAGTGTCATTGGAAGAAAGTGCAAATGTGTGGCAGGGAGATTTCATCTAGCTTGGTCTACACCGCCTCCTCTGCATTGGAATGTGTTTACCCAGGCAGACATTTAGGGGTACCAGATGCTAGGCCCAAAAAGCCTCTGGAGATTTATTTGGCCTGAAGAATTAAAGCTGCTATGGTCCTCTGAAATTTATTTTACTTCAAGACTGGATGGTTGCATGCCCTAAACCTTCCTATCTGAAGGAAAACTGTACCAAACTCAAAAACGTATCAAATAAAGAAACATTTCTCTCCTCCCCTCTCCAGCAATTTCTGAGGTATTAAGAACCATTTCTTTGGTGGTGTGTTTTTTATAGTAGCATTGGTGCATAAGACTGGCCATCTATTATTACCAAATTTTTCAAAAATAAATTCAAAAATAAATTTGGACAGTGTAGAAAAATAGATTGGAATTTATGTTAGTCAGTAGATTCAGGTTTTAAACTTAATGTAATATGTTTACTAAAACTTAAAAAGGCAATTTAGCAAAAAATGCTCTTGGATCCTTCAGGGAATGTTTTAAAAAGATTGGCTCTCATCATTTTTATGTTGCAGATGTAATAAATATAAAGATACTTTGGTGCATATCTTACAGAAATGTCCACTTGTAATTGACTAAATATTATGACTATGGTAAACCAAGTTCTTTGAAGCCATGTAAAGGTTAAAATGTTAATCTTTGCTTGATTATAGTTTCCAAATTTGGATTCTTTCCCTCTATGAAGAAATCTGGATAAACTTGGATCTGAAGCTCCACATGGTAGCTTAATGGAGTTTGTTTACTCTAAGACTTTGAATCAACTTTGCACTGATGGGAAGGCAAGATCAGAAAATACAACTGCATATGCTGTTGCTTTAATTCACTGTTAAAAAATTGAATCACAACATGCAAAAATAGAAAATTAACATAACATAATTTCAGTTGTCTGATGTCTATCTATTTTGTCTACTTATCTACCTGCTTACCTTTGGGCTATTATATATCTATACTAAAAATAGATATAATTTAGGTATTTTGCTTTGTTAACCTTGACTTTCTACTTTATTTTAAAGTTTTCTTTTCCATGTTTAAATTTATTTGAGCTATTTCTTCTTTGTTTTTGTTTTGTATTTTATATAGTTTAGTATATTATTTTTGTATTTCTTCTTTCATTTTATACCATATACACATTTCTTTTTTTAAATACAGTTCTATAGTAGCAGTATAGTTTTGATACCATCAATCATGGTATCCTTCAGTATTGGTTTCGAGAATGGGAGTGGGCAGCGTAATATTGTCCTCCTCCCTGTAGGGTTGATGAGTGGTAAGAGGTTTAACCCCTGGATACTACTTTGTGGAGTGCCACAAGGTTGGTACTTTCTCCTCACTATTTAACATCTAATAAAGCTCCTGGGTGAGGTCATCTAGCACCTTGAGGTGAGATATCATTGGTATGCTCAGCTTTGTATCTTCATTCCAGACTGGGTAAGTGATGATATGGAAATTATGTCTCAGTGTTTGGAGTCTGGGGGCCTAGATGCGGGGTAATAACCTTCAACTCAATGTCTCAGTCATCCAGGTCATGGTTGTCCCAAATGCTATTCAAAAGATAACTGGACTTTCTTGCTTATTTTTTATTTTTGAAAAGGTTTCACTTCTTATCCAAGAAGCTTTTTCAGGGACTTCAGCTCAACCCAAGCAAGACCGTATGACTTTGAGTATTGGGGCCTTTTGGTTTTGAGGCCTTCTATCCTTGGTTCTGGATGGATGGCACTGCTGCAAAGCCAGATGCAATCTAGTGGCCTCCTGAACTCACATCTCTCAAAGAGCAGGTGGCGGCCTTAGCTAAGAGGGCCTTTGCACACCTTTGTGTTGTGCATCATTTGCACGTGTTCCTGGACCAAGATAATCTCAGTTTTAATTATGCCCTCATTAGCTTCTGATGGATTATTGCAACACATTGGATTGCTCTTGAGGAGCATTTGGAAGGTTCAGCTGGTGCAAAATTGATTGTGTCAGTTATTCAGTACAGGTGAAATATTCTGCAAGTTGCATTGACTGCCAGTTTGCTTCTAAGTTAAAGTTGATAATTATCTTTAAATCCCTACAGGCTTGGGCCAGGTTATTTTTATGGGGCTGACTCTTCCCAGTTGTCTTTACCATCCTATCCAAAATAGCATAAGGAACATGCTGCACTAGGAGTGTTGGCTGGCCGAGCCCCATAGGATAACTTTTTCTGCTATAGTATGTAGCTACCCTCTGGAATATTATCCCTCAAGAAATTTGGTTGGCTCCAATCCTACTAGCCTCTGTTGGGTCCTAAAGACTTGATTATGTGCTCAAGTGTGCGGCCCCAGTATATGACACAACCCATTTCCTGACTGTACTGAAGTCTTTATTTTATGCTTCTCCAGCTGCTATGTATTTTATCTCTTATTTTTCTTTTGTGTTTGCATATTTTGTATTTGTTTTAATGTTGTGAGCTGCCCATTGTCATATACTGAGATGGGAGCTACATAAATTGATTTAATGAATAAGTAAATAGTCACCCTCCTATATTTCTATAGGAGGAGGATGGTTGTGGAAAAAATATTAGGAGGAAGAAATATTAGGTATATTTGCCATCTTGACTTTATTTATAAAACTAATAAATATGGGATATAAATGAATAAAAATAAAAATACCTTTTTGAAATGTATGTATTTAGCATTGAGGTTTCATGTTTGGATTGCAAGTATCCAGAAGATCACTCTATGGCAGCCTAGAATTGGAGTTTTCTTATATACGTTTGCTGCTATAGAATGTTAACTATATTTTTGCAGCCTAGAATTGGTAACCTTAACTAATATGGTGGGAAATATCATCTGTTGGGCATGGATCAGCAATGTGCTTCTATAGGAATAAAAGTAGGTGCTGATCAGAGGTGGTATTCAGCAGGTTCTGATCAGTTCTGGAGAACCGGTAGTGGAAATTTTGAGTAGTTCGGAGAACCAGCAAATACCACCTCTGACTGGAGATTGTATAGTATCTTTCTCCTGCCATGCCCACCAAGCCACCCCCACAGAACCGGTAGTAAAAAAAATTTGAATCCCACATTGATGCTGATAGAAAACAATCTGCAACTATATAGGCACAAGCCTGGCGCAAAGACTGCTGCCGTCTGAAGAAGGGCAACTAATGCCGTCCAGTAGTGACCTCCATTCTCTCTCTTTTCTCTCCCCCCCTCCCCTCCCCCCCTCGTTTCTCCCTCCCTCCAAGGCTTGACAGATTATTCATTCATGTAAGGCAAATAATATCAAGAAGAGTTTCTCCCTCCCTCATAATAAAAATACAGCAATAAATTAAATACCATTAATTAACTATTTATTGCCCTTTACCACCACCACCCCCATCAGCTAACTGAAGGAAAACATTTTCTCGGTCAAATGATAGGGTCAGCCTTGGCCTAATATTATAATTACAATACAATACAATACAATACAATACAATACAATACAATACAATACAATACAATACAATACAATATTTACTTTATTTTCAGTACTAGGTTTAAGATGAATTTTTCTTTGTAAATTCTGTTTCGAAGTTAGAGATGAACTGGGTACATGAATACAAATAATAGGATTCAGGCAGATGGACTCTATGTTAAATTGTAAAATCTACAGGAGACCTTAGTGATCTGTACCCCAAAACTAACAGAATATTTTGCACAAATGATTATTGTGATCAATCCTAATTACATGGAAACTTCCAATCAAATTTAAGCCAGTGTGAGTGAAAGGCTTCTGCAGATTTCCTTCTTCAATGCTGAAGGTCAAGACATCCAATGGACATGAGAGGTTCTGGCCTCTTATCTATGTTGTTCCTGGCTATTAAAATCCCATAATATGTATACTGTAATAATTAAAATTGTCATCTAGAATGATTTCTGACATTTAACTGAAGATGTTGTGTCTATTCCCAAAATCTTATTTTGCATGTTCAGAAAACCTAAGCAAACACAAGAGTAGAGAGATACATTGCCACTTGGACAGAGAAATGAATATATGAACTTGTAGTCAATACATTTAGATATATGATATGGCCAGTCTTTACATTCCTTTTCTGAGATGAAAGTGTTATAGCCACATGCTCTATCCAGATATTTACACTATATGCACTATTTGCATGAAGTCTTTGTGTGAGGCATCCAGTATATACATTATAGGCAATGCAAACAGCATTTTTTATTTATATAACAGTACTGATCCCTTGTAGATTGTCACGGTCTATTGCACATTTAGTTATTACTATATGAATCAGATCTTTTCAACTGGAAAGGGCAGCTATTTAGTAGCTGAATGCTAGTGTTAGAAGATGCTAAACATAAGCAGTATAATCCCTAATAAGATTTTTATCTGCAAATATATGAATGAATATGAACTGGGGATCTGGGGAGAAAAGTGAAAACTCAGACTGACAAGTGAATAAGGGTATAGGGAGAAAAATGACTTGAAAAATGACTTGAATGACAAAAATAATTCCACATAAAGTGTGGCATAGGTGACTTGACTCATCTTTGCAAGCCATTTCTGATTATTTTGCCCTAAATGTGTTTTTCTACAGAT
This sequence comes from Pseudonaja textilis, assembly GCF_049901715.1. Taxonomy (NCBI): domain Eukaryota; kingdom Metazoa; phylum Chordata; class Lepidosauria; order Squamata; family Elapidae; genus Pseudonaja; species Pseudonaja textilis. Next base: position 90,778,844 of record NC_142008.1, read on the forward strand.
TCTTGGCTCGTGGCAAACTATATGATGATTTTGATAGGCTAATGAGAAAAAGAACTTTAGGTGATGCCTTTCTCCCGAGGTTTGATTCTCCTGACTCCAAATCCATGACAGTATAACTGACTCAGGACTGCCACAGGCAAATCAGTTGGCACCCCAGGCCAGAAACCTGCTTCTCCTCTCAGGATTGTTTTTTTTTTAACTTTGATCTTTTGATGAACCTCTGAAAACCTTGAATGCACCAGGAAAAAAAGTGATTTGGTGGCGTAATTTGATTTTCAAACACCTGTTATGTAGGTTAAAATGAGCAGGAATGTGCAATAACTAGCAAAAATATTTCATGTAGAAATATATCCATCAGTCCAGTGTGTTTTATGGGCATGACTTTGCTTGGAAACAGAGGAGGAAACTGTTCTAGGCAACAAGACAAACCTTGGAAGATTAAAAGAGGAAGAAAGCAAAGTGAAGCCAGCTAGCTTGGGTGAAGAAGAAGAATGCAAGAATTGAAATTGGCAGGCCTAAACTGTCGATCAATCAGATTTAATCATGAATGGATGATTGTTAGATGGACAGGGGAAGAGATAGGGATACCTAGAATAGAAATTACACTTCCTGGGACAAACACTGACATCTGCTGTAGAGAAGAGAAGGTCAGTTGTCCTCCATCCATGACCTGCTAGGTATGTGAGTGTGCATGTGTATCTGGGTGATAAGAGAGAGTACACAAAACCTAAGTGGAAAAAGTAATAAAGAAAAAGGGAAGGGAAGAAAATGTGTGGGCAAATATAAGTAATTATCACAACTTAACCATACATGTGGCTATTGAAGGTGATATTAAAGGTTTAGTAAGTGTATTAAAGAGAGAACCTGGGGTCTGAAACAAAATCTGAAGAATGAGAAAAATGGCACCACATTTAAAATTCCCAAAGGAGTTTGTGACTTCAGGGGTAGTAGTCAAAAAGGGCAGAATGAAGTTTTTGAGGATGATAATCCTTTAACAATTCCTTTCGTTTGGTTAACCATCCTGAGATTGGTTGAGCCCAGAGGGTAACTGTGCATTAGGCCAGAAATGCAGGAGTTTAGCAGGCTACGTAATTCCCTTGTGCATCTGAAGCCTCTTTCACGGCATAGCCACTGCTTCATTGACCATCTTCTTCTTTTTTGTAGTTTTTCTCTCATGGCTGTCTATTTAGAAGAAATGGAAAGAAGCAGATTGACATCACCAGCATGTAGAGATGAACAACTCTCTTCTATCTTTATCCTGGCATACATCTCTATAAGTGAATGGAAGTGAGCATATCTGTAAATAAATATGTATATGACCATGGGTTCAAATTTTATATGTACAAAAGCAGGGGTCGCCAACCTTTTGGACCTCAGGGACCACCAAACTGACAATTTTAAATCCCGGGGACCACTAATATGAATTTTGGTTGACGGTGGCTTGCTGACAGTAGCTTGCTGGGAGAGAGAGAGAGAGAGAGATCTAATCTAACCTCCCTCCCTCTCTCTCCCTCCCTCACATACACACACACACACAAACACACAGAGCCAGGGGTGGGATTCAAATTTAACTGGTTCTGTGGGCATGGCCTAATTTGTGTGTGTGGCTTGGTGGTCATGTGACTGGCTGTGCATAGCTTGTATGGAAATAGTATAAATATTTATGTAAATATTGATTTTTTTATTAAAAAAGAGCAATTTTTACCCAAAATCAGGCAAACCAGGCAGGCAGATTGAGTTGCTCACGGAAGCACAGATTCACTCAGAGATCTGTCTTTCTGCCATCGGCTACCTGAGTCTGTCACATAAAATTTGCTTGGAAACAAACCCATAAAATTTGCTAGCAAGCAAACTCACAAAATTAACTCACAACACACCATGTATGTAAATATTGAATTTTTTATTTTAAAAAAGAGCAACTTTTACCCAAAATCAGGCAGAGCAGGCAGATTGAGTTGCTCACAGAAGCACAGATTCACTTAGAGATCTGTGTTTCTGCCAACGGCTACCTGAGTCTGCACTGAAAAATAGAAGCTTTAGTCCTAAGGAAGGTTCAGCTCTTTTTTAAAATTAGCTAGAAAGCAGGAACTCCAACAATTTCCTGCTTTCTAGCTAATCTAAATCTCCCGGCACAGCAGAACAGCTGATGGTGGGGGGGGGGAAATAGGAAAAATAGGAACTTAGTAGGCAAGTTTGCCAGATAAGGAGTGAATGGGTGGGAAGGTTCCTGCGGGCCATGTGGGCGGCACAGCCTGGATTAATTGCTCTGGGGGGTACTCTGGGGATGACATTTGTCAGCAGATCACCAAAATTTTCTCATGGACCACCGGTTGGCGACCACTGTACTAAAGCACAATAAGAATGCGGCTTAAGCATTATTATTAAAACTATTTCAGAAGATATTTATTATAAATACACTTCATTTTTAGACTAAAAATAAATTACAATGTTTTCTCTGGCTAATAAGTTGCACTAATCCACTAAAAATTTGCTTGAGTGATAAAAGTGTTCTCAATAAGCGAAATTGGTTTTTGTTAAATATCATAAAATAGTAACATGTTTTTAAAATGTGACATCCTCCTACCTTTTCTGATCCTTTGTAAAAGTAATTTTAAAAACTTTTAAATGTGGATTAAAACCGAACACAAACTAATTGGTAGTAAGCGGGCGGGGGGGAGCCTAAGATATAGGAAAAGAAAAAAGTTAAGAAAAATAGAAATGAAGGGAAAAAGTATAAAGAAGTTGTTTCCAATATTCTTTGTCACAATTATAAGCACAAATAGATCTTAACATTTCTTTCTAAAGTTACATATTACTCTTCTTTTTCTAACCTGTGTAATCGTCAAAATCATAAGTCAGAAGTTCCTTTCTTCATTTTTACAAAAATGTCCTTAATGGGTTTCTAGTCAGCATTAAATGTAAATAACTTTTTTTCTAATTAATGAAACTAAATTATCAATTTTATTAAAATATTTCAATTTCACCAACAATTCTTCCATAGGAATTGCATATGCATCTCTGTGCATATAATTATTTTGCTACTGTGACCATATCCTGAAATAATCTTTTATGTTTTTTCCCCTAATTATATATCAATTCTAAGAAGAAAAGTTCTGCCTTTAGATGAATATTAATTTTTAAAGTCCTCTATAATAAAATATGTATTTGGATGCAATTTTTTAGCTTATTTAACATGATAAAACTTTACTTAATGTTGCTCACATTTCCAACATGGGCTTGAAATGGCTTTATACAATTTATATAATTTCTCTGGCATCATGTACCTACAATACATATTTTATAAAAATTCTCTTTGAGATAACAAAATAGCAGAGTTTAATGGATGAATTTCAACCCTATTACAATCAAATTTCTAAACCCACTTTATCGTACATTCTTTAAGGTATTCTACCTCTATTTCAAATTTTAACAAAACGTTGTACATTTTAGCAATTACATTTTCACCATCAGTACACAATTGTGTTTCAGATTTTTATACACTCCATAGCCTCTGTGGTGCAGTGGTTAGAGTGCAGTACTGCGAGGTACTTCTGCTGCAGCCAGCTGCCTGCAATTTGGCAGATCGAATCCCACCAGGCTCAGCCTTCCATCCTTCCGAGGTGGGTAAAATGGGGACCCAAATTGTTGGGGGTAATATGCTGACTCTGTAAACTGCTTAGAGAGGGCTGTAAAGCTCTATAAAGCGGTATATCAGTCTAAGTGCTATTGCTATAAGTTACTTTATTCATTTTAAATCTTTCTGATAATTGTAAATGGAAAACCATTGATAATTATATCCTTCTGCTATTAATTATTCTCTTCATTTGATTTTAAATTCCCTTTGATAATTTTCCAATAGGTCCTGGTACATCAAACATTTATCTTTATCTGTCATTTCTCTTCTATAATATAGTTCCTAAGCTGAGATCCATAAAGATATTTTTTGGGCATAACCTGGGTTTATATCTTCTCTATATTTTCAACATAGTATGTGTAATAAAATGATTTTTGAAATCCACATTAACCATAAATATCCATAGTATCAGGTGATTTAACTGTATTCTGTATATAATTTCAGGTGATTTAACTGTAAAAAGTCTCAATTCTTTCATCCAGACCAAACAACAAGCAGCAAAATAGAATTTTAAATCTGATAAACCCAATCCTCCTTTTTCCCATGCATGTTTTAACATTTTATATATAACTTTTTTTTCTTTGCCATGTAAATTTAGGGACATCTTTTTGCCATTGTTTGGATGTTATATCTGTTGTTAAAAGAGGTATTGTTTGAAACAAAAACATTCTTGGCAAACATTCATTTTTATCACAGAAATTATCCAAGTGACAGTTTAAAATTCTTGCATTTTAACATGTCTTTCTTAATTTCAGTCCATTTCTTAACATAATTATATTGAAATAACATATAATTTATATTTGTCATATCAATATTTGGGTATCTTTTTTTTTCTCAGCAGTTTTTCTATATCAGTTCTATTTTATCTTCTGGTTTCATGTTTGGTTAACATCTTTGTCTTCTGGTTATAAATGGTGAAAACCTGCTAATATACTAAAGTCCTTTAAATTTCCATCAATATTTCTACTCTCTCTCCTGATCCAGGAAAAAAAAGGTTCTTCTAAAAATGAGTCTAATGCATCCTCTGAAGGGATATAATCCCTATTCCTCATAAGCAATTTCTTTCCTATGAAAATTAAATTGATTGATGAAGCAGTTGATTAACTGACTGTTCAGCTTTACTCTGAAGTAAGTTTGACTGAATTAAATGGAACTTACTATCCCAGAATAGGATATAGGATTGCAATCTAACATTCTTAAACTAGAGGGCATCCTTCAGAGCTCTTTTAAATAAGATTTTACTCATTTTATTCATTTTAAAATAATACATCTTCAATTTTTCCTCTCTCTGTCTCTCTGTCTCTCTATCTCTGTCTCTGTCTCTATCTCTCTTTTAACAGAGATTGCAAGTGAAATTTGATTTAAAAATGTTCACTAACACAAGTTAAATGTTTCTGCTTCAACTTAAAGTTCAGGTGAAAAATTCTTGTGTTGGTGGTCTTCATTTGGAGACAAAGTGTTATCCTTCTCATTGCAAATGCTCAGGACATTTGTGCTTGATTTCCACAATGTACTATAATAGGATTTTAAAAATTAGTCATATTATTGGGAGAACCCAACTTTTCTCTTAGCATGCTGTCTGATATCATGATATGGTTAAAGCACAGTATGGTTTTTCTACTTAGATAAAACATTTTATACAATACCTTCCACTATATTTTGTTAACTTGGATTTAGATTTATTTAGATTTAAACTTAGTCTTTTTGTGCCATTTTGATTGATCCTAGTAAAAGTAGTGCCTAAACTAAAAATTATTGATTTGGCCTTTTTATGTATGTAAGCCAGGTTCTTGGCTCAAATCAAAATTGTTATTTTTCAACAACTGAACTATTTCCAATTTATCCTCTGATATATTAAGGCAGATATTCATTTGATTTCTTTCTAACAGTTTTCCTGTGCTCAGGCAAGGAGACAAGCCTTTTTGGTAATAATAGAGATGTTTGCAATGGGTTGCTTATCTAATAGTCTCCTAAATCTTTATTAACCTAGGGACAAAACATTAGAGTGTACTTTGTATAAACATACATGTATATGTACATGTCAATGTGATTTTTACAAGGATTGATAGCTGATTCTTACATATTTATTTATTTAGGAGATTTATATTGCCACCTATTTGTACATGGCAACTCAAGTCAACTTACATCTTATACTGACAGTGAGAAAGCAATAAATTCTCTTCAACATATACTTTTTAAAAATATTTTTATTAAAATATTTTTATAAAAATATTAAAAGCTGCAGAACCAAGGTCATAAAAGGATAAAAGAAAAAGTGAAGAATAAAATACAATTTAACAATAAGAAAGATATCTCATTTTTATAAATGTTATGTTCGTAACTCCTGCAAAAAAGATCAGAAGTTGCTTCTCTTTAGCATTCAAGATAGACCACTAATAGTCACTGCTCAGCCCACAATCTTCCGAATGCTACACTTGCTGCAGTAAGATCTGTGCAAGTCTATCATTTCTATTAGTTAGCATTCATCAGCCTCTCTTTTGCTCTTGGGACATATTATTTCTGTCAGGTTTCTGCCTGTTTTTATGAGCCTGGTGGACTTACCTACTTGTATTGGCAGGAATCCTAGTAGCACTGACCATTAACTAGCAAGTGCCACTGTTTAAATTTCCCATCTTGTCCACAAGCAATGCTGCTTGATTCAGTAGCATTTTGGGCATGTGCTGCTTAGAACACTAAGGTTCAGATATTGGGAACAGTGAACATAACGGTGCCAAGCATTGTTACAACCCTATATGACATATACGATAGAGACTACAGAATAGTTTAAGGATCCTTCTTTATGACTTATCTCTCCTTTCTTGTCTAAGTATGGGGTCAGCTTAGCTTGGCCTCACAATCCATGTCTGTGTGTAAGGGTGTGTTTGTGCCTGCCAATTTATTAACATTATTCCAACATTGTGATGCAGCAGGAGTAAAGGAAGCAGATGCTCCTTGGTTGTAGTCTTTATTGTTACCTAGAGACAAGCTACTGGCATCTTCCCAGCTATTCCCCCCACCCCCAATTCTCCTAACTCAGTTTCCTCTGCACTCTGCAAAGGGAAATTTATGGTATGCCCACACCATGTGTTAACTCCTTCCGTCTTTGGCAAAGAAGCAACCAACCAGGATGTAATTTGTACCAAGGCTATCTAGCACTTTAACCTCGGCATCTGTTTTTAATGCCAAAGGTCTGAGGTAATATGCTGGCGTTGATATTTCTGAGCATACAGAAAATACCTTCCCTCTCCCCTTCAAGAAAGCTGAAGCCATTTCTCCACCATCTCTGCAGTTCAGCAAGGGGGAAGCTACTGTTTGGTGAAGAGCACATACTTTGCATGTAGAAACTTCCAGGTCCCATCTCAGCATTTAAAGTTATGACATCTGAAAGAACTGGATGGCAAGAATGACTTTTGCCCAAGGCCATGAAAAAGCAGTGCCTTTCAGAAGGAATAGACTGGACAAAGTGGTGATTTGGTTCTTTATTTGTTTATTGTGTAAGCAGAGCTTTCTCAGCGAATTCTGGACTACGAAGAATAGTCATTTAAACTCCAGGCATTTACCTGACAGAACACAATTCTACAAAATTAAGTTGCAGGTTGAGAAGCAATGTATTCAGGAAGGAGAGAAAATTGTACCACAAATTATCATCCAATAATCTCTTTCCTTTAAAATACATTGTAATCTAAAGCCATGGTTGCTGCTTTAAACAACATTTTGGGCTATATTGTCCCCTATTCCACTTATCAGGATGTTAGGTATCTTGAGAGAAAAATATGAGATATGTGATTTGTTGATGTCGTTGATGATGATTGCGTAAGCTTATATAGGTCGAACATGTGTATATTTCGGTCCAAGACTTAATTGTCCTTTAAATGCCATTGTGTTTCATTTTTTCTTTTTTTTCAGAATGTGAAAATCCAATTCTGTAGTGTCTGGCAGCCTTCCTGTTTCGTCTGCCAACTAAAGCCCTGGATGTTTGCCCTTAAATGCTGTCTTGATTTTACAAGACACTATTTCTTATTTGCCCCTTACCATAACATGAACATGCCTCAGTGACACATCTTTCTGCTGTAGTCTCATGACCCTGCATTTGTCTCATCCTCAGCCCATTCTTGAGGCAAATGAAGATTTTCCTTTGTTGCTCTATTAGTGTTTTTCTTGTGGTCATTTGGTTGCTGAGGTGATTTAAGATGCTATCCAGTTATCCTAAGTACTTTTGTATCTTTATAGTGCTGACACAAACATCCTCTCTGGTTCTCCATAGCCATTTTGGTTAGGCAGAAATGATGGGGTATATCGCTTCTCCAAAGGCATAACTCTGGGCAGTACTTTTTCATTGAGCTTGTCAGGTCTTACATGAGCTTATTATGAATATGGGCTTAGCATTCTTTTGAAAGCACATTAGAGCTACTTTTTAAACACTGGTTTAGCATTCTTTTGAAAGAGTACAGTGCTTCAAGAGTTCGGTGTTGATCTAAACTAGAAGGAAAGGCAAATGTTTCCATCATGCAGCATGATTGGAAGGTGGAGGGAGAGAGAGAGAAAGAGAGAGAGAGAGGGAGAGAGAACCCTCATATTACATGATCTCCCTTCTAGCATCTTTATTTCATTTATATGCTGCCTTTATTATTTTTATAAATAACTCAAAGTGGCAAACATACCTAATACTCTTTACTCCACCTAATTTCTCCACAATGGGAGATGAGTTGGGCTAAGAGAGAGTGTCTGGCCCAAAGTCACTAGCTGGCTTTTGTGTCTAAAGTGGGACTACAACGCACAGTCTCCTGGTTTCTAGCCTGGTGTCTACTAGACCAAACTGGACATTACTGCTCACCATTAGTTAGGCAACTTGAATGTTAGCTGAACCCACTGTCTAAGAATCTCTCTAAAGAGGAGTGTCAAACTCAAGGCCCGGGGGCCAAATTCAGCCTGCAGAGTGCTTAGATCTGCCTGCAGGCCCGCCCTGGAAACAGCAAAGGACTGGCGTATGGTCCCTTTGCCAGCAAAAATGGAGCTCAGGAGGCCCATGTGCAGCCCTCCAGGGCTTCATTTTTGGCTATGACTGCCTCCTACGCCCTCTGCCAACAAAAACGGAGCTCAGGGAGGGCCATGTGCAGCCCTCCCGGGCTCTATCTTCACCCGCAACAGCCCCCTGCAGTCTTTTGCCAGTGAAAATGGAGTTCAGGTGGGCCACGTGCGGCCTCCCCGATCTCCTTTTTCACTGACAGAGGGCTGCAGGAGGCCATCGCGGCCAAAAACGGAGCCTTGATGAGCGACGGCGAGTTGGCCACGCCTACCCTGATCACACACCCCAGTCAACCCTGATGTGGCCCTCAATGAAATTGAGTTTGACACCCCTGCTCTAAAGCTTGATTGGTTCTTATTTTTCTCAGTAGAAAGTGACAATTGGTTAGAAAATAATGAAAATCAAGGCAATCCACTAATCACTTGTCATGCATTAAATAAGTTAAGGGCAGCACAATTTGTCAGCCTCATTACCATGGCAGAATAGGGATTAGCAATGGAATCAGCAGAGTTTATGCTGCCATACTTTTCTATCAGCTTAAGGACTGGTGGACAGCAGTTTAATGTCAATATCTGGAAAAGTTCAGGAAAGCATTGGAGTGCCATGAAAACCCTTCTAGAAATTTGCAGCTCTAGAAAACACTTGGATATCGGACTTCAAATGCATTCTTTCAGTATTTCCTAGGTGATCTAGGTGATCTGTGTGAGACTTGAGCTAGAATAAAGTGAACAGAGAAGATCGCTCTTTAACTGGAAAAGAAATGTGAAGAGAGTTGAGAGAAAGTCAACACAATTAGATGAGGAACCTCATCTAAATGTGCCATTAGTTTTCGTGGCATCCTGTTCCTTACATCATGGCAGTAAAAGCTGCATAGGAATGAAGAAGAATGCCGTCTTGTACAGCTATGGAATTTTTCAGCATGGGCAACTTTCCTAAATAAATGAACAATCCATAGAATTATTTTCATTTCACCTAGTATATATTGTAACTTGATTGTATTCTGTACTATATTTGCATGGGGATGTCTCTGCCCTAGATATGTAGATAAAAATCTGTAAGTTGCTACAGTGCCTGAAAGACATAGAGAATATTTGAACGCTTAAACTAACGTTGCTTGGAAAATAATATTGTCTATGTGGTACATCAGTATCTCTTATGTCTGTATATTAGGGCTGCTCAATGCTCTGGAATCAATTCTAAGAAAGCATTTCAGAGCATGAATATTACAGGCAACTGCCAAGGGCAAAGAAAATATGTCTGTTTTAAAGAGTTTTAGACAGATGGTATGTTTGAGCCCTTGTTCCTTTTTTTAAAATCTAATCCAAAGATTATTCAATCCTAAAATCTGTATTTATATTTTTCAAATCCTTCTGAGTTGTAAAAGGCTGTTGGGAAGCTGGGAAAATAATGGGAAGATTTTAGGCATAAACAACCGACAGAGAGGACAGGAGTTCATTATTAGCTTATGTCATAAATGACAGCCGAATCCAGGATGTAAAAATCCAGGAAGAAGAGATCAAAAGCATTCAGAGACTCCATCTTTATGTAGTAACTAATAAATGAGGGCAGGAAGTTCCTATCATAACTTCCACTAATCTGTACATTACCCCTTATTGTTGCATTAAAACTTCATGTCTGTCAGAATCTTGAATCATACATTGAGGTAGAGAACTTGGTGCAAATATACTAGTAGCCATTACTGTGTATTCTGTCCTGAGCTTCCTTCATTCACAGAGTAGCACATCGCAGTGGTTTTTATAAAAGAAGAGCAGTTCTAATTCCAAATAGTTGCAGGGCAAAGGAGATTTCTTCTCCTGGTCAGCAATATTATAGGAATCTAAAAATGACTTCATCTGAGTGGTAGTGTCTCAGATGTAACCAGTTACCTAGAGTTGTACAGCAGTTGTAAATGCATGGCACTCCATCATTTAAAAATAAGATCCACACAGACAATACTTGCCAAAAACTGGTGGCTGGTTGGCAACTACATTCCCAGAAGGCACAGGTTGGAAAACGTTGCTTTTCAGCTATAATTTAGGTGTGGTAACTCTTCATTCCTTGCAATTTGCACAAGTGGCGTGCAGGCACATACTGTTTACTCAGCCATATGGTGTAGCACAAGCAGTCAAGACTTCCCTGCATGCAAATGCTCCAGAAATGATTCAGAAATGCATTTCTCAGCTTTTCATTAAAGTAAGTGTTTTTTTAGGCGTCTGTTGAAAATGAAGGGGAGAAATCCAGCTGTATCCTTTTTTAAAAAAGGCTGACATGGTACCCTGAAAAAGAAGGGCTGCTTTAATGAATAGCAGAGAGGTGCTGTGTTCATGCATTTCTGAAGCATTGTTTCTGAATAGTTTTTGAATACAGCCTCTCTCTATAGATGAATAGTGATAGATAGATAGATAGATAGATAGATAGATAGATAGATAGATAGATAGATAGATAGATAGATATAGACATAGACTGACTGACTGACTGAATGAATGAATGACTTTTATAAGCAAGTATTTTTCTATATATGACTATAAATAAGAATATCATATGCTTAAACATCTACTTTTGTAAATATGCATTCTCTTCTTAACCCCACTAGTTTATTTTTAAACTTTTTGTATGATTGGTGTTTTTGGACTTTTAAAATGCTTATTATTGTTGTTAATTTAAATAATTAATTCATTTTATTTTAATGCATTAATCAATCTTTTATGACCTATCTAGTGTTTTCAGCTATACTGTAAATTGAGATATGCACATGCCCAAATACAAATAGTCTATTATATAGCATGCAACAACCAGTATGAAATTCTTTTTAATAGAAATACTGGGGTTTTTATTCTTTCTTTAGCCACCCTATTTCTATCAATGTAGGGATTGGTAGAAGAACGTAATTCAATGCAAATTGGTTCATTAATATGCTAACAGGTAGGTATATATATGGAATTTTGTTCATGTCAAAAACATATTTGATTGTTTCAATAATTGACTGTAAAAATGTGCCTCCTCCCTGTAATATTACTGATAACCCCCCACAGCTTCATATTCATGGCATTTTTATAATTTATAGCACAGCATGAGTTCTAATTTAATATAAATCCTTCTCTGGATTTATTATCTAATAAATGGATGGCCAGTTTTGGATGTACAAATAAAGCTGAAATGCCTGCTCTCTTTGAAAAGAGAGCAGTGGAAACATACTAGTATTATCCTGCATGCACTGAACTTTTTATGATGATCAGCTTCTGAACATCATGATTAAGAATAGCTATCTACTGAACATTGCATATGTATCTTAGCAAGAAGAGCCTTCTCTCAATCCCATGTGTTCTTTTTTATCAATCCATTCCAACAGGAAATCTTTGGACCCTCTCAGCTGGATGTGGCCTTAGATGTCCATCCCAATAGGCTTATTCTGATATACAAGATAACTTTATTGTTATTTTTTAAAATTTATTGTCACATGAATACATGATGTACATGGTATTCATCTGAAACTATCAGGATTTTGTGCTTCCCTTGGTAGGTTTCCAATCTTACTCCTACTAATCTTCTCCAAGCTCATGTCTTCTAGATGTATTGGAATAAAACTCTCATGGTTTTCAGTTGTGGGGACCATGAAACATCTCTAGATGTTTTCCCAACTGCAGGCTGGGTAAAGCTGTTTTATTACACCACAGAATCTTAGGTTCAATTTCTTTCTGGGAATCTTTCTTATTTGGGCTGATTAGCAATAGCTAGAATGAAACAAACAGCAAGCAATTCTCAATTTAAAAAAGGAGAGTAACAATATTTTGCTGCAATCAAGATAGTATAATATAATTGAATTTTTGTCATATTAAAAATCATATGCAGTCATTGAATAATTGATTGTTTTAAAGTAAAATCATATATATGGGCAGACCTTTTTCTTCTTCTGAATACTTGCTTTCATTAAAAATAGAATGATGCAATGGCTAGACTCCACCCTGTGACCTATCAAGCTACTCCCTAGATATCTTCAGGGCTCCATACGGTACTTAGATTATTGACTAGAACCTCTTCCAATTTTTTAAAATAATTTTTGTTCTGTGGGTCTGTAATTCTGGGGACTCTAATTTAGAGTATCCACATGCACCATTGTTTTAAGCTAACAATGCTCAATCTTTATCAGTTATTCTTCTTTCCTCCTTTTTCCCCCTTTCTTTCTCTCTTCTCTCCCCCTCCTTCTCTCTCTCAGCAAGTTTTTATGTGATTACAAGCACTGCATGGTAATTAGTGCTAAACTCATTTGCACAACTACAGTTAATTGGCTACAACAATTAATTAATGTGTTGGAAATTTGGCACCAGAATAAAAAAAAAGTTTTTTTTTTCATCAAACAAAAGACAGAAGTTAAAAAAGAGAGATGGACAGACGGAAAGGCAAATTGACTGCACTTGGATTGCCCTCATAGCTCCCTCCTCTAGCAAAAATACATTGTTGTTTCCAAACTACAGAGTCCTTCAAACTTTTGTTTGATGTTTGTCACTTTAAATTCTTTAGCTATTTATTTTTGACTCTTCTACCCTTTATCGCCTCCCTTTTTAATTCATTCGTTTATTTTATATTTCCTTTTCCTCTCTCTTTTTTTTTTACAACTTAAGCAAACTCATCTCACTGATAAAATATAGCATGACTAATGAGTGGAGCATGTAGAAATCATTGGGAGAATGTCCTTGGAAGACGAATGCATTTTCAGCAGAATAATTAACTTAATTAACAAATTCACATGCATATTCATCAGGCTATTAATGTCTTCTCAGCTCAGCTTGATGAACATTGCGGTAATAACAATCTCATTTGCATACTGCATTCTACTGCTATCCAAAAAAAAAAAAAATTAAGCAACATACACAAACACACAGAAAAGAACACACTTTCAGCACCTTTTCTCTTCCCATCTTCCCATCACATCATGCATTTGCATGTTTATATGTTTAGAATGAAGTTTGTTGATTTCAACGTGGTCTGTGAAGCTGGAACATGCATAAGTAGTCAACTGTATTTCATGTATGTGATGTGTGTGTGTTTGAACTTTCACTATGCCTGTCTCTCTCTATCTTTCCAATCTCTCCCTAGGGAAGCCTTGGCACGGGTTCCAACTTTTTCTTCACTCTTCCCCCGCTGCCAAGCGGCGTCAACACAAAATTGCCATTTTCCCCAGCTCTCTATGGAGCAATCTTGAAAAGCAGTAAGGTGTGACGCCGAAGGACTGCCAACTCGGCAGCAGTGCCTGCGGAAAAACCGCAGAATGGAAGCAGAGAAATAGGATGGTGGTGGGTGCTGTTTTTTTTTTCCTACTGGCGCGTGGAGTGATTGGGAGGAGGGGTGGCAAAGAAGGGGGGTTGAAAGAGGAAAAAATAACGTAGCAGCTGTCGGCCTAATTCCACTAACACTCTGCTTGTGGTCATATTAGAAAAACAGATTATACTCCTTTGTGGCACTCATTTATTCCTGACATACGTTAACATTCTATATCTTAATTCTGCCTGCCTTTAGTTCGACCAGTGGACTTTGGGGCCAGGTTTTTTTCCCCATGAAATATATTGAGGAATATGGAAAGCAAAAGGAAATACTTGTTCTTCTTCTGTCATAATACTTCATAAACCATTTGACAATTCATTTGATAATAAGGGTTCCGAATAGGCAACTGTCAGGACTATCTTATCTAAATGCACTTCACTTATCCAACTCATTTGAATATGGTTGTGATAATCCCAAGCTTTGATGGGAGATAGTTATGGATAAAAGTCCCTGATGGTTACAAGTGGCTACAGGCAATTTCCCCCATTTCTGCCCTACAGATGTATTTGGACTGCAACTCCCAGAATTTCTAATGTTGGAAATATTCCTGAATGCCCTTACTTCAGGGCAGGGCTATTGACTTATGATCTGAAATTGCTCAAGGCTTGGATGGTGGGGTCAGTTTAGAAGCCAACACATGCCATCCTGGACTTCAGTTTGAGAGGACGGCTGGATGTAGAAAAATGCAATAAATACATGACTCACAAATGGATCCAAGCCAAAAGTACAGTTCATGAAAACACCTCTGGATAAAGTATCAAATATAACCTGGGTGTACACTTTGATGCACAATGGATAGGTGAAGAACCTTATCCAACTCACCCGATTTCCTCAGTATATTTCAAAGTACTAAGTTTGCCAATGGTTGTATTAAAATCATGCTGCCCCTAAAGCAAAATGCTACAGTCCCAAGATAAATCCTGTCTCTGTCTACAGTCCCTGCTCGTTTTTATACCAAGCAGCAGAATACCTCTATGTATGTGCGCCCATTTGATGGGATTCAATTTAAGAGGAAAATGTTTTGACCTTTCATGGGTCTTTCCCCTCACCTTTTCCTCAATAAGTAAACCTCCCTGTTCTGAAGAAGTGGCCCAGAGGACAAAATTCTGATTATGTCATATTCATTGTAGAATACCTTATGCCACCAGACCTGAAATTCTAGACCTAGAAAACCTAGAACTACACCACTTTCGGTCCAATCTAAGTATAGTATATAAAATCATACATTGCAATGTATGATTGCAATGTACCTATCAACGAATACTTCAGCTTCAGCCATAACAACACTAGAGCAAACAATAGATACAAACTCAAGGTTAACCGCACCAAACTTGATTGCAGGAAATACGAGTGGTCAGTGTCTGGAATACTCTACCTGACTCTGTGGTTTCTTCCCCAAACCCCAAAAACTTTAACCTTAGACTGTCTACTAGTGACCTCGCCCCTTTCCTAAGAGGGGTGTGCATAAGCGCACCAATGTGCCTACCATCCCTGTCCTATTGTTTCTTTTATTTTTCTTATATGTATTCATTTCATGTATTCATAACTATGTTTATAGTTATACCTGTTATCTTATAATCGCTTGACAAAATAAATAAATAAAATAAAAATAAAATAAATGTCAAGCAGCCTAATAATCCTAGAGCATGCAGGCCCATACTCAACCCTAATCACGTGCTTCTTGGCACTCTCTTCTTATTCTCTGATAAGAGTAGCTGCTTTAGTTTCTCCTAAGATGTTTTAAAATAAGCATGGTTCATAATCGGAGGTGGAAAGTAATAGGAAACGAAGCGGATGCAACTTGAAGTGGATGCAACTTCTTTCTATTTGCTCACTCACTCACTAACTGACCACCTCACCTTCTTCCATCTTCACCAGTTTTATAGGCAGTTCTCGTTTAGCAAGCACTAGTGGGACCGGCAAGTTGCTCGTTTGATTTAAATTGTTGCTAAATGAATCTGCGACTGTGCTTATAATCTCACTTCAGCTTTCCTTTGGCTTTATATATCTGTAAAGTTTGATCACAGAGTTCTTTTTCATCAATACCACTGCTAAATGAGGCAATGGCTAAACAAGGACTAACAGTATTTACCTCCTGAGGCATGTGTGCCTTCAGCTTTCTTCTCCCTCTTGCTTCCTAAAACATTGACAATGGTTTCTTCTGACTCCAAATAAGATCCATTCCAAATTGAACCAGAAGTTTCCTGCACTTACTTTAAAACAACTCCATTTCCCCTTTTAGTACACTTAGAACCCCCATACCTCATTTGCACACCTCATGAGGCATTGCTTTTCCCTTGTTGCAAAAGGAGAGGGAAGGGAGAATTTCACAAACAGATATGTATTCAGATATATGAAAATACAATAACTCACACATACACACCCTACTCCTAGGTTATTTTACAGGAATTGGGACTGAATAACATGTATTGCTTATGGAAGAAATGTCTGGCAAGACCTAGGTCTGCATTTCATGAAGCTCCATGAGACAGCTGAAAATTTCTGTTTAGATTGCTACTCTTTTGTTTCATCAGTGCAATAGGAGAACAGATCCCTGCTCAGCTCAGCTTACAATTTGCAAGGTGGATCCAAATATACAGAAGGGAGGCGGGGTTGTTTGCTTCTTGTTCATAATCAAGTGAGATTTGAACTCAGGTCCTCCAAGTTGTATTCCCTAGCCTTAGTCCTTAGTCCATTCAAATTCATTCTGCTGCAGGATCATATTTCAATGGCCTTTTGACAGTTACCCAAGACAGTGTGTGACTCTGAATGAATTGCATATATATAGTGAATAGATGTTTAAACTGTGGATGTTTTAGAGCCAGCTAAAACCCTAACAGCTGCATTGCTCATGGGAGATTTAACATGATGTGTGCGTGCATGTGTGTATTTCATAGCTAAGTTATTAGGTGAACAGATATATCTTTCTCCCAAATATTTGCTATTGCAGAGTCCAATTCATTTAGATCTTATTTTCCAATACTATAATGCCCTCTTGTATTAAGAAAGATGAAGAAAGATTTCTAAATATAATAACTGGGGATTCCACATTTCCATATGTACAGTCTGATTCCAGCTTACTTGATACGTGCCTCTCTCCTTCCTTATGTGTACAATTCAGAATCTCTACTGTGCATTTTTTTTCTTTTCTTTTTCCCAGAGATC
This sequence comes from Pseudonaja textilis, assembly GCF_049901715.1. Classification (NCBI taxonomy): domain Eukaryota; kingdom Metazoa; phylum Chordata; class Lepidosauria; order Squamata; family Elapidae; genus Pseudonaja; species Pseudonaja textilis. Next base: position 90,795,988 of record NC_142008.1, read on the forward strand.
TTGTTACCCTTTAAGAGAAGCCAATAGATCCCTCCCTATTTAATAAACAGCAAAGTAGCAAGTGAAGGCCCTCTGATATCTCATGGCAAACATGGATCTCCAGGGTTCAGTGTTGGCTAGAATATTAAATGAAGTGTTGTTTTGCAGTGCAAACAATGTTGAAAGAGCATTACAAAGATTTTGGGAGTTTACTTTTTAATGTTATTAATGCAACTTTCTATTTAGATTAATTATTGGATATTACATATTTATAAGCTACCTTGCACTTTGTTGAAGAAAATATACATATTGCTAGCAAATGAATAAAGAAATAGTTTCTTAGGTAACAATCTGAATTATTCTCAAATATGCTTCCTCCACTTGGGGAAATCCAAAACTTCTTTGCTGCCATCTAGTGGTTGTCTTGATTTATGCATCTCGAATCCAGTAGAACTACAGCTATATTTCTTCTTTTTCAGTCTCTTCAAATGTGCTCCCTGATGGATCATGGCAAAGCTGTTTATGTGACCTCAAATCTCTCCCCCGCCGCCGCCCCGTCTCAACTTCCCACCATTTGGGACTGTAGAATAAGCTCTACAAAGTTCTGATTACAATGTTAACAAGAAAAACCATCAGAAAAACGAAAATCCAATCTTTGCCCAAATATGTGATACAGCCTGACTCCATTACTTACCCATTGTGGCTGTATTCTCTCTCCCCAAATAATAAGTGAGCCTCAGCCTTAGCTCTGACCTAAATGATTTGTAAATACATACATCAACAACTAGCACAGAAAATAGATGCCCTGCAGTTTGTATACCATTTTTTTTAAACAAAGCATCATAAGTTATTATTTCCCAGATCCGCTACATACAGGTGTGATGCTTCACTGCCATTTTCTAATTCTATCTTATGGAGCTGATGCAGCGAGGTGTTTTTTTTTTTTTTAAAAAAAAAAAAACAGTATTTGGGGCATGCCTTATATAATTATGCGGAAAGGCTCAGAAAGACCTTTGTGCCCAGCTTTGAGGGTGATACTCAATTCTGGGCAACTTTTCCAAGCACATTTCCCATCAGGTTGCCAGCACACTGCATTCTCTGATTGTCCTGTGCCGAGACCTGTTGCTTAGCAACAATCAGTACATTCATCTTTAATAAATTGCTGGCACCATGATGGCCAAGACTATAGGGAGGGGGAGAGTGGAGAGTTTGATTTGGGTGACTTTTTTTTTTTTTAAGGGAACACCATGTGGTTTGAAAAAATGAAAGGGGAAGAAAATATTAAAACATTTTAAAAATGCAATCTGTTGACACGGACTAGCCCAGCTTGAGTCAGCCCATAGATGAGAATAAGCTTTCACTAGCTGCATGAGAATAGCTATATTCACAAACTTGTGATGTGTGAATTGTGCATATACATATAAAAGTGGGGTGGAGGTGTGATGCTCCAGACTGCGTTTCACATTTGGAATGGCAACTGCCAAGAAAGTGTTGTGGTGGGTACTGACCATGAAACCAAGCAGCAGAAAGCCAACATTAAAAGACCGAAATAGCGTTTACTAGCAAATATACCTGCTCTAGCAGCTCAGTCCAGAGAATATGATAAAATCTACATGGAAGAAATGCTGAATGAGAGAATCATAGAATCAAAGCTGGAAGAGATCATGTAGGTGAGTGGGTCCCAAACCTGGGTAAATTACTCAAAGTTGGATAAAAGTGTTTTTTCTTTGGATAATGATATCCAAACCAATTACCCATTACAACTGGGACATTTAAATTGACTTAAAGTTGAATTAAAATATCCATTACATGCAGGTGTATTCAAGAACTTCCCAAATATTCCTATTAAATAAAACATTGGTGAAATTACCAATGGAAATTTGTTGAAATGACAGTAAATATCATTCAATGATATTGTTTTTATAATACAGGTGGTCTTTGAGTTTGACCATTTGTTAAATGACCATTCAAGTGATGATATTACTGAAAGAAGGGACTTAAGACTGGTCCTCAAAGTTCAATAAGACTTTCTTTCATTTGGGTAATGAAGGAAAAAGGTGGGGAAGCATTGATTTAGGCCATTAAACTTTCTGGTCAGTGTAAGACTCCAGATGAAAGCACCCCAACAAATGGCTCTCTCTCTCTCTCAGTCTCTCCCTCTCTCTCTCTCTCTCTCTCTCTCTCTCACTGAATTGTTCCTAGGGAAGGGAAACTCATTACTTCTCTTATCCTTGTTGTTGAACTTCTCTTACCATTTTGAATCTTCCTTCTATAACTTAAGAACATTATTCTATATTCGGCAGCCTTGAAATCATTCATTCATTCATTTGACTTGTGTCCCACCAACATTTGATACAATACTCTCGCATCCTACTTTCTCACAGCACAACAATGCTGTGGGGTGGGGTGTGCTAAAAGAGACTGGCCCAAAGTTATCTAGCTGTTTTCCAACTCCCCAGCCCTCATTTTTCCTCAAGACCAAATATGCCTGTTTCCTCAGTCTGTCCCAGTAAGGCTTATTTTCTAGTTCTCTCATTATTCTCACTACCCATCTCTGCATATGTGCAATTTCTTTGATTTTTTCTTTAAAAATTGTGCCCAGAATTGGATTTTATGCTTATGTTGGGTTCTGACCAATGATAAATATATAATGCAAGTATTTATTTCCATGATTTGAAAGTTATACTTCCTATGATATAATCTAAAATTGTTTGTCATTTTAATTAGAAATGGGAGGAGGGGTGTATATTAAGTGTGTTTGATGCTTTGAGTTTCTTTTAAAAAAATAATAAAGGCAGGATAAAAATAAATAAATATAATATTACAATGGTGCTCTTTTAAGCCTGCTACATAAGCAATCATGTTTTTTTCTTTATCTTATATCTTTATTTTATATCTTGCTGGTATTAGTCAAACTCCTCCTTTTCAGGAAAGAACAGAAAGAAGTTCATGCAAATCATCATCCATTTTAGATTTGAAGTCTGCCAATTTGGAAGAAGAAACATCAACTCAACTTGACTTCTCCATAACACTGGCATCTGCATGTGCACATTTTGGTGTCTATTTTTATAACAAGGCAAACCAAAAAATCAATTTTTTTGAAAATAGAATCACTTATTATAGAAAGATTGAATGCTAATTGCTGAGAACAACAGTTTATTTTTGAGCAAACTCTGATCTTGACATCTTGTCTTTTTAACTCTTGATTGTACTTTGGACTGTTCCCTTGAATTTGTATTTGTATTTTTTTCACTTTAATGATGCTAACCCTATTTAGCTCTTTAAATTCATATTTGGCAGCTAATATTTTCTAGATGGTTCATGACATCTTCTGGATTAGACCTTGGACTTTGCTAAATCCAGTAGACACAGTACAATTATCCCTAGTAAAAAAACTGTAGAAGGAGATATTGTTCACATATTGCTTGCTGATGATTTATGAGAAAAGTAGAGGTGACTGAGTTCAAACAGCTAAACCAGAAGTCATGGTTTACAAACAGATTTCATGTACTAGGTTAAGGCACAAATTTGGAGGGAAAAATCACATTATAGCTTGATAATTTGAGAAGCCAGTCTGTGTCTGATTTAGACGTAAACAGCTGTTGGAGCTTAAATGGACCACAGACCTAGAAGCCCTGTTCTGGTTTGATGTAATCTAGTTTTATCTATATAAATATTAGAGAAAAGCCACAGTAATTTTGTATTGGCCTCTTTGTTACAAAATAGACTGCTGAGTGTATTACAGAATGTAGGTTGAAACTGTAAAGGAGAATCATGTTTTAAATTTTCAATGCTAGTTGGAGATAAAAGGAGATAATGCCCTACACAAGGATACCAATTTTCATGCTGGTATCTCAATGTTTGATTACTGATGTGTATCTAATGCTAGAACTTATTTATTTGCTTTGCAAGTCTTATCCCGACCATTTGCCACTTTACCTTTACTCTGTGGGTTTTGAAAAGGGGTTTAGGGGGCACTTCCATGTAGCCTGTCAGTTCTCCCTGATAACTCCATGGTTTATTCGAGTCTGGCTTAATGTTTTATGTAAATTCAGCTTCTAAATGTGTGCACCATAGTTTATGGTTATGTTGTAACCAGCTAGTTATTTCCTATTCAATAAACTATAGTTAGGATGAAGCAACTGTGTCTTACTGGAATATGTAAACTCCAAGATGATTTTTTTTCATGCCACACAGGTTGATAATTATGATGACTGTTGTTTTTAATTAGCTATTTTATTTGCATTATGTAGTTCAACTGGATTCTAAAGGTGGCATATATACAAATGTTCTAAATTACATAAGTAATCATCAGAATTATTCCAATTACAGACAAAAACAAAAACCTGTAAATGAAATAACAAATGAGCTAGCTAAACCAAAGACCTCATTTTGTTCAATCAACTGCTTGTTGAGTACCATAGTAAGGATAATATTGTTTTCATAGTTTTATAGTTAGTTTTTTATAGTTTTATAGTTCAATTGCCAAAAATTAATTTAATATTTAAAAAAAAAACATGGAAGAGATTTGCATAAATGAAGACAGAATGGCAGATTTCTCAATAATTTTTTTCTATAAAAGTCCAAACTACATGTTTTAATTAAACTTGCTTACAATTACAACACAGGTATAAGCATAAAGATATTGCAACAAAGACGGAGGAGCATTACATTTAAAAATATATATTTAAAGATAAACTCATTTTTTAAGTAATGTGAAATGTTGCCCAATTGAAAGAGGAGACCAATGAACTAATAACAAAACTTAGAGCAGGTCCCTCAATTACTGTCTGGATTTAAATCTTCTGGCTTTATATGCTGTTGTTCAAATAACTGTGGCTAAATGGAATGTTATGAATGTATGCTTCTCTCTGGCTGAGTTTGTGCCATAATCATGGTTATGTATGTTTTTACATACATCTTAAGAGGAGCATTATACTTTAACATGGTCAGTTTAAAAAGCTCGTGTAATGAATTAGATTTGATGTTGATCTTATTCCAGTCTTATAAGAAACATCAGGTTAGAGTTCTCCAATAAGAATACAAGGAAGGTCTCACATGATGCAAACTGTGATTAGGGCCAGAAGAAATGTTCATAAAAGAAGTCTGTAGATAGTGGTCCTCATCATGGGCTTTGTAAAACTTGACTTATTATTAAACCATGGACAAATATTTCAAATGAGGCCACTGATTCAAAAGTTCTTTGACTTGTGTGCATAAAGTTAATTTATTTATATAATTTATATGGAGGCTGTGCCATATGTAAATAGATGTTACTTTTAATTCCCATTGTTTTAATACTTAATAAAATAGATGACAAAATAATATGCCACTTTCTCTAGTATTCTTGGTATACATTATAATAAACAAAGCAACATTGGGTAATATTATGTGCTCAAATCCCAATATTTCCTAGATCATGTAAAGGTTCATAATGATAAACTGATTTTATGTAGAAAGAGAGAGAGAGAAAGCAGCCATTTATGGAAAGAACTCATTTCAAAGAAATGCTTTTTCCTAAATAAAATTAAATGAAAGATTCATCTGAAAGATGGATAGATGAATGAAAAAGGGAGAACCTAAGCTATATTGAAGATTAAGATAGAAAATCTATAAGGCATGTTGCTCCCTGGTATTAATTTTATAGAACATAGCTCAGAAACAGATTTTCCTACAGGTGAAATTAATGGGATATACAGAAGAACATTAAAAAGAAATTCACTCCAGGGCTTAAGGTGCTATATTATGAATGAGGAAACCTGAGTTCTAGCCCTGCCCTAGGCACAAGGTCATATTACGATGGCCTTGAGACACTCACTTTCTCTCAGCCCTAGTAAATCATTTCCAGAAAATGCTGCATTGAAAACTGTGCGAACTAGCCCCAGGAGTCAAGACTGACTTAAAGGCTAAAAAAAAGAAAAAGAGTACTACATATCTTTGCCATGTAAAATTTCAGCTTCACATTGATTCATCATGGAGCAACCTCCTTTTGAAAAACATTTAAATGTGGGAGAATGTGGGAAAACATGGTATAACATTCAGAAGAATGTGCCAAGGAGGATAAGAAAAACAAAGTGAGGAAGCTATGTGAAGTTTAAAAGACTGCAAATATTTCAGATCTTTTATTCTCTCATCTGTCTATTAAAATTAAAGCTAAGTGTATCTGTCTGAAATTTACACAGAAATGGCAACAGAAAAGGACACAGATGAGGAACTCTCAATAGTCTAGCAATCATGGCCAATGGTGGAAAAATACTGTGAAATATACTTAAGCACATTCTGAATAGAGATAATGTAGATGTGCATGCCTAAGCAAAATAAAGCCAAAATGATGAAACATACATTGTGACATCATAATGTAATCTGTGTCCCATCACACTTTCATTGTAAGATTGCCTACGTATATAAAATATGGAGGTTCAATCATGACATTTCAAAGCACATTTTGTCTCTTGCGTCCTTTGTTCCTTGTGAATGCCTATGTGGAGAGAATCTCCTCCCCTAAAATAAAGCATTGGGTATGGGGATGCACAGGGATACATCACAGTGCATTTATGCAGCATACGTCACCTACAGATATACATGTATTTTCCCCCATGCATATAGCTACCTTAAGGAAGATGGCCACATGACATGGCTTTTAAGTGATCTTTGATGGCTTCCATATTTTTGTGCTTGAAGATATTAATTACTGTTGTTACAAGCAGGGACTTTTAGGCTGAGGTAGTTCACACTGGGCCAGGTATTCCATGAATACACACGGCATGTGAGTCAGGGTATAGTTGTATTTTAATTCATGAAAAGCACCAAGGGAAATTTTTCCTTTAGTGTCACTTAATAAACATCTGAATCAATTTCTGAATGAATAAACATACAGTGAGTGGCAGTTGAGTCAACAGACTATCCCTGATCTAGTTTTCTCCATTAGCCTTCTCAACTTAGTGTCCACCAGATATCCTGGAGCAATTGTGAGAGTTGCAGTCCAAGAACATTTGGAAGAAATCGGGATAGAAAAGACTAAATTGCACGCTATTGTTTAATCACCTCAGGACTCAAGCAGACTCAATGGGAGTTATTTCATGTACTTAAAACCAGATCACTTAGATTCTTGTAGCAAGAATGGGTGAGGTTAACTTTAACTGAAAACTTTGTCTTGTAGATATAAACAACAAGGTTCCCCCTGTTAGATCTGGGAGGATGGTTCAGAAACGGAGGCAAGACTCAGATAACAACAGCTCTTTATTAGTGACTTCAGATCTGAGCAAACTATCCCGGCCGCAGCAGCCCCTTATATAGGGCTGGCTGCGGCTAGGCAGCCAATGAAAGCGATTTGAGTTTGCCGCTCTTGGCAGGGCCAATCGCGGCAGCCCGTTTACTAGCCAATCGCATCAGTCTGTGGTGACCAATCACGATCTGCTATTCGCGGGCCAATCAGAGTTGCAGGCTTTCGAGCCTGCTAGTCCTCTCGGTTCCGTTTAAGGGGTGGAGTTATATAGTCTCGCAGGTAGGCAGGTCTTCGCACCTGTCTACCTGACTTACGCAAGTCCAATTGTCCATGTTCAAATTCGGGTTCAGATGGACTGTTTGCTGGATCTAGCAGGAACGGTGAACTGGTGCCATGGTTGGGGCTCTCCTCTGATGCCCCCGGAGTGATTGAGTCCTCAGTTTCGTTGCTACTGCTATGGCTCCCCGGGCTCGCTGAACCTGCTTGGCTGCTGCTTCTTGGTGAAGTGTTCATCTGCCCAGGTTCAACTACAGCTGGTGAGTATTGCAAGCTATGGTGTGGTGATCTCGGTGTTAGTTCAGAATAAACAGGTGTTGGTTCTATTTCCAGGCTCATGGCTTCCCTTCCCCCCCTGGTGTCAAGGATGGGGTCAGGGATGGAAGTTGTGGTCAGTCTGGAGCGTAGCTGGTCAATATGGCGTTTCCATGCTCTGCCATCAGTGGTGAGTAGATGGTAGGAGCAGGGACCCGTGACTTGAGTTACTTGAGCAGGAATCCAAAGGGGATCCCCAGAAAATTTTTTTGCAAATACAAGAACTCCTACCTTAAAGGCGCGATGCTTGCTGCTGGAACCCAGGGGCTTTTCCGGGGTGTAGGCAGGGTGCAAGCAGTCTAGAGGCGATCTGAGTTTCCTGGCCATCAGAAGTTCAGCTGGGCTCTTGTTAGTCATGCTGTTAGGTGTGATGTGTTGAAAAAGCAGCATTCTAGTGACTTTATTGTGGATATTACCTTGTTCCATTTTCTGTAGGGTTTTCTTTGTGAACTGAACCATTCGTTCAGCCCTACCATTCGCCGCTGGATGAGCCGGCGATGTGTATTGTTCAAAGGCTAAGGCAGTAAATTGGGGCCCATTGTCAGAAACCAGGACATCAGGTAGGCCGTGTGTGGCAAAGAGTCTGTTCAATTTCTTGATGACTGCCTCAGTAGTGGTTGTTTTCATTTTATTGACCTCAAGCCAGTTAGAATACGCATCTACAGTTATTAGGAAAGTGTGGCCTCTAGTAGGTCCCGCAAAGTCAATATGAATGTGTGACCAGGGACCCCTGGGTGTTTCCCATTCTGCTGGTGGAGCTTTTGGTGGGGCTGAGTGATTTTCCTGGCATCTGTTACAAGAGGCGACCCAGGTTTCAATTTGTTTGTCCATACCTGGCCACCAGGCGTAACTTCTTGCCAGCGTTTTCATACTCACAATGCCTGGGTGTCCATCGTGTAGCATTTGGAGGACTTTTTTTTGTAGTTTAGTTAGTATGACGACTCGGTCTCCCCATAAAACGCACCCTCTTTGTGAGAAAAGTTCTGTCTGTCTGTTTTTGAATGGTTTAGAGGTTTCCTTGGGCTCGTATTCTGGCTATCCCCTCTCCACCCAGCCAAGAACTTGTGCCAAACATGAGTCTCTTTTGGTTTCAAAGGCGATGTCCTGGGCCGTTAGTGAAGGTGAGGGAATTGTCTCGATTTGTAGTATTGGGAGCGTGGGAGCTGGGTCTTCCTGCGGCTCGGGTAGTGGCAAGTGGCTTAAGGCATCAGCATGAGGAATAGATTTCCCCGGACGATATTTTAGTTGGTAGTCGTAGGCAGCCAGGAACTCCGACCATCAGGTCATTCTGGGGGAGAGAATGTGTGGGGTAGGTTTGTCGCCCGCCAGAATGCCAAGTAATGGCTTATGATCCGTGATAATGGAAAATGGTCTCCGATATACATATTCATGAAACTTTTTAATCGCAGAGACAATAGCAAGGGCTTCCTTATCTAGGTGGCTAAAATTTCTTTCTGTTTTTGACAGAGTCCTTGAAAAAAATGCAATTGGTGCTTCTGAGCCGTTTGGTAGGACGTGGCTCAGGATGGCCCCCACCCCGAATGGTGAGGCATCACAAGTAACAGTCAAAGGGAGTGTCTCGTTAAATTGAATTAACACTGCATCAGAGGTAAGGAGGTCTTTTACTTGCTGGAAGGCATGTTCCTCCCGACGTCCCCAAATCCAGGAGGCCCTTTTATCGAGTAGTCTATGAAGGGGCTCAGCAACAGTCGCCTTCTGGGGTAGGAAAATGTTATAAAAGTTAATAAGTCCCAGGAAGGCTTGGAGATCAGTTTTGTTTTTAGGTCTTGGGGCATTTTTGATAGCTGCCAATTTCTTTTCTGTAGGGTGGATTCCTTGTTTGTCAAGAAGGTAGCCAAGAAACTCCACCCTTTCTGTGCATAGCTGGCATTTTTCCTTCTTAACCTTGAGGCCAGCATCTTTGAACCTTTGTAGGACTGTTCTGAGGTGTTTCTCTAATTGACTTTTTGTTGGGGCTGCTATTAGTACGTCATCAAAATAGGGCACGACCCCTTTTATGCCTTGTAATAGTCTCTCCATCAGGCTTTGAAAGATGCCTGGGGCTACGCTTACTCCAAACTGGAGCCTGTTGCATTTGAATGCACCACGATGTGTGACTATAGTTTGGGCTTCTGCAGTTTCGGAATCAACTGGCAGCTGTTGATACGCTTGGGTCAGATCTAATTTTGCGAATATTCTGCCACCCCCAAGTGAATGCAGGAGATGCTGAACGACTGGTACCGGATAGGTGCTCTGCTGCAGCGCATGATTGAGGGTGGCCTTGTAGTCACCACAGATTCTCAAGGACCCGTCAAGCTTTATGGGGGTGACAATTGGTGTCTCCCATCGGGCGTGGTCAGTGGGCTCTAACACGCCTTGTGCAATTAATTTGTCCAGTTGCTCATCAATTTTGGGTTTGAGAGCAAAGGGAACTCGGCGTGGCTTTAGGTGAATGGGCGCAATGTCAGGGCGAAGATTAAATGAAATGGGGGACCCCTTGTACTTGCCTAAGTTTTCGCTGAACACTTCTCAGAAATCATGGACAAGGGCTGCCTCCCAGTCATTGTCTTCAGTATGATGGATGCCAGCCATTCCGATTCCTAATGGCGCGAACCACTGAAGGCCCAATAGGCTTGGCCAGTCTCTGTCTACAATGGTGAGTGGTAGAATTGCATTATGTCCTTTGAAAGAGACCTGGAAATGGCAGGTACCTGCGACTGGAATCCGGTTGCCTTGATAATCTTTCAGTATGAGTCTCTGACTGCTGAGGTCTTGGCGTTGGATGTTGGGAATCAGTTGCTTGAGCATTTTCCAGGATACCATGGATAGTGAGGACCCAGAGTCTACTTCCATGATGCAAGGTTTATTTTCGATGATGACCTTTACACGGATTTTTTTAGCATCTAGCGATGAAGCATAGCCGATGGTGATGGTTTGGTGAGCCTCTTCTCGTCTGGGCGTACCATTAAACCTTTGGGGTCTGCTGTACTGGTTCCACTGGTTGTTAGGGCGGTCCCTCTGTGCGGTGGGGTTGCCATCATTCCTTTTCGGGCTGCTCCCTCTCCATCTGGGGCTGGAATTTCTTTTGTTTCTGCATACTTTCGCAATATGCCCTCGTTTTTCACAAAAATGACACATGGCATCTAAGAATCTGCATTTGGATCGAGGATGGTTTCCCCCGCATCCGGCGCATTGGTAGTTGGTTTTACGACCCCGCTGGTCTCGTTGCTCACATTCTGACCGGAGTCTGTGGACTTCTTCCTCCTTGCTGTCTGAGGATGACTCGACATCTTCATGATGGGTGGTCGATGAATACTTGTCTGAAGGTTTCCCAGCATCATTGGTGGGTTGGCCGTTGGTTCCACTGGTTCGGCGCATTCGTGCTGCTGATTTACGAGTGGCTTCAGCTGCGGTGGCGTCTGCTATGGAATCTGCAAGCGAGATGTCTCCCTTGGCCATGATCTTGCTATGGACAGTTGGATCTCTAAGGCCAAGGACGATTCGGTCTCTCATGGCTTCTTCGAGATTGGCAAAGCCACATAAAACTCCCAGGTTCCTCAGGTCTGCCACAAAATCCCCAACGCTCTCACCTTCACGCTGGTCCCTCTGATAGAACTCGTGTCTGCGAATGAGAGTTGGTACTGCTGGGGCATAATGGTTGCGCAGGATGGGAGCAAGGGTGTCTCAATCCATAGTTTTAATTTCAGCTGGTTTCGCTAAGGCTTTAGCCATCTTAAAAACGGCTGGTCCACAATGGGTTAGAAAAATGGCTCGTTTCTTGCTGGGCGTGGCATCGTTGAGGTTGTTGGACTCTAGGAACATTTGAAATCTGTCCATATATGAGTCCCAGTCCTCGCTAGCTGGATCGAATGGGGCGGGTGGTATAGCGCTGTTGGCCATGTTGCCATCGTTGCGCTCTGTCAGCCACGTGCTCCTTCAGCTAGCTCAGTTCTAGTAGACTTCGTTGCCTCCGCATCCCATCCTCGTCACCAGTGTTAGATCTGGGAGGATGATTCAGAAATGGAGGCAAGACTCAGATAACAACAGCTCTTTATTAGTGACTTCAGATCTGAGCAAACTATCCCAGCCGCAGCAGCCCCTTATATAGGGCTGGCAATGGCTAGGCAGCCAATGAAAGCGATTTGAGTTTGCCGCTCTTGGCAGGGCCAATCGCGGCAGCCCGTTTACTGGCCAATTGCATCAGTCTATGGCGACCAATCACGATCGGCTATCAGCGGGCCAGTCAGGGTTGCAGGCTTTCGAGCCTGCTAGTCCGGAACACCTCCCATTCCTATAAGTGTTGTCCTTCTCTCCCAAAACATCACCCCAGGAAGGGGAGAGAACAATGATTGTTGGGAAGAAAAGCAAACCAATGATTCTTCTACCTTCCTCCTCCTTGGATGCTCCTTATGATTTTTAAACACCCCCGTTTCATTGTGAAGAAACAAATCTGACACTTTTGTATTTAACTGGGCCTGCAGATAGTGCTCTCTCCAATTGTTGATTGTCAGTCCACACATTCAGTTGTCTGTCATCGAGTGCGTTATGATTGCAGATAAAGAAATTGTAATGCCGCTATATAAATAACGCCAACATGAATTTGTTCCTTTCTTGTAAGAAGTAGTGTCCGTGAGGAGCGATAAAATGTCGATAAGGAACAGCCTAATTGTGAACAGCTAATTTAAAGCCCTGCTATTTTATAAGACTGTGGAGTGGGGCACTCTGCCCATGTGCAGAATCAGTCTGTTTTGATCACTTGGGTATAGGCTAGCTGTAGCCTATCTCCAAGAGAATATCTCCAGTTTAATAATACTGTACTTCAAAGCATGGCAACTTAGTATTCACTTCCCTTAGAACGATCAACCTGAAGAAGGCTAAGCGTGGTAAATTCTTGCCACGTTCCTTGCCTGCTGGATCTCGGGCGGGGTGGGGGAGAAGCAAGGGGAAAGATGTGCTATTATTGTTAGCGTTTGACTGGGTCCCTTCTGTGCCTTGCCATTCATTTAAAATTCTGATTTAAAAACCAAAAGAGGCTCTTTAAAATTTCCACATTAGCATGCCGTTTGTATGTTAGGCCAAGATGCTCAGGGATGCTTTTTGGCAGAAGTCGCCCTCTGACAGCTTTTGCCAGCAATAAAACAACACATGAATTTAAAAAAAAAAGTCAGGAGCTTTTTAACAATTTCTTCCCCTCCCTGATAGGCAGAAACAAGGTGATGCAGGTCCCAAGCAGTGGATGAGGGCATTTAAGGCCTGGAATTCAGGTTATTATCCCTGTTTTTGGCCAGGAAAGATAAGAATCTCTAGTTCTGCTATGGAATGTTACATTTAGAAACAACGGGAAAGGGGCAATCTGTATCAAAGAGACACTGCTCGGCTCCTCACAAACAAACAATCCCCCCTCCGCCGCCTTGGCAGCCTTCGTTCCCTCCTTCCTTCCCTCCGTCCCTTGGGGAATCGCTTGCTTCTTCATAAGGACAGATGTCTCTTTTGATGAGGACACAAGGATTTGGCTGGCTTCCTGGACCAGCCCAACTTCATTAATGGGCTTTTGCGCAGCTTGGGAACAGGTGGGGTCGGAGAGCGAGCATTTTCCATAAAATGTCGTGCCATATAAAATACGATAGTACCAGCAGATGAGACGCCGACAGCAGGATAGGAATGGAGGGGGGGGGGGCGGGAAGAAAGGTGGAGAAAGGTGTTTCTCTCTATGCAGACAAACACAAGTGACCAAATGTTTTCACAAAGTGAGAACACACAGTACACTACATCTTCTCCCATTGCCGTTTTATGGGATTTACTAAATACATACATCTTCTCTCAGCATCTGATACCCCAAATAAGAATTAGGATTACTCCATGGCAGCTGGATAATTTTAGACCGTAGAGTCTCTGTGCAGGGATCCTCAAAGAGCCATGCACACTAGGCAGCCAAGGGAGGGGAGAGCAGAATTATGGGATGGACAGGATGAAAATTGACTTTTGGCCCTGTGGCTCAGCTACACTCCAGGGATCTGCATGCCACCCACAGTCCTTTCAAATGTTAAGTCCAAGCATTTCATGTTCGGAAACCAAAAAGCAAAGCTGAATTCTGTGAAACGTTACATTATAAATGTATGCATCATTTTGCGTAGCATCTTCTACAATATTTGTGATTTTTAATCAATGATTTTGCTTCCGATCTGATGCCCATGGCAAATGCAAAGTGCAATGGTTAAAGCACCAGGCTAGAATTGGGAGATCAGGCAGTTGAGTGATTTCCGGCCACTGACTGTCTGTCAGTCCTAGGAAGGTGACAATAGCGAACCATTTCAGAAATCTTTCTGAGAAAATTGCAGGAACTTATTTAGGCAGTCAGCAGGAATCTAAATGGATTCAAAGTACCATTCCTTGTAAAAACATGGGATAGGGGCCTAGAAAATATTCATCAACACTCCCTCAACTTTCTAGATTTCACTAACTGGAGGGTTGGGTTGTTTTTTTTTAAGTGCCTTTTGAGTCAACTCTTCAACTCCTGGCAACTAGTTCTGAAGTTTTCCTGACAAGATATTTTTGAAGTGATTTGTCATTACGTTTTTCCTGGGACTGAAAGAGAATGAGTGGCCCAAGGTCACCCAGTTGCAGTGCTGGGATTAAAAAAGTTTTACCACTGGTTCGGTGGGTGTGGGTTGGTGGGCACGCTTTGCACATGTGCACACACTATGCATGCATGCACGTGCCAAACACGCACTGTGCACAGGTGCAGAGGTGTTCCAACTCACCTCCTGCAAGCCTGCACTCTCGCGGTTGCTTCAGCAGCTGCTGTGAAGCACTCTGCTGTGCTGCGCAAAGTAGCTGCACTTCAAAAGCAGAGGATAAAGGTAAGTGAGCCTAGGCCCAATAGCAGAGCACGGCTGTTGATCGCCGGTAGCTCAGCCAAACTGGGCTGAACCAGTAGAGTACCACCACTGCCCAGTTGGCTTGGTGACTAAGATGGGAATAAATCTCACAGTCTCGTGGTTTTTAGCCTAAGAGCTTAATCATTATACTATGTCAAATTGGTTTTGTCATGTTGCTTCCACACTGACAATAATTTTATATTTGAGAAAATATGAAATTGAAAAACTTGAGAAAGTGTAGAGGTTGAGAAAGTTGCATTTGGGGAGAATAGCTAGAAAGTAAGAAGACAGAAAGATGTGCTTGCAAAGCAGTATTCTGCTTTCAAATGCCTGTTCTGTGGAAATTCCCTGTGGCTTTCTACCGTACACTCATTTAGCATTCTTCTGGCCATTGAATGAAATATGGCAGTTCTGTTTGCTCTCTTTCATGTTTGGGTCCAATCTGCAAAGGTTGTGCCATTCTATGAACACTTTGCTTTATTGACGAAGCAAAGTTGAGCCATCAGCTTAAGATGCCCACCTGGTAATCAGTCAGTTTGTAAGAGAATGGAGCACTGAGACTCCTTTGTTCCATGGAAAGATTGAATATTAAGGGCAATTAGCACCTGTGGTCCAGGGGGCAGGGAAGGTGTAAAGAGGAAAGCAGTATAATATCTCATTTAAAAAACGAGATCTTAAAGTGAAATCTGGTGTCACCATAAGAAAACCATATTATCTTTCAAAGATGAAAATAGTACATCTTCCACTCCAGTTCTAAGTGTGGAAGGGTGTGCAAAATAGATTGCAGCAATAAAGATCAGACCATGATGCTTTATTAATTTTAAATACATCAGATTTCTTAGTTTATGATTCATGGATGAGGCTACCAAACAATGTGCCAAGTGGAATTCTTTGATCTGTATAAATTATGCATATTGAATGGCCTTTTATATTTTTGCATAGACTGCTGTGCAAATTTTATTATTTTGCCTAACAATCCAGATTTATTCAGGTTTTATATGTTTATTCATATTTACATTCTGCAATGTTTCTGCCATGGAATTCAGGATGATGTACTAAATGATCCCACACACTAATAAAATATGGTTAGCTTCATGTACTCTCTGCCCATGTTTTGGTAAGTACAAGTAAGGTACAAGAAGCCATGCCGATCACTGAAATCTGCCTCTCTCTTGACATCAGGGAAAATTTTACCAAGCCACTGCTCTTCATCATGAGATTTCACCAGTCACAGCCTGCACATTTTTCAACTAATTATTCAGGGACTCATTATGTCCGATTCAATTTCCTTTATATATTCCTCCACTTCAACACTGCCTAGGCATCTCTGGTTATAACCGGTGCAAAACCCAATGAATGGCCCATTACCTTGGCAGGCTAATGCTGCTCTGGCATAAGTCACTTTGATGCCCAAGGTAGAATGGCAAATAGTTTCCCATCTCCAATTTAGAGTGCAGACTACATGTCCACTCTGTTCATTCTGGTACCTGAGGCAAAAGTCCATCAAGCATACACTCGCAACTTGGCCATGCAAATTAATAAACCAGATAACTAACACTGCTGCCTCTCCTTCAGATTGCCTCACATTTATTTATTTATTATTTTATTTTATTTGTTTATTTATTGTTGTCAATTGCTTATAAGATAATAGGTATAAGTAAAAACATAGTTACGAATACATGGATACATTGCCAGTCTACCATTGGGTAACTCCAAAGAAAATTCATAGCTATGGCTTTTATTCTTTGATTATGCTTGTCCTGATTTGGTGTAAGCATACCATTCAAAGAATTAATTACATTCATAATTAATTAATTACATTCATTTGTAATTAAATATTTTTAAAAACATATTTCACTTAAAGTAAACAAATGACATCCTCCTTGAGTGACTGCTATACCATTTCATGAAAATATATTTTCCATTTCCCCCAATATTTCTGAGTCTATTTTAAATTTTTATAAATGAAGACTGTTGGGCACTATCTAGACCCAGTGGGCTTTTGTCAAGTTCATGCAAGGTATAGGGGCATGCTATAGCCTTATAATAATAAAGGGGGAAATTAGATTTCACTACAGACTAAACTCAAATCAAAACATAGGCAAAATGGTTCATGGTAAGTATTCTGCTGTCATTGCTAAGATATCTCAGTGTGATTGTGTGTGATATATTCCTTCAAATGATGGGAAAGCAAAGGAGGTAAGATTGCATTTCAGGTCTTACAATGTTTAAGAAATTATAGTAAGCTACCTAAACAAAAGTAATTTAAAAACTGACAACATTTTCATATATGGTTGTAAGGATCTATCTCAAGTCTTTGTCCCAGTTGTATCTCTTTTCATTGTAGATCTTACATTGTTTAGGAAGTTACAGTTAGATTATTCGTTTGTCTAATGTATTTATATTTGACCCTGTCTCTCTGTGATTAGGAATCAATAAAATAACCACAATAATAATAATAAACAAGTGAGAAGTTTAAAGCCCAAGTAAATGAAAGTTCCCAATTACTATTTTCACATATGTATCTTAAATAAATACCCTATATTATAGCTGAATTCAATAGCCTGATCTTACAACATACTAATCTAATGCCAGGCTAGCATTATCCAATCCCATTTCTGTCTTGTCTAGTATGAATCCAGCCCATCTATGATACAGAGTCAATAACATTCACAAGATTATTTTGAGGATATTTTAAGATTTACTTTTGCGTACTAATTAGAATCTTGCGCAAATGGAATTGAAAATATATTATGGACATTAAATCAATGCTTACTTTGGATTAGAGCAAGATTTATTTATTTTACTGATATGAAGTTTATCTAGGTGGTGAAAGTGGCAGCTAAATCTAAAGCACAACTTCATCCAGTCATATCTGGGAATAGACGAGGACTACATATCCTACTGCAGTCTCCTGAACGTTTCTAAAGAATGTGGTTCCACCCTTGTGGTTGCCTTACTAACACATTTCACTAAGTCATTATAATCAAGCCTTCCTTCTCTGATTACTGAGAAGACTCTGATTCTACAGCATTGGGCTGAGCACTTCCAATCCATACTGAACCACCCATCTTCCATCAACAATGATGTGATCAGTAGAGTGCCCCAGGTGGATATCAACCACAGCCTTGGTGCCCTACCATCAAAGACTGAAACCCTACAGATGTCCAGTGGCAAGGCCCCAGGATCTGATGCTATCCCAGCAGAAGTCTATACGGATGGTGGTGCAGTGCTTGTCGACAAACTCCAATCCTTCTGGAAGATCCTCAGGAACTGAAAGATGCATCCATCGTATATCTCTACAAGAGGAAAGGGAATTGACAAGTCTGTGATAATCATAGAGGAATATCACTGCTTTCCATCACAGGCTAGATCCTTGCATGAATGTTGCTGAACCACCTGACTGACCACCTGGAAACAGAGTCTATTACCCACGACACAGTGTGCTTTCCACAAAGAGTGTGGCGGTGTAGACATGATCTTCTCAGCCCGACAGCTCCAAGAGAAGTGTCAAGAGCAGAATTGTGAATTGTACAACACCTTTGTGGATCTCACCAAAGCTTTTGACACTGTCAGTCGTGAAGCTCTGTGGCGCATCTTGTCAAAGTTTGGGTGCCCTGACAGATTCATCCTAATAGTATGTCAGTTCCACGATGGCATGATGGCTCATGTTCTGGATGATGGAGAAGCTTCAGAGGACTTTCCCATTACAAACGGCATCAAGCAAGGGTTTATTGGCACTGATCCTGTTCAGCATATTTTCAGCCATGCTGTCAGGCACCTTCAAGTTACCCTGGGAGTTACCCTGAGATACAGGACTTATGGGAAACTGTTCAACCTGTGAAGACTCCAAGCTGTCACCAAGATGAAGGAGACTGTGCTACGAGACCTCCTTTTTGCTGATGACTGCACCCTGAATGCTGGATCAGAGCAGGAAATGCAAACCAGTGTGGACAAATTTGCAGCAGCATGTGACAACTTTGGCCTCATCATTAACACCAGGAAGACTGAAGTGATGCGCCAGCCAGCGCCAAAAGCCCAATACCAACAGCCTACCATCACAGTGAAGGGATAAAAGCTGCAAGTGGTGGTCCAATTGACATATCTTGGTAGCACCCTCTCCCATGCAATGACAATTGATATTGAGGTCAAGTGCAGAATCGCCAAGGCAAGCTCTGCATATGGAAGACTACTGACCAATGTGTGGGACCACCGTGGAATAAGCTTTGCTGCAAAGCTCAAAGTCTACCGAGCAGCAGTGCAAACTACCCAAATGTATGCCAGTGAGACAGACTGTATACAGGAGGCATGCTATGCAACTGAACCACTTCCACACAACCTCCATAGACTTCTGAGGATCCAGAGGCAGGACAAAGGGCCAGGCACAGAAATCTTCTCCGGAGTAGACCTGCCATCAATTCACACTGTGCTGATGAAAGCCCAAACACGCTGGGCAGGCCATGTTGCAAGGATGCCAGACCACTGCATTCCCTAAACAGCTCCTCTATGGTGAACTGTCTCAAGGAAAGCGATCACATGGGAGACAAAGGAAGTGATACAAAGACACGTAGAAAGCCTCCTTCAAGTCCCTGGACATCAAAACCACCTCCTGGGAAACCTTGGTACAAGATCGATCGACACGGAGCACACTGATTCACCAGACATTTGAAGACAGAAAGACAACCACAGCACAAGAGAAGTGAGCACACCACAAAGCCAGAGCTGCAAATGCTGCAACAATGGTGCCCGCACATGTCTGTTCACCATGTGGCAGAACATTCCATGCCTGTATAGGCCTTTCCAGCCACCTGCAAATACACCATGGACAACCCACAACCCATTAGATATCAAGGTCCTCTTCAAACATAATGGATGAACATCATCACTTTGGATTAGAGCAAGGTTTATTTATTTTATGGTATGATGTTTATCTAGGTGCTGAAAGCTAAGTCTAAAGCACAACTTTATCCAGTCATATCTGGGAATAGATAGGAGCTACATATCCTATGGCAATCTCCTGAACTTTTCTGAAGAACATGGTTCTGCCCTTGTGGTTGCCTTACTGACAACCTACCACATTTTACCAAGTCATTATAATCAAGCCTTTCTTCTTCTTGGCCATGTCAACTAAATTTCAGAGCCACAAGATGTAATTGCCATGGCACAAATGAGGTTATTCATATTCTACCAGCCTCCTTCTTCTCCTGCAAGTTTCAGGCCCATCCTCTCCGAGCCGTCTGGAATGCTGGCACCAGTTCCAATTCTCGGTGCTCCCACAGAGAGCCAGCATGCATGGCAGGCTGCAGCATCATTATGATGATTGATTTTTTCAGCAGCTTACACACAGTGGGGTCCCTGCTACCAACAAAAATGGGGACACAGGGAAGAAGAAGGAACTGCAGCCTCCACAAAAGCTTCTTCTTGTTACCTCTTTGGATTACAGGAAAGAGTTGCTCTAAATTGACTAAAGAGGAGGAGGAGGAGGAAGAGGAGGAGGAAGAGGAAGAGAAGAAGAAGAAGAAGAAGAAGAAGAAGAAGAAGAAGAAGAAGAAGAAGAAGAAGAAGAAGAAGAAGAAGAAGAAGAAGAAGAAGAAGAAGAAGAAGAAGAAGAAGAAGAAGAAGAAGAAGAAGAAGAAGAAGAAGAAGAAGAAGAAGAAGAAGAAGAAGAAGAAGAAGAAGAAGAAGGGGGAATATTCGGAATTGGCCCTTCCATGTGGGTCAAGGAACTAAGATTGGGAACTGCAAGAGGGTTTCTCTTCTCTGGATGGAATTTGGCAAGAACAGTTGCACTAGCTGGTATTTTTCAATCTCTGAGAATACTTTCTACATCAGTATGTCCCTTAAGGAACTCTTTTCATCTTTAGCAGAATTCTTATACATTGGAGAAAATTCTGGGTACACTAAATTGAAACATTGTATAGGCATTTTGCATGCCAGAGAAGAGTTCCCAGTTGTGCATTGCCCACCCCCTCAGAGGACACTGATGCCAGTGTTTCTAAAATGTTTCTAAAAAAATTTTATAAAAATATTTAGATAGTCTTCGAGTTATGATAAAATTTCTGTGTAAGTGGTTGTAGTTATAAGTCAAATCAGACCCGATTTCACCACCATTTTAATGATGATTTTAAAGCAAATCACCACGATCATTAAACAAATCTGCAGTCATTATGCAAACACTGCAGTCATAAGTGCGAACCCATTCTTCCAAATGGACACTTTTTGCTGGAAACCAGCAATAAAGGTTGCAAATCACGCTCAAGTGACCACAGGACATTGTAATTGGTTGTGAATAGCTAAACACCCAAACTGCAATCACATGAACGTGGGATGTATGTGATGTGACAGTCATAAATGTGAGGACTGATAGTAAGTGTGAGTAATGGGCTTTTTTCAACACCATCATAACTTTGAACAGTCACTAAATGGATAACCATAAGTCAAGGACTACTCATATTACAATTTAAGTACAAATACCATTCCAGAAGAACAGCAGATAGCCAATTTCAGAGTTTTTGCCCAACTTTCTATTAGCTCCATAAATCAGATTTTCAGTGGAAATCCACAAGGGGAGGCCAAAAAATACTTATTAGTAAAATGGATGCCCTACATTTACCTTATACCAGTCAACAACTGCAGCAAAGGTATTCATTTTGTTTTCCTTTTAAGTTCAAAATATTTCCCTCTAAAGATATGCAGAACAAAAAGGCAGATGTAGAGAAGTCAGGTAGAGGTGATCCACAATCTGGCCTTGATCTGTTGACCTTTTCTGCGCTGCCACATCTTCTATTTGACATGGCTACTATTTTACTTAATGGATATGTAAAGATTGGGAAGTCAACTTATCCCACCGAAGCCTCTTTGTCAAGGTTCCTGGTGTCTCAATCGGAAAGCTTCAGGGTTTGCCCGGGGATTCAGTTAAACAAATTATCAAGGACTGTGGGTGCTCTTTTTAGGGCCCAGATGCCCTGCAATGGTCTCTGTGATTGAAAGGCAAGTATGATGTTTCGGCACAGACAAATGGGTCTAATATAAAAATAGGATATGCTTACTCTTGCATGGCTAACAAAGCAACCCTTTCCACCTGCTTGACTTCCAGCTTCTTCCATCATTTCCAACCACAGACAACAGCAGATTTCTTGAATTGGAAAAATCCTAGATAGAAACTAACTTTGGCTTAGCACTAACCACCTTGTTTTAGACTTAATACTATTTTTGGCATAGAACTCGTCCTTGCAATAAAACCACAAAATTGGCTGGTTTGGGAGCAAAAGTATTCCTCCTACTTCTACCCCATCCTCCACTGCTTTCTTCTTTTTGACAAGATAATAAAAGAAGCAAGACCCACAGGTCAATTTCCTTTTTCTGACACAGACATTTGAAAAATCTTCAACATTATGTCAACAACCAAGCGTGCAGCTGAGGCTCAAGGCTGGCTGTCTCCAGTCCCAGCTCGGCTCAGGGAGCCGTAGCTCGCCAGCATGAGGGTTTCTCGCCCTGCCAAACTGAGTAATTAAAGCCTCTATCACATCCTATAAAGATGTGTTCTAGCAACAACAAGCAGGAAGAGGCAAAACTTCAGGCTGATCAGATCCCGCTTTCCTTGTTAGGGTTAACATTACCAATGTTAGAGCTGAACAGCTTTGGTTTTCTATCTCAAACATCCTGTATTTTAAGAAAATACTGTAAAATTATAGATATAGATAGATATAGAGATATAGATATAGTTTTACAGTTTTTTCCTAAAATACAGGATGTTTGAGACACCAAACCATAATACAAAAATACAAAATACAAATAATACAAAAATATATTGGCCAAAATTTCAAAGTTAAGAAGTTTGGAGTCAAAGTGGAGATTCTGAAGGCTGGCTTTATACCTTATTTTCCATTGAAGTTTAATTTTATTTTACATTAATTCTGAAGGTAAATTAATTATGCTTTCCTTCCTATTTTCAAATGTACCAGATTATTTAGTATTGAAATTATAAGAATGACCAATTTGGGGAAAGCTGCACCAGCAACGGGGAAATTATAGTATTTGGACATTGTGGAGCCACAGCAATCTTTGTCTTTCACTATTGACTGTGGGTGGATGAGAATTGGGGGGACATCTGTTTTTAGAGGCCCACAGTTTCCCTAATCTTACTTTATACTGATTACTTTTTCTCCCTTTTTCTCACTTTTTTTATGGTGAAAAGAAAGGCAATGCATTGTGGCAGATGAAGAGCTTTACTTTCCTGAAGGCTGTCTATTCAACCATTTCCATGGTCAAAGAAATTATAGATCGCCACTCTCCTGAAGCATTTTGACTAGCTCTTTCAAATATCCCGGGCAATGTTAGAATCGGGGATTTTTCTACATTTCCATGATAATTTAACATTGAACTGATCAATGTAAAGTGGTGAGATTGAATTACTGTTGGGTCACTTCCACATGGGGAATTAACTCCACTGGTTTTGCTACCATATGAGTGGTTTCAGTCTCTGCCAACTGGCACTGTTGCCAACAGCCAGTAAGGAGTGCAGAAAAATCAGCAGCACACTGGCACCCCATCATCAACCCCAAGCTTCATCTTACCATATTTACACTCCTTGTCAAGGAACAAACAACACGGAGATGTGGCAAAGCCAAGAAAAGAGCATCTAGGCACCATGGCACCTTGACTTCTCGGGAAAGTAGGAAATCCTAGATAATGGATATGGGCCAATGCTCCCTTCAAAGGAACGACATCAATCCCACAGCTCTTAAAAAAATAAAAAGAACGCTGTAGAGTTGCTATTGCAGGACTTCTTCTGGAGCAGGAGCCAAGCCAAATAGCTTGCAGAGTTAATCAGCTCAGTTTTCCAAGCCTACTGAACACCCCTGGCATTGTGGGAATGCACAAAGGCAGCACGGTCTCAGACTGGCATGGACTCAAATGGGATGAGGAATTGTCCTTGCCTTCTTGTTGCTGTTCCCATGCACTGGAAGCTCCAATGCCAAATCAAGTACTAAAGCTTTCAACAAATAGCATTGCTTCAGGTGAAGGATGATGGCAGCCTTTTGGAACACCGAGCCAGGAAAATAAAGCTCAGTGTGTAGAAAAATTGCAAGCCCGCGAAAAGGCTGGGCCAACCATTTGTGTTGCAATCAAACTATGTGGCAGACTTTGGTGGTCTTGAGTCCCCCAGGGGTTTTGGTCTGTAACTTCCATTATTCAAAGCTGTTTAGAGCTAGCAGTGGTACAACACAAGGGAAAATATTGTACTCTACTCTATTCTGGATTGGCTTCAGGGGTGGTAGCATCTGGCCCAGCTGCTTATCTGGCTCAGAAACTAAGTGGAGTCATGCCCGATCATTCCTTGGGTGGGAAATTTAGGATTATGGGTTTAAGCAAAAGGTGAAAACATAATCTCAAGGAACAATCCTAAATCAAAGGCTAAATCAAAGGCTAGCCATGGACATAGCCACAGAGACCCCAGAGGCTGAATTGACCTGAAAGAGACATTACCTTTTAAATTTAATGTAAACCGTATATCTTTGTTATAAATCTAAAGATTAGAACATTGAGAACTAAAAACTGCTGAATAATTATGAGTGTGTATTATCTATTTAATGCAAAATTCAAGAGGTGAGGTTGCTAAAGCATTTGGGGAAGATAACAGTTGAATGCAGATATGCTGCATTTTTCAAATGTAATACCTGGGTCCGTCCCCCACCCCTCACCCCAAAAAAACTCTAAGATTGTCTTTCAACATCGCAGACAATATTTGCAGCAAGACCATTATATCTCCCTTGACTCTTCTCATAAAAGAATGCTAATTCCCCAGAGTCTCTTTTTAAAAATCTTAGAATCCCTCTAGTGGCAAATAAGCTTCAGAACAGGCAGACTTTTGTCCTAAGGAAGCCCTTAGAGTAATATTTCAGATATCTTTCCTTCCCACAATACAGTTATCAAGAGACTATTTCATTTCATTTTAGATCCCGCCTCCAGTTCCCCCAATAGCATCTTGCCATGCAGAAATATAGCAAACGAGACTTTTCCTGGCATGGGGACTGTGAATATGTGCCATTTAGTCAGGTTGGGTAACTGATCCAATAAAGAATGGCAGTTTTGTTCTAAACAAGACTTGCCATCTTTTATAATTATTAGTTCTGGTGGTTGAAGTTTACCATAATGTTTTTAAAGAGAAGAAATAATAATCCTTCTAAAAGTATTCTGAGAAAAGTAGCTTTACTTGCAACTATGAGCAAGTCCAAAAATTTGTCTGCAAGATAATGTGGTTCTAGAATTCTTTGGATTTCTGGAACTCTAATGACTTTTTAAAAAGAGAAGCATGACCTTTTTTTGCTGATTTGTGGGACATAAAAGATGCCCTCCCCCACAAAATCTGCTTCTCAGATTAATGGGAAACAAACATTACATATTTTACACACCTTAAAGTATGATGGAACAGTATTGGCTTAAGGGAAGAGGGTGAGGTAGAAATAGCACTCTCAAACTGATATGATTAATTACTCTTTATGTCTGTTTCATTTATCCACATAAATTATTTTCTAAGCAATTCGGTAGATAATTTACTTACTCCAGATGACCACTAGGTGGCGACAAGGAAATCCACAAACTCTGCCCTTTGCTGACATCTTGTGGTCATACAGATGCTTTGCATCATGCATATGGTAGCCAGTTTGATCTGATGGTTAAGGCACTTGACTAAGAAAGCAAGAAACCATGAGTTCAAGTCCCAGCTTTGCCATGAAACCCAGCTTGGGCAACTTTGGGCAAGCCACTCTCTCTTAGCTCACCTCACCTCACTGGGTTGTTGTTGTGGAGAAAATAAGAGGAAGGTATGTTGGATATGTTCACCACTATGAGTTATTTGTAAAAACAATAAAGGCAGATAAGTAATAAAGGCAGAGAAAGAAAGAAGGAAGGAAGAAAGAAAGAAAGGAAGGAAGGAAGGAAGGAAGGAAGAAAGAAAGAAAGAAAGAAAGAAAGAAAGAAAGAAAGAAAGAAAGAAAGAAAGAAAGAAAGAAAGAAAGAAAGAAAGAAAGAAAGAAAGAGAGTCCTAAGGCAATTGAATATTTCTTCATCGAAGGAAGACTTTTCATGCCTTTTTTCTGAATGCTGAATAGCAGAGTAAATGGATCATTTTGTATATGGCACCAATCAGCCTTATCTTTGTAACAAGTAAAGAGTATTTTTAAATATAAGTGGAAAAACTGCCCGAGTGTTTTGCCTGGCTCCTTGTTCACCCCATTGAATGGAGCCCCAGGCTTCTGCTCCCCAAAATGCTTTCATAGCTGTCTAAAATTACTTCCATTTTTCCCATTAGAAATTTGAAATCTGCTAAAAGTGGAAGAACACAATAGATAGTCACAATGCAAAAGAAATTCAACAGATGAACATTCATCGGTGCTTCCTTATTTTTTTTTGTGGGGGGGGGGGAGTTGGAAGCAGCACTGATTTTTTTTCTTTGCATGCCTCAAAAAGCATGGGAGTCTGTAGGAAGGTGGTGTGGTTCCATGACCAAACAACTGATTTTCTGCATGATCTCCAAAATAATTAATGTTTCTAGACTAGAGCACCATGAGGCATTCATTCAATGCCACCAGATATTTCCCAGAAAATTATGTGTGTGTGTGTGTGTGTGTGTGTCTGTCTGTCTGTCTGTCTGTGTGTGTGTGTGAGACCAATCTGATCTTTAAGCACACCTGTTTGCTTTTGCACGTTAAAAATAGAGACTCCACCCAGCCTGCTGCTGTCCTGTTTATTTATAATCACCTGTGTTTTTTTTTCTCCCCACAAGTCCAAAGCTGTGAAAATCTAAAGTGGTGTTTCTATTATTTGTGTTGGTTTTTAAAGCATACTTTCACCCATTTTGTAAGGCAGATTTCACTTATAAAGTGGACCTTCATCAGGGGCCTTCTCTTTGCTATCATCTAGCCACTTAGTATTTATCTTGATTTGTGCAGCCCAATTATTCTAGTCTTAACAACCAGAACTGGAAACAGTTCTCATTTATACTATACTGGAATTAAAGTGAGCTCCGTATTGCTCCAACAATTTAGAAGAAGTTAGGTAGGAGATATTAGGCAGACTCTTATAAGTTCCAGAATAGAGGGAACGTTTTGCAAGTAGGTCAGTTATTGGGAGATTGGGTTTGGGGGAGCCCTGTTTGTTTGTTTCTCAAGTTTATTCAAGGGGAGAATGCTGTAAATTGGTGGTCCATTGAGACATAGGCTCTATAAAGTTATTTTTCAAATCTAAAACAGGTAACTCAATAATCCTCCTGATGCCACTGAATTATAATTTCAGCACCCCTCACCAATAACCATGCTAGCTGAAATGGCTAAAAATTGAAGTAGAGCAATGTCTGGCAGCCCAAATTTAATAGAAAGGAATAAGAGTGGCAGGACATAGATCCATGGTGCAAAAGGAATGAATGAAGAGGTATACTATTCTTTATCAGTCCTTATCTTAATGAAATGAAAATAACAATCCGTGTTACTCTGGAGTTTTGCAGCTGAAATATGATAACTCTAGAGGGGAAGAAACACTGTTGATATTAGGGATGAAAGAAACAGCAGCAAATTAATATAAATGGTACCAGAGAAATGTGTGGGTAATATGTGGGATAACCTCGGTATGCCTCTTCTCAAGAATCCATTGTAGCCCTTTGCATGAACCTCAAAAATAGATTCTTGAGGTTCTGCTTGTCCAGAGCTGCTGGTACAAGTCTGGCCTTCCAATGGTTTAGAAATGTGCAAACTTCATTGATTCATGATTGAGAACTCAAAATGTTCTGCTTCCTTTCTGACCACGCCAAACTCCTCCAGGACCATGCTATTTTGGGAGGAATTTGGTAGTTTTTAGAATTAAATCCTTCTAGAAGTAAAACTGGAAGCAATTTTAGATGTTCCAGACAACATAGTTTGCTTCATCCTGGATGATGAAGTTTGCACATGCATATAATGGATCTGTATGGATAATGTAGCTGTAAAGTATTACATCCAATAACCTTGGAATCCTACAAGCTTTCAGATAATTAAAGGAGAGGCCTGGGAGTCTATATGTTGCCAATCACCTCGGATTTTAATAAATATGTGTTTTATCTGAGAATTAAAGTCTGAAAGATCAATGAATGCTATATGCTTCCATGAAGAAACCTGTGTTACTTTATTGCAGGGAGAGAAAAGAAATGGAAAATTTTATGAGGTTCTCCAGATGTTACTGAACTATACTTCCAGCTACTCTCTGTTATTGGCTAACAGACTGGCCCTGCTGGGAGTTATAATTCAGCACATCTGGTGGACATTTTCAGGATATGTTCACATGACACACTGAACCAATATTCAGCCCATGACACTTTAGTAGAGTGTGTTATAGTTCTTTGTGCTAAGCAGGCTAAGGAAACTATGGTGAAAAATATGTGGTTAAGTCTTTTTTAGTAGAACCTACCTATGGTGTCATATGTTTACACTGTACCACAATAAACCTATTAATTTACACGGTGTTCTGTTATTGCCAGGCTCTTGTTTCACATCTCCAATTTATCATGTTCCATAGGATTCACAACCTTCCAAACTTGACTGATTCCAGCTCAGCCTTGCCTATACCTCTTAAATGTTACCTTTATTTATGCCTAATTTGGTCTTATTTCTGAACGGATGAGGTCCCAGGGAACTAGTGCTTGATTTAGCAAAAGTACAAAATTCAGATTGTAGTTGGCACAATATGTAATGAAAATGAACAGCTATTTGTTATTGGAGATGGAGGTTTTGACACACATGTTTAAGATTAACGAACAAGCAAGTTTTCTTCCATTCAATTGTTCTCCTATGAACTAAGGAAATGAATTGTAGACTAATAATTTTCAGGTTGGTTTGCAGCAAAATCAGCCTAGAATCCTGAGGAATTTTAAAAATTATAACAAATTAGTTGTGTGACACAGGATCCATGGGATTGACCCTCCTTTCTCTGTGACTATTCTTATGTAGTTATCGTTGTTTCTTAATATTGTCATTTCTTATGTCAGCTTGAGATCCATTTATTATTCTGCTCAGCGACAAGCTACCTTGTCTTACGTAGAGTGCATCAGCACATTGTTGACAAATGATGGTATCTATCATATTGCAAAATGAGCAACTAAGCAACTAAAATCCTATTGAATTCAAGGGGATTTAGTTTGGCATAAATTAGATTGGATTGCAAAGTGTGCCCATATGTTTTCTGGCAGTTATTGCTGTACCAGTAGTGCATATAGGAGTGCATATAGTGCATACTATAGAACAGAAGTAACAGGAACAAACACAAACAAAAGGCAGACTTGAATACAAGGAGGGAAACATATTTAATGAGCCAGTTGAAGGCTCACAAAATAGCATGCAAGATTTTGAGTTAGCAAGAATTTTAACCATATTTTTTTAAAAAAATGCAGCTACTAACTAGATTTACACTCTAAATTTAGTTGAGGGAGAAGGGAGAATACCAAAAATAAAACAGAATGAACATGTGGTTCCTTTGAAACATTGAACTTAAGAGCTGCTTGCCATTTAGTTTCTTATATATAGGTCTGGTTCCTTCCCAATGAAAACTCTGCTTGCTAGCTTGCAGATCCTGTTCCCACAAACCAACCCCACCAACCCCAAATTTCTCTTCTGTGTTAGCAATTTTAGCCAACTGTGTTGAGGTCACCTTCATTCAGTATCTATCTGCCTTTCCCACCTTTGGGAAATATTGCAAGCCCCCAAATTCCCAGTCAGCATGACCTATGGAGTTCAGAATCCCCCCTCAATCCCCTGGAAAGCTGTAGGTTGGAGAATATTGGTTGTATGAGAAGTTGTTCTTTTCTCAAAAGCAAGATCCATAGGGATGAAACAGAAAGGCCCAAGCTGGCAGACGGAAGCCCACCTTCCTCAAATGTATCCTAAGCCTTCCTGACATATGGTTCTAGCTGCCCCCTCTTTAGTCATTTATATTTCTTCTTCTTAGAGTTGCTGTTGCATTAACATTTGCCTCTATGCACCTCAGAGTCTAGATTGGTGGGCTCCATCAGGACTCTTATATATATTTATTTTTCCATCTCCCATACTCTATCCCTCAAGAGACATCATGCCTCACCACCACTCCCCAAAAGGAGGAAAAGGAACTAGACTGGTGTATACATAAAATGTGTGTGTGTGTTTGTAATTTGTATTAGAAAGGATGAAAGTGGCAGCGAAAAGCCTTTCATATCCCGGGGAAGAAGAGGTTGAGAAGCATGTGGAATTAGGATGGTTATGGAGGCTTAATGCTATAAGAGAGCTGAACCAGTGGTGGGATTCAATTTTTTTATTTTTTTTTACTATCGGTTATGTGGCCATGGCTTGGTGAGCATGGCAGAGGAAGGATACTGTAAAATCTCCAGTCAGAGGTGATATTTGCCAGTTCTCCAAACTACTCAAAATTTCCACTACTGATTCTCCCAAACTGGACAGGACCTGCCGAATGCCACCTCTGAGCTGAACTGCATTCTATTATCTCCTAGCATCACATCATTCCAAGTGTGGAAAATACCTGTGAACTGTTTAAAGGGACTGGCTACTAAAAAAAACCAAGATATATTTTTATTGGGCATTCTACCAGAAAAATATGATAAAGAGACTATATACTCGATTTTACATGTACTAACTGCAGCTAGAATTGTATATGCTCAACAATGGAAGTGTGATGAGATCCCAACAGATGAGAAGGTAATTAAGAAAATATTAGAATGTGCAGAAATGGATGGACTAATGTTTACTTTTAAGGACAAAAAGAAAAAAAATACTTTTTGACATGGGACTTATTTTATCAACGGTTAGACAATAAAAACAGAAGTTAGAAAGAAAGGGACATTGTTATGCATTAACATACTTACCTACAATTGGTCGGTCCGTGGTGGTGGGAAATTTGAAGAGCCATCACTGGCCACAGCCAGGAGCAGCCTGGCCGTAAAAAAGGCTGCCGCGGTTTCTTCGGTGCTCAGTCCTAGAAGGACGTAAAGACAACTGATTATCATGCTGGTGTCCTGAATCTCATTCCCATGATCTAACACTGGTGACGAAGGTGGGACTCTGAGACAAAGGGAACCAGTGAGCATGTGGTGACCAACGAACACCAGCAACACATCAAGACAAAATGGCTGGAAACAACATGCCAATTGCACCGTTTGATCCAGCAACCGAAGATTGGTAATCGTACATCGAATGATTCCTCGTGTTCCTCCAAGGGAGTGACCTCAATAATATATCTGAACACAGGAAGAGAGCTGTTTTCCTCACACATTGCAGTTCCATGGTATTCAAGATGGCCAAAGCATTAGCGGCACCCAACGACATGAAAACAATGGCCTGGCCAGACCTGGAAAGAATACTGAGGGCTCACTACATACCAATCATTTCCTGCCTCATCAAACAACATGAATTTTTTCAGCGTGACCAGACAGAAGGCGAGAGCATTGGCGATTTCATTGCAACTCTGAGGGACATCGCGGAGTGTGCAAATTCCTAAACATGGATGAAGAGAGACCAAGTGGTACTGAGGCTGAGAGATCTTACACTACAGGGTCGATCATTAACAAAACTCAAAATAACACTCAAAGAAGCAATAGAAGAGGCTACCACAGCAGAAGCAACACAGAAATTGGTAGCCGCCATGCGGAAAATGAAGAAAGCACCACCAGAAAACCCTAAAAACACCACCACAACCTACCATGAGGACATTGAGTCACCATCGAAAGATGATGAGGAAGAAGGGGTAAATCAACTCCGTTTGGAACAGGGCAGAAGGGACCAGAATGGAAAAAGAAAGGAATTTCATTGTACTGGCTGCGAGGGGAACCATCCACGTTCTGAATGCCATTTCCTAGATGCAATCTGCAAACATTGTGAACAGCGGGGACATATTGCTAGGGCATGCTGAGCAAGAAAAAACTATGGTGCTAGACAAAGATGGAACAACCTCCCCCTCCCAAGAGAGGGAGAAACAAACAGGGAGCCATTGGAACCAAGACAACAGAAAACAGGTGAGGGAAAGAATCAAGCAACTGAAGAGATGAAACACACCAGACGGTGACCATCGGATACTCCAACATGACAAACACCAGGAAAGTATATGTCCAGGTCACCATATAGGGTCATATTTGTCAGTGGTATCATGGGACACTATAAAAAGACTGATACCAAGCATAAACCGGGAAGGAATCGAAAGACAAACACTGATGCTGAAAGACTACCAAGGAAACAAAATACCCGTAGTAGGCACCGGACAATTCAAGGTAACATTCAAAAAATATACCAGAGTCCTCCCACTAACAATAGTTGACCGGAATTGGCCAAGCCTCCTGGGACTCGAATGGTTTGCACCATTAGGAATCAAAGTCACAGGTATAAACAGCATCACCGAGACAGAGTGGGAAGAGGACCTGATGGAAGAATTCCGAGACATGTTCATCAGAGAGCTGGGCAAGTACCAATTGGTGTAACAATTGGGGCCCCCAATTTCTTTAATCTAAACCCAAGTATAGCCCCTATAAGGTTAAAGGCGAGGTGGGTTCTTTTCACACTAAAACCAAAGATCAATGAGCAATTGGATAAACTCATCGTACAAGGGGTTCTAGAACCAATTGACCACGCAAAGTGGGAAACCCCAATTGTTACACCAATTAAACCAGATGGGTCAGTGCGCATCTGCAGGGACTACAAAGCAACCCTTAATCATACATTCCAACAAAGCGCATACCCCATCCCAGTGGTACAGAATCTATTACATTCCCGGGTGGGGGAGTCTTTGCAAAATTAGACCTTGCACAGGCCTACCAACAATTACCCATTGACCCCAAAACAGCAGAAGCCCAGACAGTCGTGACACACAGGGGGGCATTCAAATGCAACAGATTACAATTTGGCATCAGCATTGCCCCAGGAGTGATCCAGAGCTTAATGGAACACCTATTGCAAGGGATAAAAGGGGTGATGCCATACTTTGACGATGTCCTCGTATCAGCCAAGGACAAAGAACAATTGCGAGATCATCTAAGGGAAGTCCTAAGTAAATTCAAGGAGGTGGGGCTAAAAGTAGAAAAGGAGAAGTGCCAATTAGCTGCTGGCAAAGTTGAATTCCTAGGATACCTTATAGACAGTGAAGGAATCCACCCCACAGAAAATAAAGCCAGATCAATCAAGGAAGCCCCCAGACCCAAAAATAAAACTGACCTGCAAGCTTTCTTAGGACTCATTAACTTTTATACTGTATTCTTACCACAGAAAGCAACCATTGCAGAACCACTACACAGGTTGTTTGACAAGAAAGCAACCTGGGCCTCGGGGCAATGGGAAGAAATGGCATTCCAGGAAATAAAAAACTTGATCACATCAGACTGCATCCTGGTACAATACAGCAAAACACTCCCAATAACCCTAACCTGCGATGCATCACCTTTCGGCATCGGCGCTATCCTCAGCCATGTATTACCAGATAGGAAAGAAGCACCCAGAGCATTCTATTCAAAGACTCTGTCCAAGCTGGAGTGGAACTACAGCCAACTAGATAAAGAGGTATTGGCCGCTGTCACTGGAATCAAGTGTTTCCACGAATATATCTATGGGAGAACATTCACACTAGTCACAGACCACAAGCCACTCCTGGGCATCATCGCAGGAAACAAAGCTACACCTAACATACTGTCACCATGAATGACACAGTGGTCGGAATTCTTGCCTACTGACTCGGAAAGGACATAAATCATGCTGACGTGCTTAGCTGTTGCCCTCTCCCTGACATAGAAGATGACCCAGCACCAACCACTTTGACCCTCCATATAGAGACATTAGAAAACCTACCCATAACAGCAGCAGACATTACTAGGGAAACAACTAGAGACAAAACCCTGGCGTGAATTTTAAATTGGGTAGGAAAAGGATGGCCAACTGAGATCAACAAGACCATCAAACCGTTCTGGAATAGACAAACAGAACTCTCAATGCTGAAGGGGTGCGTACTATGGGGGGATCAGATGGTCATACTGGACATTTTAAGGAAACTCATACTAGAAATGTTACATGAAGGACACCCGGGTATTGTAAAAATGAAATATCTGGCAAGGAGTTATGTATGGTGGCCAGGGATGGATAAGGAAATAGAGGACTGGGTGGCAATGTGTAAACACTGCCAGGAATCCAGGCCAACACCACCCACAGCACCAAAACACGAATGGGAAATACCAAGGGGACCATGGTCAAGATTACACATTGATTTTGTGAGCCCAACCAAAAGACACACATTTCTAATAGTCATAGATGCTTACTCCAAATGGCTAGAAGTAAGTATCATTCACTCCACCACAACAGAAGCCATCATTAGACAGCTCAGGAAACTTTTTGCAACACATGGATTGCCGGATTTAATTGTATCCGACACTGGGCCACAATTCACGGCAACAACATTTGAGGGATTTCTAGCACAACTTGGGATAAGGCATGCACTGACGGTGCCGGGACACTCATCCACAAACAGACGGGTGGAACGCATGGTACGTTATATGAAGGAAACATTACAAAAGCTTGGGCCTGGGGACACACAAGAAAAGATAGATAAGCTACTAAGCATACAACACATGACACCCAGTGCCACAACAAATAAAAGTCCAGCAGAGTTACTAATGGGGAGGAAACTAAGATCACACCTAGACAGACTACACCCCACATATAGCCCAGAAAAACCAGCAGACTCCTCCAGTAATTGCCGCACATTTCAAACAGGGGACCCAGTATATGCAAAAAATCTTATGGGGGAACCATTGTGGATATCAGTGAAGGTGACCCAGATAACCAGACCCCATTCATACAGGGTAGACACGGGAGGACCTGGAAGAGGCACATATCTAGTGATCTAGCTCAGATCTAGTGTTACGAAGGATGACCTAAACCGACCCACCGAAGAGGGGGGAGACCCTTCAAACATGACCATAGCGGAGGAGGGAGACCCATCAAGCAAACAAAACACAACCAGAGAAGAGGGAGGAGACCCCTCAAACAGACAAAACACAAGTGGAGAGGGAGGGGGAGACCCTCCATGATCAAGAGAAACAACAGAATAAACCCTGACAACTATGCAACAACAACTACTAACATTAGCACCGGTCAGGAAATGCAAACACGTACCTGAGACTAGGGAAGAAGGCAGATTGAGAAAACAGGAACAGGTCCAGAGGATAGTGGGAAAGCAGCCCCAGCTGGGAGCAGCCGGTCCAACTCAACCGGCCAGGAAATTCCTGGCAGCAGCGACATGGCCGACTCAACCTTCCAGTAGCTTCCAAGAAGAGGGACGGG
Source organism: Pseudonaja textilis (assembly GCF_049901715.1). Lineage (NCBI taxonomy): Eukaryota > Metazoa > Chordata > Lepidosauria > Squamata > Elapidae > Pseudonaja > Pseudonaja textilis. Next base: position 90,830,991 of record NC_142008.1, read on the forward strand.
AGAAACAACAGATCCATCTGAACAACAGATCCATCAGAGGCCAAACCACAACTGAGCTGCTCGGGTCCAGTTGAACCCATAAAAGCCCCACCTACCTGTGTGATTATGTATGGTAGGCGAGGCTCAGAATGGTTGGACCAAACCAGGTGGGGAGGGGTGTTATGTATTAACATACTTACCTGCAATTGGTCGGTCCGTGGTGGTGGGAAATTTGAAGAGTCGTCACTGGCCACAGCCATGAGCAGCCCGACTGTAAAAGGGCTGCCGCGGTTTCTTCAGTGCTCAGTCCTAGAAGGAAGTAAAGACAACTGATTATTATGCTGGTGTCCTGAGTCTCATTCCCGTGATCTAACAGACATAAAAAGGATAAATGTTAGAATGGAAATTTGTTAAAATGGACAAATAAAACATTATCATTACTACAGTATTATTATTGTGATATATGCTATTGTAAACACTTTGAGTATGATTGCCTAAAAATAATTGTACCCAGACAACATACTGTTCAATTGAAGTGGAATTTTTATATATTATACTAATAAAACAAATAAAACTTTTTTTTATAAAAATGGGACTGGCTACTAGAAAAACAAGTTGAATACCTGATTGCAACAGCATGGCTGCCTTGGTGTTCAACATGTCTCCATTCCATACTCCACAGTTTAACATTTATAAAATACATGTTATAAAATACAAAATACAAAAGTAAGTAGAAAAGCGAAGAGGAAGAAGAGAAAGAGAAATGAAGAAGGATAAGAAGAAGGGGGGGAAAAAGAAGCATTGACTTCCGACTCTCTCTGTTGCAATAAAATAAGGCATAAAGATCTATCAATCTACTCAGTAAAACCCAAAATCAAAGTTTAATTCTTTTCCACCTCAAGCACAAAGTTCAGAAGTGGTCTCCATTTTCTGCCTTCTGCACAGAGGTGGATTTGAAGCTGTACAGATGCAGATAGATAACTCAACAAGATGTCCATAACAAATTACATTTATTGGTTCATCAGGTATCCTCATAATTCACATTTGTGATGAAGTTCTTCTTTAATGACCAATCCTTTATCTGCCTTGTAGTAAAAGATGGTTACCTCCTAACCCATCTCGTAGCGATAGAAAGAAGCTGCCATGAGTTAATGAATTCAGGCAAGAATGAGGACAACCTCCCCCAACCCATCAAGGGCCAAACTAGTGACCAATCGGGATTACAGATGTAGCCATGTGACATGAACTACATTTCCCAGGATACCTTTAACTACATTTACCATGATCCATTCCCTTAAGGGGACAGCTCATAATTCCTAAATAACTATCTAATTCCCATAGACTGGCTGGGACAGCACACTCCCCACCTGGAATTGTAAATTCCACTATTAAAAGAAGAGGAAAAAAAAGGACTATGAACAGTAGTAAGCAGTAAACAGTAATACTAACTGAATAGCAGATAACTATAAAACTAAGATAAACAGTTAGCTATGTAACTAAGAAAAACAGTAAACATTAATAAAGCATCAAACAAAGCAAAACATGCAAAGCTTGAGGTTCAATCTTCAAGTTCAGCCTCTTGGTGCAAGTCTGCTGGTCACCTCTGGTGGCCTTTTAGGGGGTACAGGTACTCTTGGCGGGAAAGGTGAAAGCCTGGTGGTTGCTTCCACTGGCCTTTTAGGATTGGAATGGTACTCTTGCTTCCACAGTGTCAAAGGGCACCAGGAAGCTTTTGGAAAGGGTGTTGTGTAAGCATATGCCCATGTAGAACATCTTTGTGGCTGTCTGGTGGTTGTTGGCAGCTGTTTTGGGTGTCCTAGTGAAAGTGTACTGATTGCTAGCGGCCTTTTAGGCTGGAACAGTATTCTTGTTTTTGATGGTATTAAAGGGCGTCAGAAGGCAGTTGGAATGGATGGTGCTAAGGGATTGGGGCCTGCATCCGATCATCATTGACAATTCCTATGATCCCCCATCCTAGTGGAGATTTCAGGACCACTGGGCTGTCTACAGGACCGCCGACTGACTCGGAGAAGAGAAAGGCGCGTGGGACATTATTTCCCAGCAAGAGTAGGATCTCAGCCTCTGGATCTCGAGTGGGGAAGTGATGAGCCAGGTGCTGTAGGTGAGGTATGCCACTTATGACCTCAGGTGTTATGATCTGACTGCAGTTGTTTGGCATCCCATCGCATTCAAATACGGCGGTAGTGGGAACCAGGAACTTCCATCCAATGACTCTATGCAGAGTCCAATAGCTCTCCTCCCCGCCGTGCTTCTTGGTCCATGGCACGTTGATACAGTGAAGGGAAGTTTGTCCTTTGCACCTCAAAGAAGTCAAAGAATGAGGGTCTGGCCAGGGTGCAGGTGCTTTGAGTGTCTATCTCATGTACATTTTAATGGCATCTTCAGGGCATCCTTCAGGATACACTTTGGCTAAACAGATGGGAAGACACGAACGAGGGCATGGTGAATTGGTGCACAGTGCTGTGCAGTTGACTCTCAGCCTTGGTTGTGGTTGCAGTTTGGCAGTCTGCTGAGGAGCCCTGCATGCTTCTGTGTTACGTTGAGGCTCCTTGTCCGAAGGAGGGTTACGAGATATCTGCAGGCAGCTCGGAGTCTGGATGCAGCGTGGTTGGGTGTTGGTCACTATTGCAAAATTTGCATTGCACCTTGGCTGTGCAGTACTTGGATGGGTGTTTGGATTTGCAACACTTGTAGCAGTATTGGTACTCCCTTAGCAACTCTTTTCATTGGGTCAGTGATTTCGCTGCAAACCCAATGCAGCTGTTCAGCAAGTGACGAGTGTTGTGCATAGGACAAAACTGTATTCTTCTTGTGTTTGGAGATCTAAATTGGGTTGTATCAGATGAGTTCTCTCCCCGACTGTGTGTGAATGAGGAGTCAATCTCAGTGTTATGGACAACATGAAAGATCTTTCCCTGGTAGTGTGCATAGGGCCTGAGTGTGATATATGGTTGCTGTTATATCTTCTGTCATTAGGAGGACTAACAGCTGAGTCCATGGGCCCAGTGTGTGTTGCACACTGTTGCCTGGTGGGATACGAATTCTTCAAGAAGTGTGAAGGGTGGTGGTGACCCTTGGCCATAAAGGAGTCAGTCAACTGGAGCCACTTTTCAATTAGCATCTGCGGAAGTTTTCGAACAATTTTGTTCTGCGTGTTGACATGATCGAGACAGGTGAGTGCCGGTAAATTGGGATCCCATTGTGCCGTTCTCAGCTGGAGGTCTATGATAGCGAGGTCTATGATTCAGCGAGGCTTGTCGATAGGAATTTTAGGAAAATTGTTGAGGCTATCCAGGAGTGTTGCTTCTATGTCCTCGGGAGCGCCATGCAGTTCGTCAAGCCTTTTCCATGATAACTGTAGGGCAGCGGCTGGGTCATCTAAGTGCGATGCCAAAAGTGCCCTCGGTATTTCAGCAGACTGTGGCCCTAGCCATGCTATCAAGTGCCCGATTATTTCATCAGGGTTCAGGCTTTCCACCTGTAGGTGCTTTCCACCTGAACAGGGTGCAGGAAAAGTTTCTTCCATACTAGATACTCACCGCCTGGCTTGTCAGAGAATCTGCGAACTCCATTGGTGTGCAAATTTAGCTTTCCACTCTGTACAGCCAAGTTTCTCCAGTAATCTTCAGCATTTGCTGAGTTGGGGGGAGGTATTGACGTACAGAGTACTTCCCCTGGATTCTCGTAGGGTGGGTTCGGGTTGTAAGTCAATGACAGGTTGTAATCTTCCTTCCAGTACTTATGGAGGATGTTGTTCTCCCATACTGGAGATGATGGTTGAGCATTATGCTGCTGTGTAGGCTGGGCGCAGTTACCTTGTGGTGCCTGGGAGCTGGATTGGCATTGAGGTTGTGGCAGGAATGCTGCTGCCTGTGGATTGCATGTGGCAGTGGTCGTTGATGGCATGTCGACTCGTCGAGAAGTTATTGTGAGCACTGGCGGGTTAAGTTGCTCAGCTAGCAGGGCATGAGATGTTGCGGTAGGGTTGCCGGTGCTGGGAAGAGAATCTCAGACCCTAGTATATACAACATTAGTTGGGGAAGGTTTGCTGTTGGTGGGAAGTGAATCTTGTATTTTAGGTCATATGTCAGTAGTGTAACTGATGTGTAGAATGGTTGAGATTCACCCCTGTACTTCCCTGGTTGTGGGAGACTGCTAGGCAACTGAGGTGGTTCCAGCTGCTCATTTTGTAGCAAGAGCTGCTCGTCCACATAGGCTTTGACCCATGTATCTGGGTTCTCTTCTCCCAACTCTTCGAGGTTGAATTGTCAGCCATCTTCCGCCATGCTGCGGCCCGTGCCATCTTTGTTGTGGCGTCTCTTTGCCATTTGGCCAATTCCAATTTGGCCTACACTTTGGCCATTTCTGCCTATTGTCTGGCCTGGGCTTTGGCCTGCTGAGCCGCTATTTCAGCCTGTTGAGCCACTATTGTCACCTTCTGCCGTGTTACCTCCTCTGTGGCATGTAGCTCTGCGTCTGCTACTGCAGCTTCTACGTCAGCTTCTGCAGCCCGTTTGGCGTAACTTGCTGCTTTGGAGGCCTGAGACGCACTGCTATGACAGGAGGATGTTCTGGAAGGATGATGAGAGCTAGCAGCAGAGAATTGGTGCGAGACACTAGAACCTGCCTGCGATCTAGCCAATTTGGGATGGAGGCTTTCTTTGAGTGGTGGGAAGAAGCTGCTTGTGATTGAAGACCTCTAATAAGATGTGGTCTTCTCCCTTGGGATTTGCTCCTTCTGTAGCGCAACAAGGAGTGCAGGCTGGAGGGAGTTGCTGCTTTCCCGAACACTGTCTTCACATTCTTTGTTCGCCTCCTTGAAGGAATGAATGTGTTCCTGGAACTCTGGGTCTTCTAGGTTCAACTGTATGTAAGCTTATTTTCACTGTCTCTCCACCATGCAAGGTGCTCCTCTAACTCCTTCTGCATCAGGAAGAGGCTCTCAAGGGGCAACTTGCTTTTGGGGGTGTCACAGATCTTGACCAGCTCCATCCATGTGTCTGCATGATGGTGATACTTCCTTTCCCAATCCTCTCTGAAGTGTGTCACCACAGGTGAGGTAAGCTTCCTATGCTGTCTGAGGTCGTAGGCCTTCTGAGGTATTGCGGCTTCTTCAGAGGGTTGGACATCTAAAACTGGGTTTCGGGAATCAGACTCCATGTTTATGACAAGGGTGGGTGGAGGATTTGGGTCTTCTGATACATCAGAGACATCTATCATGGCTTAGGAAGTTGCCATGCTTCAAATTGGCAAAGGGAGAAATTTGGAAATTTTTAGTGGTTTTCCATGCAATTCCCTTTTTTGTATTAGGGGGCGCTGCAAGCAGGTAGCAGAAAGTAGAATTGCTGCTGGATTTAATACTTGAGCATGTAGGTGGCAACTGCAGAGTCTGGGCGATGCTAGCAGAGCACACAATTTGTCCACAAGAGTTGCAAAAGGGGTCATCAATGGATAAACACTGGTCAATCTTGAGAGACTTTGTAAAAAAAAATCATAGAAAAAGGCAAGATGCTGACTTTGTTTAAATTATTGCTAGATTAAGTGTCTCTCTTTAGGGGGAAGGAATGTGCCTGTTGCTGTGAAGACGGCTCTGGCTGGAGGAATTTTTAAAACTGTTGCCTCTTTATTGCTTTGCCAGAGCAGCAGAGGAAGATCAGCTTTGTTTTACTGACAAACATACAGGCATAATTTCTCAGAGTCTCTCACTGCATTTGTAGAGGGTTTAAAGACAGAGGTTTGGTTTTCCTTTGAGAGCTGGGAAATATCTGACTTTCCTTGTTATGCAAATGGAGTCTTTGAGATAGAAGGAAGACAAATTGAGCAAAGAAGAGGGGGGTGGGTGGGTTATTGGTTCTCTTTGTTTGTAGCATGTGGGGGAATTCCAACCCCTTCCGCTATCCAACCAGCATGTAAAAAATTCCGATGCTCACAGAGAAAGAGAGAGAGAGAGAGACAATGATACATGCAGGTTTAGATTAACATTACATATTCACTCTTGGCTTCAATATTACTTTGCTTTATCACAAATCCAAATTAACAATCTTTATACAGATTGGTTTCAGGACTGCATCTTTTACTTTTCTGCCTTCTGCACAGAGGTGGATTTGAAGCTGTACAGATGCAGATAGGACAGCACACTCCATGTGGAAACAAAAGTACTTATATTCTTTTCTTTAATCAAATGTGACTTCCATACTCGGTTGCTCTCCCTATCGACAGTGTTTCTCAACCTTAGCTATGTTTAACTTACATGGGTCCCAGCTATGCTTGCAAGAGGATTCTGGGAGATCTTATAGATTGAGAAACACTGATTAAGGGTGTTTCTTTCTTGTTTTCCCCATACCATTTTGTTGAACAATAGAACATTTTGGGATGAGGGAAAAGGCAACTTTTTTGTGGGACATTAAAGATTTGTTAAGAATTTCGTAACATTTATTTATATCCCGTCTTTATTATTTTTTACAAATAACTCAAGGCAATAAATATATCAGCATCCGTCCCTCCTATTTTCTCCACAACAACCCTGTGAGGTGGGTTGGGCTGAGAGAGTGTGACTGACCCAAAGTCACCAAGCCTGCTTTCATGGCTAAAGTGGTGGGACTTGTACTCATCACCTCCTGCTTTTTAGCCTGGTGCCTTAACCACTAGACCAAACTGGCTCTCCATCTGTTTATGTTTATAACATCTGTTTATGCACATGCATAACAGTGAGAGAATGGTAACCTTTGAATACCATCAGTTTCCCAAAAGCAAACACCATGCCCTCTGAGTAACAGCTTCTTCTTGTTAACCAGCTGCAAATTCCTTAAAAGTTTCCTTAAAACTTGTGCTTTTTATGCTAACTGTACTGCTACTGTCCAGACTGTTTATCCCAGTTCTCACCTCAATAAATGAAATATATACATTAGCTAATAGCCATTAGCCTGCAATGCACATGAAGACAGTATGCAAAAATTAAAAGAGGTAAACATGCTTTGCCAGTAAAAGATGCTTTCAGTAATTGGCTTGGATTGGCTTTGGTGAAGATTTCAGAGCAAACTTTTCAAAGCTTCAGAGATGAGATGAAAGGGACATGTCATTCTTTTTCAGTCTGAAAAATATTGTTTTTTTGCAGATTTTCCATCACATTAATGTTTCAGGTTTTTTAGATACTATATTAGTTCAGGGCTAGAACCATGGATTTTATTTATATTTGTGAAACAAATGTCCTTCTAGTTGTAAAACATTACCAAGTGGGGTACAATAAAACAACCCACAGAAACATACCATAACACAATAGCAGACATGTTGGATGACACTGTAGCATAGGTTCAGCTCAATCAAATCTTGAGTTACAGCTCAGTTTTAGTTGAGGCCAGAAGATAACAAGATTCAGAACTGATAATCGGACATGAAAGGAATTCCATCCTCAGCATTCTGCTGTTAAACATATCCTTCTTAGGTTGCTGCATTGTGCTCAAAAGAACAACACACACTTCGATTGTAATAGCTGGGTATAAGGAACAAGCTAATCATGAGATAAGGTTTCAAAGCATTTAGCTTTATATGTCTGTAGAAGCAATTTGAATGAGGCTTTATAGAGCACAGGCAGCCAGTACAATTATTTCAAATGTGATGGAAGGTGTTCATAGTAGGATGTCTCTTTCAACAATCCTTTAAGCCATGACATTATTATGCTAGCTGCTGGTTCCAGTTCAGCTTCACAGATATTCCTGAATAAGACCTATTGCAACAGTTCAGCCTTGCAGTATCAGGGCATGATTCACTATGGCCAGATTATCCCTATGCAGAAATAACCATAGCCAATTAATTAGGATGAGTGGAAAAGACACTAATTACAAAGGCTTGAGCCATCATTGGAAATCACCTCATCAACGTATATTTGGTCTACCCAGGAATTAAGTCTCCATCTAAAGGAATCAACTTCTCTAATTCTTGGAGATAAAGAGCCAGTCTTCATACTTCGATATTTATCCAGCCCTGCATTGCATCCAAACATTAGTCTAGGCTCTTCATAGCCTTTTCTGGTTCAGATGCTATAAAGAAAACTAAGCTCTAGAAAGCTATCCTTAATGGCATTCTGTAGATTTTGTACAGTTTTGATGTCCCTGTGGGCCACACAGCTTAACTGCCATAGAGCCAAGCAATAGTGACTCAAAGCCATCTTCTGAACATGCTCCTATAGGTAGTATTGGAACCCAGTAAAATACTGGATTCTCAAGCTGCAAAACCAGCAAGAAAAACAAAATCGTATTAACATTCCACAGCATCAAAAACAGCAGAAAAAAAAACCAGGATCACCAGTAAGATTGCACTACCCCTTTTTCCTTTCTGTAAAGATCATCCATTATGGTGATCAAAATTAAGTCAATCATATAACTGAAATCATATAATTTAGACTGTTCCTAATAATCTTTTTCTCCAAGGAACATTTTAATCTGTGCAGCCCCAGAACCCAGCACTAGAAGGGCAATAGATTATAAACATAAGAGCATTTACTGGTTAGTGTTACTGTTCCATCTTATGCTGATGTGCAACTGAACTCCCAGGTAGGCACAGCTGGATGAAGCCAATCCCCTCCCCAAGTCCCCACAGGTGTTTTTAATGCATATCAGATTTGTGGATGAAATTTATGCCTGGAAAAAAAGGTTCCCCCCCGCCCCTGTAGATAGTTAGAACCTTTGCTGCTCTTGCGATATTCACATAAATAGTAGCTTTACTAGTCTCACAAGTATCCACCTCCTTATTTAGAATATTTACTCCATGCTCTTTTAAAGGCCTTTTGGTTTTTGTTATCTTTTGCTCTTCCTTGTTGTTTCTGGGCAGAGAATCCTGTCTTCACCGAGAACTCTCCTTCCCCCAAAGAACATGTAAGTTCTTTTTTAAATACCAGTAGATTCTCACAATCCAAGTTTTTTGTTTGTTTCATACCTTACAAACTCAAAATGTGTAGAAAATTATGTCAGCCCTGGGAAAATATACATACATTTCAAGCAATAGTAATGGTTATTTAAAATACAATATTTTGGAAATATTGGACATTTTTTTCTCTAGATCTGCCTTTCATGATTAACAGGCACCACAGTAATCTCTGAAGTAACACATTTACATTGAAAGAGCCAGGGGTTTCCTTAAGAGAAAAGAAAGTGCTTAAATTGTAGCCAACTTTAGTTGTGTGACCGTGAGTGTGTTCCATTTAAGAAACTTCAGAGGAGATACAGATTAATTTGAAATAGGAACAAAAACATTTAACAGAGAAGCAATGTTCCTCTACAAAGCAGGAGATTTTATGATTCTGGGCCCTTTAAAAAATCAATAACTAAAGCAAAATTCTGTGCAAAGATGCCAGTAAAATAGTGAATTTTTCCATTGTTTATCCTTATAGGGGAAAATGGAGGATACAAGGTCAAGTAAAGGTCATTGAGGGAACATTGATGAGGAGAAATAGAGAAGTTAAAATGTGCATTAAAAGAGGTGGAGAGGGAGAATTGATGATAAGGCAACATCACAATCTGTCAGCAAATGAGAATGAAAATAATGCTGCGGAACGAACTCACACAGCACATGGTATGTACCTTTTTTAAAGCTCTTTTGATGGGTGCAAAATACCAGCAGTAAAGTAGTTAAATGGAGGCGTACATGCGCACGTGCACGCCCACACACTCACAAAGAGAGATGGAGCACACACAGTACGAAGTGGGGGGAGAAATTTGGTCCCGATCCAAAGAGTTAATGTTGCGCACCATGATCGATTAGATGTCAGATGTGATTTCGAACCAATATAAGATGAATAGCATAATTTTCCTGCACTCATTTTCCGACAGAATTAAGAATCCATTAGCTAACACAATTTTTTTGGCAACTTTAATAAAAAAAAGCGCCAATAGACATTTGCAGCAAATGCTCCCAGAGGTATCTTTGAAAGATGTGAATAACCTTTTATTCTCTGTCTCCCTCCTCACACAACTCCTTCCCTCACCGCCACCTCCTCCTCCTCCTCCTCCTCCTCCTCCCAGTTTCCTAATTCTTTTTTTGGTCGCTGTTTTTTTGGTATTCTCTTCATAACAACTTCCTTGTTGCAGTTATCTGAATAAATACCTTAAGGTTTCCCTCTCCTTCTCCCCCTTCCCCCCCTCTCTGTGTGTAGGGAGGAATGCATTGCAAGAAGGAAGCAAGAGAGTGAAAGAGCAACCTTCCTCATACCTTCCAGACATTTCTTTTCCTACATTGTGCAATACTTCTAAAAAGGTCTCAATAGGAAACGTTGTATGTATTGTTGAAAACGGACTTGGGAAAAAATAGGCAAAAGAAAGAAAGCTGTGTTGAAGTAGATGCACACATCCCAGCCCCCATGAAATTTCAAACCACATCTTGGCAACAGCAGATTGAGACCTTCCAGGCCTTCTGAAAATTCACAGTTGTCCAATCTACTCTGCAGTTTGCCCTCAAGGAATCAGCAGTCTAAGTGGAAGCCGGCCAGCTTTATAAAATTAGGATAATTGGGACTTTCTTTGTTATTGCTTGCTTCACCCTTACATCTCCTTTCTAGGTTCAGAGAAGGCCCCCATCATGGTAACATGCCTGATGTTACTGCAAGCGGGAGCATCCGGATTTGGAGAAACCTAAAGCTTAGGTCTTTCTGTCAGTATTCTTGATCTAGAAGAAGGAGTGTGCAGTCTCTCTCTCTCTCTCTCTCTCTCTCTCTCTCTCTCTCTCTCTCTCCAGTTTTTGCAGAATGAGACTCTTGAAAGAATTTACTTTCTAAACCAGGGCTGTCAAACTCGTGGCCCATGGGCCAGATATGTCATGCAGTAGCCATCCCCATGCCCAGTTTATCAAAGGGGAAAAAAGTCATGATACATCACGTGACGACAATGTGACGATGTGAGTTTGACACCCCTGTTCTAAATAATAGCTGCTTTTGCCAGCCAGATAATTTTTTTTTTTTAAGAGAACACTTTAGCAAAGAGTGTGTCCCATGTGCATAGTACATTTCCTGTGTAAAAGTTAACTCTTTCTAATCTGTCATGGACACTTGGGTTTTTGCTGCTTTCATCAAAATGAAAAAAGCTAAGCTGTATCATGTCCCATGCTGCAAATACTGCCCCTCTGGGGTATGTATCGGATATTGTGGTGCATGTAGGAAAAAGTCAACAGCTGTGGCATGATGCCACAATGGTGCAACCCACCTTGCATCACTTTGACTGTCCTTTCTCTCCTTGTGGACACATAATTCCCGTGGCAGAGATAGGGAAAGAATTCACCTTTGACTTCTCCCAAGGTGCGTTTTCAACTTTTAACCACCTGCACTCTGGGACTTCAAGTGGATGAGCTAAGCCCAATTCAGTTTGCTTTCTGAGTCTTGACCAGGTCAGCCAAATGCTGCCATGCCTACAAAAGTGTTTGGGTGTTTTTTAGCTAAGTTTTGCTAGAAGGAAGAGTTTCTTTCTTTTGGACAGCTAATGCAAGGTGTCCACACAGGGTATGATAAAAAGTCAAGATGGTATGATTGAAACTCTAACTGTTTTTTTATATAACTCTGGCATAAAAAGTGGGTGGAGCTTCAATTGCGCTGTTATGATTGCCATCTTTACTTTTTTTTTGACTCCAGCCTCTGGACATCCCTGAATCGATGACTTCTACCTGTGTGTGTGTATCCTGGCAATTGAAATTGAGTGACCACTGAATCCTTCTGGGGAAAGTTAGATTTGTGGAGGAACAGGTCAAAATCACAACAAAAACCCAAAACTAGCTTACATAAGCATATGAAAAAGTCTCTTAACTAATGATGGTGAGAGGGGAGATAAGACTGGATGACAAGAAACGATTCAATATAAAAATAAGGAATGTGGGCATGTATGAGTTTGTGTGACTTTGCATGTGTAGCAGTATGTACCAGTAATTATACACATGCAATTACACAGAGACCACAAATACATTTTAACATATATTCAAGTTGTAATTAGATTGAATTAGAAACAGTGGTGGGATTCAAATTTTTTTACTACCAGTTCTGTGGGCATAGCTTGGTGGGCGTGGTTTGACTTGGTGGGTGTGGCAGGGGAAGGATACTGTAAAATCTCCATTCTCATCCCACTCCACTAACCTGCTTTCCAGCTCTGTTGTCCTGTGCAGGGCAACAAAAGAAGACCCAGCCAATCACCTGGGACTTGGGAGGAAGAGAAGAGATAGGGGCAGGCCAGTCAGAGGTGGGATTTGCCAGTTCTCTGAACTACACAAAATTTCTCCAGAACTGGCCAGAACCTGCTGAATACCACCTCTGATTAGAATGAAGTTAAATCTAGAAGTGTTTCTTCCTATGGTTTTAAATTGTATTTACATTTTTGTTGGTGATAAATGCTAGTACCACACATATAATGAAGACAGCCCTTTGATAGCTAATGGTGAGTGCAGAGATCCAGTTCCTATTATACTTATTCAACAGCTTTCCTGTCAGGAGCATGTTCAAATTCACTGCATGTCAAGCTTTCGGAAAACCCAGGACTAGCCAGTGACTCCTTCCTGTGGACAACTTATAAATGGATCTCCCACAATAAATTTGGTGTGGGTTGTGGAATCTTACAACCGCAATGTTCCAGGTCTTAGAATATCTGTGAACCAATCCCAAAATATCGCCTCCCACAAGTAATAAGCTATAGTGTGTGATATCAACTATTGTTTCATAGGTGTCTCTTTGCATTTGAGTTAATGTTGACTCCTGGCAATCGCCTGGACAAATGATTGCAGTTTTCTTGGGGAGGGAGGAGGTTGGAGATGGTTTGCCACTGACTTCTTCTTCCTAGGGCTGAGTGAATGTGATTGGCCAAGGTCACCCAGCTGGCATTGTGTACATTGTACAAGACTGGAATAGAACTCACAGTCTCCCATATTCTAACCCATTGCCATCACCACTATATCAAGCTTGTTCAGTTGTTTTATATAGCTCTCAAAACAGCATTCTCCATTTAAGAAATTCCTACGGAGATGTAAAAGACAAGCAAAAAACCTGCGTGACCAGGCTCTATGATTAGGGCATTTTTTACATCACAGTGGTCTAGAAAATCAGGCATTGGGTGTGAAAAAAAGGGAAACCACCTTCTCACTCCTCTGATTCAAGTTTCATAACATTTTCAGGAAAAGTGATATATTAAGATTTTGAATGTTGTTTTGGGGACCACTGTCCCAAAGTAGGTGGTAGTCAAAACGAAGAAACTGATGGGTGACAATAAAGTACCATTTTTCATTTAATGTAATAATGAATGAATTATGCATTGTAGTACATAATAATAAATATAATTATTTCCCATGCATTTAATAATTTCCCATTTTCTCATGTTAAAAGTTTAAATTTGCAGCAATCTTTAGATGAGCTCTAGGACCTGCATTTAAAGATTGGAGGAGAAGAAACTCAAGTATTACATATTTCCTCTAGAGGTTGCTTGGGCAATTAAATTGGGGGCTCATAAATGGAAGAATGTTTCCATATTTAATAAATCACTATCTTATGTGGGTTATTCAAATTCTCGATTTATTAAAAACAGTACTGAAATTAATATGGTTCACCAAAGAGACCAAATAAAAATTATTTTAAAATGGGTTTGTTTCCATTACAGATTCTCAGAATCTAATACTATATGTCATTTCCATTTTAGCAATGAATTACTTGAAAAGAAAGTCTTCCTTTTGGGTAAATATAATAGATCTAGTTCTTCCTTAGGTACATGGCCAGCTGGATGACCTTAGAACAATCACTCTCTCTGAGCCCAAGGAATAAGGCTGATAGCAAACCACTTCCAAAATTTTGCCAGGAAAACTGTAGGGGCTAGTCCAGGCTGGCACTGGGAGTTAATACTGATTCAAATGCACAAACACATTCACACAGTACATCTAGCAACTATCCTGATCTAATTCTTTTAGGTATGTTATATGATAACTCCCACAACGTCTAGTCATATGATCAGCCTAATGTTGGTTGGATTGATAAGAATTAAAATCCTAGCAGGCATTCAGGTTGGAAAAAGATAAATCAGGCAACTATATTGAGGACCCAGCTGCTGGGGACAACAACTCTGTTCTTGGCTTCTCCCCAAAGCACCTGACCCCATCATCCATATCTTTAGACAGATGTTTTCCCAGTGACACAGCCCTTATAGATGCATGAACTGCCAATTTCCTATTTTTTCTTTCCTTCTGTGACACCCACTTCCCAGAGTGTGGCGCGTGGGGACTTTAGATTTCTGCTACCAAAAAAGGAACAGAATTAGGATTAGCATCACAGATGGCGATAAATGTGATTAATTTGGCAGGAATTCATTTGCTTTTATTTTTTATTATTTACTTTGCTGGGATCATGCTATGTCCTGGCCTAATTTGTCCAGCTCTAGCATTGAATAGGCTCAATTGTTATAATAAGCAAAGGGGAGGCAGGTGAATACAATGGTCCCAAAACTGTTTATGTCTCTCCTTCTCTCTCTTTAAATTACTTTATGATGGGGCTAAGAGGGCTTTCTGAAAGATTTATAGTCAAGTGTGATTTAATTAGGAGCATGCTAAAGGATTGATCTACCTCTTACTTTCTCTGAGGGTTAATTCTAGTGTTTTACTGGGCATAGAACAGCTTCCCTTGACCTGATGCTGTGCAGAGAGGTTGAATCACACCGTTCATCATCCCTAGACAACATGGCTGTTGGAGTTTTCCAGCACACCGGAGGACGCAAGGCAGAGAAATTTAGTAAACTATTTGTTGTCGAGGAGGTGAATCTGCACGTGGGATATATCAAATCCAACTGGACCAGATTTTAGTAGAAAAAGCTTGCGGATTAGAGGCTCACCTTTTGGGAAAGTCTGAACTTTTGGAAACTCTTTTTTCTCAGATAAGAAACTATGCTAAAGGAGGATTCCTCCCTCCCTTCCAATTGTGACTTTACATATTCTATGAATTCATTCTGCATCATTGTATATTTAACTTGATTTTTGCTACAATAGGCTTTGTCTTAGCTATGGGTTGTCCTTAAACAGGGCATTCTTAATCTGGGACTTGCAAAAATGATTGAAGAATTAGAAACTAAGTATTATGAGAAGACACAGAGGGAAATGAATGTGCTTAGCTTTGAGAAATAATAATTTAGTGGAAATATTATGGATTTTTTTCCAGATCTCTGAACCAAGACCAGTTCTTTGTTGTCCCATGTACAGGACACCAAATGATAATCTTTTAATGAAGACAGATTCTGTTTGACTTTTAGGAAAAGCATTCTAGTCTGACAATGCAGCTTGTTACCAAGGGTGATACTGATTAACTGGGTTTGTTAAAAGAGACTAGATAGCCATTTGTCAGGGATGCTTTAAATTCAATGCTTGTACTGAGCCAGAATCTGGATGCAGTTACTTAAATGGCCTTTTCCAAGTCTGCAGTTCTTTGATTCTATGAAATGCTGCAGATTGTCTTGTTAAAAGAGGATGGATAGAGTTAGGCTGTTATTCTTTCAAATGAGAGAACAGTATGGGTTTTGATTTCCAATAAGTATATTCAAAATAAAAATGTACGTGGCAATGAGGACATCATAAATATATAGTTACTGGGGTCCATTGCTTTAAAATAAATGTAAATGAGTACAGTGTAGCATAAGCAGCCTTTATCAACAGCAGTTTGGATTGAAATTTCCATAGACTAGAATAGAATAGAATCAGCTTTCTTATAGACTTAGCTTGTTGAAGCTGGCAAAGAAGGTAATAGATGGTGACCACATTATGGCAGGATACCACAAAAGCTGCAACTTCAAGAACCAATCATATGTACTACTCGTTCAGCCCCATCACAAACTCAAATGGTTACTAAGGACCACCTGTGCTATAAATCCCAGGATTTGTGCAATCAAAAGGAGAGGAGTGGAGGAGAAAATTTGGAAAATGCTACCCTAGAACAATCCTGTAATAGTTTCAAATTATAGCTTCCTTTCAGATGTGTGTCAAAAAGCCTCTAAGAAAGTGAATACTTCTGAACAAGAGCTCTTAAGTATGGACACACATGGCAATTTTTAACATGGAATAAATCAGCTATTTGTATATTGATGATCTCATAATTATTTAAATCTAGGAAATTATCATCTCATGGTTTTAAACATTTTTTAAAATCCCACTTATTTTTATAAATAGTTCAAGGCAGTGAACATATTAATACTCCTTTCTCTCCCTGTTTTTCCAACAACAACACCTTTAAGGTGACTTTATTTATATTAATTATCAAATTTACATACCACTCATCTCTCTAGGCAAGACAACACTGAGTGATTTACAACATAATAAAACATATAGAAATAACAACGGTTGTAAAATATATAAACATTAAAATTACAGGAGTTTAAAACAAACTAAAAAAAACCCATGGGTTTAGAGTGAGGAAATGGTGGTGACTTCTCTATTGCTATACTATCCACCTCCAGCCAATAGCTTCTCTTTCAGAGCTCCATACCAACTGGCATAGTCAAGTTTTAAGACATTTCCTGAAGGCCAGAATGATGGGCAGCAGACCTCATCTCTTGCGGCAAGTTGTTCCTCAGGCCATGGCAGAAAAGGCTCTTTTATTGGATCCCACCATCCATAATTCTCAGCTAATAGGCCTATTCTGCCAGCATTAGTGGGGCAGGCCAATCCTGTTGGGCGAGGCAGCTCCTCAGATATCCTGAACTATACCATAAAGAGCTTTAAAGATAATGACCAACACCTTGAATTGGACCTGGAAGAACATTGGCAGAATTGAGCTAAGAGTGACTCACCCAGAGAGATTTTGGGCCTAAGGGTAGGATTAGAACTCATCATTTCCTGGTTTCTAGTCTGATGCCTTAAGCACTAGACCAAACTGAATAATGTAATAAGAAGTCAAGAAGAAAGTTAGAAGTAAACATATAATGAAAGTGAAGAAAATCTTAAAATCCAAACACAGTGGAGGAAAAACCACCATGGCATCCAACTCCTGGGCAAATCTAATCATTAGATACATATCTGGAATACCATAGTGGACTGGAGCTAAGCCTTACTAAAAGGGTAGGAAGACCAGAAAAATAACAGTCATGAACAAGGTCCTTCATCCATGTAGCAGCACTGGCAGATGCTAGTTACCAAGGATCATAACTGGGTGTGGAATGTTGCAAGTACACCAGACAGCTGAAAAAGAAATTGGAAGAATATCTGAAGGACTGTGAAGAAAATACACTAATGTTAGTATACCATGAAGGCTTACTGAATATCAAAGAGACTAAACTGCATACAAGAAAGATCAAATGATGTTTTAAAAAGTATGACATGGCCAGTATATAAAAATACTAGCAGGCAAAGCAGATAACAAGACCTAGCAATGGTTAAGAGCAGGAAAGTGGAAGAAAAAGACATAAGGGCTAATTCTGCTTGCACAGGACCAAACCTTAAGACAAATGTATATCAAGCCAGAACGGAGAAGACAGCAACATTCAGCACTTTGCAAAGTGGATCACCTAATTAGCTGCTGCAAGAAGATTGCAACAGAGTGATTACAAACAGCAGCATGACAAAGTAGCAACAATAGCTCACTGGAATATCTGAAAGAAATACTACTTGTTCAGGCTATGATAATATAATAATAGTTAGATGTCAAATAAACTAAAAAACATTAAAAAAAATAAAAAAATTCCACTCAGCAAGTTTAATAAAAGCTCAATTTGGGAATTGATTTTTATGTCTCCAATGCAAACATTGAGCCAGATAGCCCTTGTGAATTGTAAACAATAAATAAATTGGATTTTTTATTGCTTAAGTTCTAAAGCAAACTAAAACAACACAAAAATACAAAAAAGACATCAGGTACACAGAGAACTTTTCACATAAACTTCACAATGTAGTAGCCCAGGTGCCATCTTGACTTTACAGAGGGAAAATCCATTTTAACCAATTTGTGCTCAATTTGATCAGATGCACCTTGCCTTTTGACACTCACTCATCTGGATGAGAATAACCTTTTTTCATAGAATAATATTTTAATTGATTAAAAACCTAGTTTACACAGCACGGTTACAGATAGATAAGATCATCATTAAAAACAAAGTGGGACTAGAATCTGCAATTTTAAAGCAGGGAGGAGGGGCATTTGAACCACTGTCATGCAATCAAGAACCATTTTTTTATGATGGGAGAAACTCATTTCAACAAACAAAGGTTATTTATTTCAACTTATCTTCTTGGACCTAATTTAGAAGTAAATTGTATTTATTCAGATGGCTGAACCTCATAATTGTGTTTAAATTGTGCTCTTGACTATGAACAAGTTCACTTCCTTAATATCTTTGCACATTCACTAGAATAAGTGATAAGATGGCTGTAAGCCTTGTCAATATTTTCATTTGCCTGCTTTTGAAATCTGTCTTAGTCCTAAAAATCTTCTTTATTCATGGAAGCAAAATCTTTGCCACTGATTTGCTTAATAAGAAGTGTCCTAAAGCAACAACATCAATTTTCACTCTCTCTTTCCTGAGATTCATTCTGGATCTTTCCTCCTGTCTACACCAACAATCTCTAACCTGCTGCTCTTCAGATACATTGGCCCACAATTCCTGTAGTCCTCAACTGGTGGTTTCAACATTTATTAGTCAAAGAGACAAATATTTGACTATATCTGCAAAGAATTCAAGGTAAAATCTAATCAAAGCAAATTTAGATGAGTTTTTTGGGGGGAGAGGTGTCATCTTTTTATCTTTTACATGCTAGCTGAAGCTGGCATTCTTCCGATTTCACCAATGCCGTGATATCTAGGAATTTTAATTGAAAACAGAAACAATTTGATTTGCTTGTGCAGTTTGTTGTCTAAATCTGTAGACTCTGTTAATCCATTCAGAAGATTACTTGCAAAGAAGAATAAAATACAATATAATAATGGGCTGGGATGGACCTTGTAAACTTAGCTCAAACTGTCTGTGAGCAAGAGTGCACACCGCCTGTATGCAACCTTCACATATGATGTGATTCTCTGTGCTCCCAGTGCTTGGCGAAATTGTTGCCATATTAATGGGATTAAAGCTGAAATAACAGATGTTTACTTTGCAGTAGAAGCTCCAGAGATACTCAGGGAGCTTCTAACAGGAAAAGGGTTTAGTCACCTACTAGGCTTCAAGATACACACACACACACACACACACACACACACACGGCACACACACAAATAAGCTACTGGTAACAATCTGTGTTCCTTTGTTAATAAGGAACAGAGAGAAGGGATGGGGGCAGGAACACAGCTTATGAAGGCCAGGAAAGTCAAAGAGGAATGGAGAAATCCAGTTCTCCAGGGATCAGCTATGTGAGGCGGAGTGAATTATACATGTCTGGTCAAAATACTCAATCAGACCTGACACCTGTGGCTTGTTTTTACACACTGCGCTGCAGGAGTGATGTTGTGGGTTCACAAACATTCTCTCAGAGGGAAGGGGACTTCTTAGAAAAATGCTGAGAAATATCATAAGTCTATAAGTCAGAAAGGGATATGTGGGTTGTTTCAGTTGTTTTCCACACAACATTTTAAAGTACACGGATCTTCTAATTTTTCAGGAGTGGAATAGGCTACAACAGCAACAAAAGGATGGTGCCATGTCACTTAATACGGAGAGGGCAGAATAATTTGTTTTCTTCTGGATTTTGAATGAGAATTGAATGTGTGTAGGGAGTGATTTGAAGTGCTTCTAAGACTTAGAGTTTATAGTGTTATGTTTCTGCTTTTAAGTGGTGGTGCTAGCTGGCTGGAGACTTTTGAGTTGGGACACAGATAGGAAAGGAAGGGATAAAAGCAGTTCTTCTGAGGATTCAGAAAGGCTGCTTTTGTATTAAGCCAAGAGATTTAAGGTCCACTTGATCATTTTGGTCCTCCTAATCAATTCCTTTGAGTCAATTATGTAGGAATTTGGGAGAGTTCAAGGAAAAAGGACAAAAGAGCACATGTTCCCATGCATGGCCTTACAAGATCATGGCTAAAATATTGAGCACATGCTTTTGGGATAGAAAACTTTTATGAAATATAAAATAAGGAAAATGAGTGCCCAACTAGAATAATCACAGTCAATAATAGCAAGCAATATTGGACCAGCTAAAGCAATATTGACTAGATAAATAGATCTAAAGACAGAGTTTTCAAGTGAAATTCTTAGCCTCAAGCAGGGAAGTGACAGGTCTCCTATAGCCCTTTGAATTCCAAGAAATCTTACACCTGCCACCATTTGGCAATTGCTTTCTGCATATGGAATGAAAAGAGAGAGGCATATGATTGAATTGAGGGGAACAGTATTATAATTAGTAGGTTTATGGTGAAAGGCATTCTTTTCCCATCCAGTGGAAGTCAGCTATTCCCATTCTATATATTCTCTCAAGAAGTCTTCTCCAAAATGCATCTTTCGAGAGAAGAGATGCTTACTTTAGCACATAACAAAAAGGCAATTCCCGAAATCCCTCCCTCTCTTACCAGAAAAGCTTTTGTTCTTTTGGAAAATGCAGGCGGTTCTCCACAAGGAAATATATGATGAAGCTGAATATTGAGACTATGAAAAGCAAGCAATTGGGGACTTTTAATTTCTGGCATCGAGTCACTCAAAAATAGATTACAAGATTAAGTAGAAATAAGATTATTATTTGGGCTGTGTATGCTTTTAAATCTAATATTTGTTTCTGATTACATCCAAATAAACTAAGCATTTGCATGCTTTTGCAACCTGGGCCTTTTGAGCAGTGTTGCTTCCAAACAGAAACAGACAAGCATCATCTTATGAGATCCCTGGGTTTTATATTTTCCTTTGATATTTTTATATGGGGGCTTCTTTAAAGATACTGTCTATGATTCTATATTTTTATTGCCTTCTGTTACTGAATACATTGAATTT
Organism: Pseudonaja textilis; assembly: GCF_049901715.1. Lineage (NCBI taxonomy): Eukaryota > Metazoa > Chordata > Lepidosauria > Squamata > Elapidae > Pseudonaja > Pseudonaja textilis. Next base: position 90,851,879 of record NC_142008.1, read on the forward strand.
GACTGTTTAAAGCTAAAGGGGGATTTTTAAATTTATGTCTCCTTTTTTTTCCTATATGAAGTTTGATTTTGAAGTCTAATTTTTTGTGAGAGTGGACTATTTCCCCAAGTGTGAGGGTGAGTGGAATGAATTACTACAATCTCCTAGCCGAATACCTCAGTGCAACATGGCCAGGAGGTGGTGCTATATAATTTAATTCATTATTTTTCTCATTTTCTTTCCTTTTAACTTATCAGTAGTACAAAGTACAGAAGCTCCATTTTCTCCATTTATATTGAAATATGTGGGAAGGACACAAAGCGAGGCACTTCCAAAAGGATAGGAAGTGGCCATAACAGCTTCCAAGCTAGATGCGAGGTCAACTGATGAGTCATGGAGAGTAGATTCAGAGCCTTCTAAGAGAGGAGGGTTGAGATCAACAAACACCTCCCTATGGGCTTACTCCAGAGGAAGGGGATCCCAAAGGATGGAGGCAGCAATAAAAAAAATCCAGATTCAGAAGTTTTGTCAGATACCAGTCTTATATAGATGAGACCTACAGGAAATTGACTTTCTGTGATCTTATTGGGTGGACCAATATATGCAGGATAAGGCATTTCCTTAAATATATTGCTAAAAATTACAACTGCCATCTTGAATTGCACCTGGACGCCAGCTGGCAACCAGTTCAGCTTCTGAAACAGCAAGTTTACATGAGTATATCAAGATACACCATCACTGCTAGGCTGCTGCATATTATACCATCTATAACTTCGGAATGCTTTTCAAAGATATCTTCAGAGACCCCATTAAATTAATTCAAGCAGAAGGTGACTGAGGGATAAGAAGCCTCCTCATTGGGAGTGCACAAGATTTAACAGTGCAAAGGTCTTCATAGCCAGGGCTACCACCTGCTGATCAAGCAGAAGTTGTGAGTTGAAGAAGATCCCTAAATTGTGAGTCATTTCTGAATGAGGGGTTAGAACTCAGTTGAGAATCCAGAGTGGTTTTTCTAGATTTGTTTCTCCCATAAACTGAAGCCATTCCTTCAGCGATTCAGTCTGAATCTGTTCCTCAGATTCTGACAGTCTCCACCACTGGATTTTAGTACATTGCCACTTGGGTCAAGGGCAACATATATGCAGTAGATGGGTATCAACAGAATGTTGATAATACCAGCTCCATTGTCAGTAGATGACCTCCCCCAGGCTTACACATAGATGTTAAAAAGAAGTGGAAACTGGAGGAAGTTCATGGCATTCACAACATAAAAGTGTTTGGGCAGCTTTCTCTTTCAACCCCCTGATTAGAAAACCCTTCTCAGGAAGGAGAAGATCATTCCCAATAGGTCCCCTTATTTCAAACCAATGGAAGTGCTTCAGAAGTATCAAAAGCCGCTGAGAAACTGAGGAAGATCAGGAAGATTGCACTCTCCCAAATTTTTGTCCCAACAAAGATCACCCACAAAAGTAAAATAAGACACTTTCCACGTTGTACCCTGACCTGAAACCTTCGGTACAATTATCTTTATTATGATCTTAAGCTAAGACCAATTCAATATGATATTCATACAATATTTTCATGTTTATTGGTTGGCTTAAAAAAATGTTTAAAAGGGTTGAAGTGTTGTCAACTTTGTGATTTTAGAAGCATAATATCATGAAGGGGACATTCACAAATATAATATGGGCTTGCCCCACCTTTATTTTGTTTTAGTCCAGAAATTGTTAATATGGTTTTAGAAACAATAATCTAATCTAATCTTTAAAAAGTACATGTAATTTTGATTTACATTCACAGCACTGACATTTATCATTGTATGAAGAATTAGTGGTTTATGAAGCATTGTTATAATGAAAAATTGGAGCTATGTTGTTATCCCATATCTTAAAATTGTATTATAAAACTTTTCCTTATATTTGTTTTTGAGCTGCTCTTTACTACTGTACCATACCTGATTATTCTGGTTTTTGCATTCCTTGTTTTCTTTCCTTTGTTTTGTATACTAAAGGATATGAAAGTAATAATTTAAAGGAAGATAATGAATTCTTTCCATTAATCTGAAAACAGTACATAGCATTTAACAACCATTATGATAGCTTGAATGCAAAAGAATGTATAGGTGTGAAAACTGTGAGAGAGGCAGCAATGCCCCTCTGCACACTGTGATCTGCAGATGTCTTGTCCTCTTTGGAATGCTTGTCATAGATTCTCATAATTCTCCAGAATGTTCTCTTTGATTTAGCATCATTTTCTCTAATTGCAGTGTGGTTTTTAGGAGTGGTTTCTCACCTTATTGTAGTCATTGTCACCTCCTTCTTCCTAGAGCTGTTCCCGTGTTGCATCCACAATCTGATTTTTGGGAAGAGGGAGTGCGCCTTCAAATCATTATTGACTTCTGGTGAGTGCCTGGATAAAGCCCCAACTTGAATAAATCCCCAACCAAGATTTTCAGAGATGGTTTGCATTAACTTCTTCCCAGAGTTGAGAGAGAGTCACTGACCCAGTGTCACCCTGTTTGTGTGTCAAAGATTTGAACTCACTTTCTCCTGGTTTTAGCCTGATGCTTTAAGCACTGCACAAGACTGGTTCTCAATCCCACTCCAGCAGACAATATTATCCACCAAAATGATCATAGCCCAACAGCCATATATATTGTACTGTGACCTGTTCTGAGCTTAGCAAGAACCTGGTATTTATTATGTGTGGACAGTAGCAACTGTTGCTACTATCTGGCTGGCAACTGGAACTGCTGTTTCTTTTGGTTTTTTTCTCCAATGGCAACTTGGAATATCTTCAGATCCAACCATGGCTATGCCAAAATAATAGTAATTAAAACAATACTTTAATGTCACTCCAGAGTGCAAAAACTAAGAGAACCAGACTCCTGTAGATGCACTGTGGATGAACCAACATTAGCCATCTTGTATTTAACCCAGACATTCACACAGCTGCTTATTACACAGCCTACCTGATTATTCTGAACTATAATAATTATAGTTATACCAAGCAGGAATGGACTCGGGATTATCCACTGAAGACGTCCCTTCAGGTAAGTAGGTTGAAGATAAAGAAATGGGTGGAGCCAGGATGAAACCTATAATAATTTAAATTAAATTTAAATGCAATTAAAATATTAAATGCAATTAATTACATACAGTCACTATAATTACTCTCTGATTATTTTAATTGTTTTTCCTGTCTGTCACATTCAAAATTGGCAGTGATTTTTGGAGAGATGGCAGGGCAAGTCTTTCTACCTCTGAACTAAAGGCTACATTATGCGCAGTGAAAGGAATGCAGGTGATAAGAGAGGATCACTTTGTCTGCATATCATGGTTGTTTAGAGTGTAGCCAAAAGGCTGGAACGCCATTTCCTAATTTCTGCCAATATTTTGGACTTCAGCTCTGGCCTTTCCCGAGCAGATCGGTCTTTCATCCAGCTTGTACTGAACAGGTAACATTTCCTTATATGCATAGCAACAAGTAAGTATTGGTAGCCCACTTAATAAAATCAGACCAGCTGGTTCTAATAAAGGGCCACTATGGACTGGCATGAAGTGTGAAGAACAAAGAAAATAGAAAGGTGCATTCCATTCCTAGGATAGTGGATGCATTTAAGTTTCTTTGAAACATAATGTTCCCTGTAATGCACACGCCCCCCCTCCCCTCCAAGTTTCATCTGATTCTCTTCCCCTTAAAGCCCCCAGCTCATCCTCATCTTGCCACAGTCAGTGCAAGCAAAAGAAGGATGCTTCAAACAGAGAACCTGTCTCATCAATGTCAGCGTTCAATCAAAGCAGATGGGTTGCAGCTGTGAGTACCAGCATGACGACCAGCCTGCTTACAGTCACATGGGAGGGAGGGTGGGAGGGAGGGAGAGAGGCTGAGTGAGGGACCAGGAGAAGGAAGGCTGCAGGAGTTCACTGCCACTAAAAGAGGAGGTGTTCGCAGCATCCCTATAAGGGGCACATATAAGGAAGAGGCTTCTGGAATTAATATGGGATGAAGGAGCTCCTGTTCTCGGTTGCGATATGAATGCAGTATGGGAAATAAGCATCAAATGCATTTAAAGTGACACAAACCTATATGGGCACCTCTTTCTGCCATCTCCTGACTTTTGGAGGCTATTCTGAGGCTTATTCCTGCTTTTTTCCAACTGCATGTAGGGAATATACCTTTGGGGGTAGGGTAGGGTAACTGCATGTAGGGGATAGCCTGTCCCCCTCTCTCCTCACAAACTTCAGCTATTGGAAAACATGTTTAGCCTAAACAAGTCCTCCCATTTAATGTAGTGAGACCTGTTCCAGGGGAGTTGTCAAAAGGTTTGTTTCCTTTCTAAGCTTCTCAGAAATTATTATACATAAATATTGCCTTGGTGCAAGGGCAGGGAGGGCGGGAAACCATTCATTTGTGGTGAGCCCCTGCAAGACAGTATTTCTTTTCCCACTCCAAATGCGTATTTCGGAAAAAGATTGATTTTAAAAAGACTTCCCCAGATTCATCTATTGAAGTTGACTTCGCACATTTTGCAGCAACACGCTATGTTTGCCATTTGCCATTCGGTACTCACTGAACAGGACATGGCAGGCTTCCTTTCCAAATCTTTTGGCATTCTCGCTTTCTGAATAAAGGCACATGGGGGATGGGTTGTTTGTGTATGGATAGTCATGTGTATATGTGTGCATGTGGATGTATGTGTGCATGTTTGTGTACAGTGTGTGTGTGTGTGTGTGTGTGTGTGTATGCATGTGCATGTGTGTTTGTGTATGTATGTATACGTGCAGATCTGTTCTTTATAAAATTAGAAATACAGTTGTAGATACAGATATAACAGAGAAGAAAAAGTCAGCTGGATTCTTCCTCATCTTAAGACAATGCAACAGAAAAACAGTAAAGGGAGATCATGAAAACTTGGGAAAAGGAGAAGATAATATGACTGCCATTGTAGGGAAAACATTAACTGGGCACCATAATGTTAATTTTACATTAGCGGGGCATACCAAATATCCCAGCTTGAATGATACTTCTCAAAAGAAACGTTTATGCCCTGTGGGCAGACTTGCTATTTTTAGGGGTTTGTTTACAACATGTTAGGTATGCTTCTAAAGATTTTGGGGATCAAAACATCTGTGCTACCTGTCTAGAGTACTAGGTATTATATGTGAGGCGAGGAAGCATTTCTCTCCCATAGTCAACATGGAGCCCCTGAAGAACAGCAGCAGGGATAGAAGCGGCAGCAGCACCCTCTGAAAACTGGAGAGGAGGTATTTCCCAGACTCTTATTCCCAAGACTTGCTTAAATCATCACTGCCTTCACAAAATAACTTTTTATACCATACCACATTAATGTTCATGTTTTGTCACCAGCCCTGTAGGTCTGACATTACAAAGAGAAGCAAGAGGTAAGCATTTCGACAAGAGCAACAAATAGTCAGATTGATGAGAAAATAGTACATAAAGTGTATAAATAAAAGAATATTTAATGCATGGCATCTCTTTGGATTTGTGGCTGAGCTGAGATTTAAATTTAGATCTTTGCTGTTCCCAATTTCACTTGTCTGTCCAGTGGATTGGGCAAAAGATTTAAGCGTGAACCATTTCCCTTTCGGTGGGAGTAGATATAAAGACTTTCAAAATGTGTCACATTACCTCATCTTTTTGTTTTTACATTCCTAAAAAAGTTCCCGTGAAGTACTGAATTTGAAAATATCCTAAGAGGACAAGAGCATTTGTTCATTTGTGCAGTTGACTATCTATCAACACTGTTATCAACTGCAAGATACAGAAAGGAATGTCGCAGGAAATGGGTTTATAAGAATGAAACCTTAGATACTGGAACACTGTTATCATGGCACCCCTAGTCTTTCTTTTCATTAGATTAAACATATCCAATTCCTGCAACCGTTCATATATTTTAGCCTCTGGCCCATTAAAAAATCCATATAAATATATGAATATTTATATAGGAACATTTATATATCAACCTATAAGGCAGAATGCTATAATCACTACTTAGAAGACCTTGTCTTTCAGGCTTGTCAGTCTTTTTTATTTACTTGACAGGTAAATTAGCAATAATTTCATGATCCCTGAGCTGGACCATAAAATAACCTTTTCTCAACACCAACTTGTTGAATTAGACTTGCAAAATATGTTAGGGATGTAAGAATATGTAAGAAGCACATAGGTAATTTGAGGACACCCACAATATTTTTCTGGCCTGGCATTTAGATTCTGTCCCCAGTCAGTCAGGTGCCTCGGAAGATCACAAACAAGACATCTTGGGATTCACAACAGGCCCAGGGATCAATAGGCCCAGTTTCTCCAGAGAAGGAGGTTCTAGTCATAGTTAAAATGTTTGTGCTTTATAGACCTGCACTATACCTAGTAAATCATCTATTCCCTGTCCTTTTCATTTTTAATTTAAGTTAGTAAACATAATCCAGTCTTGTGGCACTGAATCCCTTGCATTAACTGGCACCTGTTGGCACCTATTCCATCTGGCTCCTGTAAAGGTAGGAGTTAAGATAAGAGCTTTCATCAGTTCTGCCAAGAGGCCATCTATTTTTGGCTCCTCCTGTTGTTGAACTATTTCTGTTTCCATGCCAGCTGGTCATTATAAGAAAGTCTGCTTAACTTTGTTATTAGAATTTGCTGTTTGCTTCAACCCTCCCTTTCTCTTCTCCTTCCTCCTCTCTTGGCTCTCTGCGATGTTGGATATCTGATTTTTAGGCTGTATTTTTGCAGGGAAGGATTGTTTGCTTTTAATGATTGGATATCAGTCAGTGTTGTCTTTTTGGTTGAAGAATATATAAAAAATGATTGAAAGAACAAACCAATGCACTGGGTAGAGAAATATCCTCTCTATGGTGCTGGAAATAAACATCAGCTGTTTTGGGGGAGGGTCTCCTCCCCCCCCCCGATTCTTTCTTCCTTTCAATGTTTTATCTATGCCTTTTTAATCTATGTTTTATCTATGGCAATCCATGGCTGTGCTCCCCACAACTTTTTAGTACTTGTTTTAGGTTTATTTTTCTGAATGAAAGTCATCCTAAGCCTGAGATAATTTTGTTCTTGGAAAATGTTCTCCAAACATCAATCACTCGATGAGCTCGTCTTTTCTATCTTATTTTTTTCCCTAGGATTGCTGCCTGACTTTATCCATTTCAGAATTATCTTGGTTCTGAGCATTTTTGCAAAAACAATCAAGAAGAATTCTTTCCTTCCAATCAGTATATATATCATAAAAAGCAACTAAGGAGGCACTAGTGAATTGGCATTTTTGTCTGTCTGCATGTACCTTCAGAAAAACTGGCCTTCTTTCTATGAAACAGATCGCCTTATACTTCTAGGTCCAATGGAGAGGTCTGTTGTACAATTTCAGCAGAAGCCACCAGAATAACAACCTGAGCTCTGCTGAACAGAAGGAGCCAGTTTTCCTTCCCCCATCTCCCTCCTCCACTTGGGAGGGGGCTCATTTCTAAAGGAGGTTTTGGAAGAGCGGATCAGGTGCCAGCCACATGGTTCCATGGAACATGGTTCATTGTGCCAAAGAGGACACTGGCCAGCCCTAGTTTTCAGTTATGTAGGCTTTTTAAAGCAGCTAGATCTGTGTGTGTACTTCATAGGGCATGCCAGAAGAATAGGCAGAAAAAATATGGATATAGCACTCATGATCCCAAGAACAAAAGTGGGGTTGGCTTCTTCAAGAAGGAAGCTTAGAAGGGATGGAGACAAGAGAAGGAAGGAGGGGGGAAAGAGGAAAGAACTAGAAGGAGCAAAGAAAGAATTTGCCACAATGGTTTTTGTGGCTTTAGTTTTTGGTGGAGGAAGAAAGTGATAGCGTTTTTAATTTATGCTCCTAGCCCAAAGCATATGCTACAAATATCAGGTTTTTGAAAAATGCCCCTCTTTCGTCCACGAGAGGAAAGACTGGATAGCTAATCTGTAACAATTTCCAGACTATGCCTTCCAGCCCTGATAGGCTACCACTCTGGTCTTCCTACTCAGAACAGCTAATCAAAACTGGTTGTGGAACATGGGATTATAGTCCATCCTATGCAGAGGGCACCCTTTTGAGAGAGGCTGACCTGGATTAAAGGTGTCGGATTACAAGGGATTAGGTCAAAGAGCCCAGGTGCCTCTTCAGGCAATCTTGGCCTAATTCCTTTGACATTTCCAAAATGAATTTGGGCACTGACTGCCAGCTACATTCTGTGTCTAAACACTGTTTATTTACACCACGGAAGGGAAAAGAGAACAAGAAATAATTGGAACAACCCTATCTCCACAGATTCCCATGTTTATGAAAGCAAATCGCCAAAATATTATTTTCCATTTGTTTTCAGCTTGCAAAGATTGCTTTAATTGGAGGGAAGAAAGGTGACTTGCTAAGGCAGCAAGGAAAAAACCCCCCAGAAAAGATAAGGAATAAGGGAGAAATTAGAGAGGAGAAAAACACATGGAGGGAATCAGAAACTGAATAAAGGAAGGAACAAAAAGAATGAAAAAGAAATAAAAAATTAAAAAGTTGAGATAAGAGGCTAATAGAAAATGGATGAAAGGGGGAATGGTAAAAAAGGAAAGGAGGTGACAGTAAGGGAGGGAGGGAGGGAGGCAGAGAGAGAAGGAGGGAGGGAGGGAGGGAGGGAGGGAGGGAGGAAGGAAGAAGAGGTATATGAAACATGCTTAATGGTTCTTGTTTCTTTGAGTTAGGTGGGAGATAAGAGGCGAGTGCAGACTGGTGAAAGTTACCCTCCATCCCAGGCCAGTGAATTTGGCAAGCGCCAAATTCCTGCTTCTTCCTGTCCTGCCTAACGATTTTTTTTAGGCCGCCTCCAAAACCTGCTCGAGCCCTCGCAAGGGGACCCACCCGCACTGCCTTTTCCGACCCAGTCGAAATCGTGGGTGGGTTTGGGCTTGGGCCCTGTGTGTTTAAGCCTTTATCCAAATTAAACTGGTAATAACAGGGGCACGGAGTAATTGATTTTGGCTTCTGCCACTAGGCTTGTCCTCTAACCTTTGCGCAGGAGCCTGCCAAAATCGGGGTTCTGCCAGATCGGGAGGAGAAAAAAAGGATTTACATCCCTAATTAGATCGCGCGTGGGGAGCAGGGTCTTGGAGACCCAGCAGCTCCCTCTCCAAAACCTCAACACTGCAAAAGAAAAGCCCACTGGCCAGGGCGTTGCTATTCGAAGAAGGTCAGGATCTACCCGCATGCAATGCGAAATAGTGCCCTCGCTTCCCCCCCCCTCCGAAAAACACCACTCTCCTCCCCCCGCAGGCAAAATCGGCAAGGGAGGGATGTTGGCTTCTCCAGCTACTGGTCCCTTTTATCAGGAGCGCTATCATATATAGAGAACAGATGTCCTGGAATTTCAGCCGCAGTTCTCCCCTCCTTCTGTGCCTTATTCGTCTCCCCTCCCCTCCCCTCAGTTGGCACGAACTACGAAGGGCACCAAAATCCCTTTGGAGAGGAGCTTCGTGTTTTTGGTTTAAAGTTTTTTGTTTTTTTTTAAGATTCCAACCTACAGTCTGCGATTTGGCCTGGCCAAAAAACGCGTGGGTAGCAAGCCGCAATTCCTCGCCTCGCTCCTTTTTCTTTCTTTTCCGAGGTCCACTTTAAGAGGGGGTATGCACAGAGGTGCCTTTTCCGGATGAGGTGCTGACTAGTGTGGAGGCCTAATTCAAAGGAAGAAGCCTGCTCTTGGCCCTTGGATAAGGACAAGAACCCGGGAAATTGTACTGGATTGCAAAAAATAAGAAGGGCGCTCTATTAACGCGCCCTGTTCTGTGACATTCTCGCCTCGAATAGAAGCGGCACGACTCAACTTGGGCGAGTGGGAATGCCAGCCACACTCCGGCTTGATTTTCTCCTCGCTTCCTTCCTATCTGTCCTTCTGGGAGGTTGGTTGCCAAAGGAAAAAGCACCGCCTGGACCAAGAAGCCCTGGGAGGAGGGAGAGTGAGTAGGCCGGTGGTACGGAGACTGCAGAATCCAAGAACGCTCTCCGCCCACTCTCTAGAGTCCGGCGCCTGAATAACAGAAACCGAGAGCAGAATCCTGGATGTGGCATGGCCCGAACCGAGTTAGTTACCCGACCAAGGGTCCCAATCCCTGGGGACGCGAAGCTCTCGCGGGCAACCCTCACTATGTCCGTTTCCAATGGCACCAAGGCAAGAAAACTTCCTATTAATCCAGGAAATGGGTAAATGGAGTAACTGGGCTTAGCTAGCTAAGACTGTGTGAACGCAAATCATGTTTATCTACTCCGTTCAGCTGGTTTCAGCCGCAAGAAGATGAGTGTTAAGATTTCAGCCTCAAAACATTTTAGCATTTCGTTGCGACTTTTCGTTTTTCTTTTCTTTCAGAAGCGGCTCCAAGAGCAGAAACCTATTTCTCTGGTGGAAAAAAGGAAGCCACAGCGGGTCCTTCTTCCCCCAATCCCCCATATAGGCCGGAGCCAGTAAAGAAACTGAATAGGCCAAAGGGTGATGTTTATTTTCCGATAGGCCCCCTGATTGGCGTTGTGTGTGAGAACACAAAAACCCGCCTGGCGATTCGGCATTCCGAAGTACCGGGCATTTGTTCCACATTTTCTGCCAACCCTCATTGGCCGTTTTCTGCTGTCCCCGCAGTTCGCAGGCACAGATGTCTCTATTTTAACTCTTTCGGTGGGAATATGTCAGGCTAAAAAGTGTGTGTCTGCGTGCGTGCGTGAAAACATATTTAATCCAGATTAGGATTTAGGATATCATTTCCACCCGTTCTGCATAGCCTGACAAAATGTACCCGTCTTCCCTCAGCTGCGTCTCTTTCAAATGTCAATCAGGAAATCCGTCCAGGCTTCAGCACAGCGGTCCTCTTATAGCGGGGCCCCCACCCTTAAAGATCTTTGCGGGCACACGCACAGACTTTTTTGTGTGTGTGTGTGAATTAGATTTCCCAACAGAAGAGAGTACAAATTAATTTCAGACAAGAAGTTGAGTGGACTGCTTTTCTATTTATAATATAGATTGATACACTTGGGATCGTAATTACAGATTAATAAATTATCGATCATTTGGTTTTGAATTCCATCGTGAATGCCAATCAGGCAGCTCTGTGCACCTATTCCGCCGCAAGTATCCTAAATTCTTGGATTTGGGGCAAGCTCTCTCTTTCCAACAAATTGGAATCTTTCTTACTGTGCCCCAGTTTCCATCTGCTTGGATGTCGGGCGGTTGTCTTATTTTTCTTCCTCCACATTCTGCTGTGAGGAGACCCTCCTTGTCTTAGGTCAGCTCTGCGCCTTTCTAACCGATGGAATTCGGTTCCAGTTGCATCCCCTGTTGGCCGGAGCCTGTCAATTTCCCCAGACCCCCGTCGTTTCAAGAGGTCCGGAGCTTATCTGGATTTCACCTTTGGATTTTACCTGGGGTGGGGGGGTGGGGAGAGGGAGGCGGGGTCTCTGGAGAAAAAGAAGAGGTGCGACAAATCAGTGCTGGGGTGGGAGAGAATCAGAAGAGATCAGACTGGAAAGAGGAGGCCAATGGATGGATCAGAAGGAGGCGAAAATGTGTATCAAGGGACTGAAAATGACATGGGGTGCAAATCGTTTGAGCGAGCCGGGAAAGGCCACAATTAGGTCACTTTTTTAGGGAGTAAAGATAGACAAGCAGACATAGAAGAATGCCAAGCGGCCATGAGGTTGTTTTATAACGTGTAATTTATTTCTTACATCTTTCATCCATGAAATACATGAAGTACAGGCGAGCTGTTTAATCCCCCCCATCCTCCTCCTCCTCCTCCTCTTCCTCCCCCCCCCATCGCAAATGTCTTTTCTCCTCTTTTCCTATTCCATCGCATTCTTTTTCAAAATAATATCTGTAATTCTGGCAGAAACCCGTCTTTAATTTAGCTGTCCATATAAAAATCTACACTGTATAATAGTGAACAGATGCCACGAAATCTAAACTGAGGCAAGGTCTCCTCCTCCCGCTCCCCTTCCTCTTTGCCCACCCTTCTGCTTAACCTGGCATTCACCCGGCCACTGGGCAGAGACGGAGCCATGGGGCTGTTTGGCACGGATCTTGATGTTTTTAGCCGCTCGTTCGCTCGCTTGCTCTCCCTCCCCATTTCCCTGAATTTGGAAACAATAATAAGTACAATGAAAAAAGAAAAATGAGGGAAAACACCCCTCATTTTAGCGCAGGGGAACGGGGGAAGTTGCAGTTAAGGGAGCAGTTCATCTCCCAACTCTCGCCACCAAGGCTTTTTTTTTTAGGAGAAATTATTTTTAAGCTCCAGCGGTGTGTGCAGTAAAGGTGGGTTCCAAGGCGATATATTTAGGGAAAGGAGGGCGGCGGGAGCTCGCTTGGCACAATGACCTGCTTTATGACTAATAATAAAAGAAAATTTTCTGGATCCTAATTTGAACTTCTTTCCAAAAGGAGGCGGGTGAGAAGCAGAGATCATTTCCCATCTCGCCTCCGCAGATCTGAGCGAGCAGGGTCCCGTAACGCTGGACCCTGCCGGTGGCTTAGCCTCTTCGCCAGGAGGTTTAACTATTGTAGGTGTGTCCTAGCTCACCTAATCTTCATAGCCCTTTTCCAGAGCGGGTTACATCTCCTCTCAGCCTCTTCCACCCCTTTTTTTCTTCACAGCCCCTTTTTGAAAATGCACTGCGATTGCTCCTCAGAGCACCCCATAGCACTTGGGAAGGGGCGCCATATGGATGACTGACTCCCTGGAGCACTTCAGACGGGCAGCCAAAACCTTTAGGGTTATTGGAATGTGCGCTTGGTCTCTCCCTCCCTCCCCGCACAAACCGCTTTATCTTTGAAGAAAACGGGGAGCCCACAAACGGTGAGGGGTATTCTCAATCAGAATCGGGGGTTGGTTGAAGGGTGTTTTGGGAGGTGAACTCCACCTCCCCCAAATACTCGATGAAATCGCCCTCTGCCCTTTCCCCAAACCTCTCAGCTTGCCTAACCGGCACCTCTGCATTTTATGGAAAAGGTCTATTGATGATTTCTCTCTCCACCCATCCCCGCTGCCCAAGTCCCGGAGGTCCTCGCCGCCTGCCCTCCCAGGCGAGGGTCCCTGAGTTTTCTTGGGCAGGCTTATGCCCGATGCCTTCGCCTTTAAAAGAGAGGCCTTTCCCTTTAAAAGCGTTCTGGAGTGAACAGATGTCCGACCCTCCGCGGTAGCAAACGAACCACTTCCCTTCAGTGGCCCTTGGCTGGCAGTTGGCACGGGCAACAGCCTGGCATCTAACTCCCTACAGAGAGCCTCTCTTTTACTACTGTGGAAATCGGGAAGCTGGCGCTGCCAACCAGAAAGATGCCAGCTAAGCTAGCTAGCTTTTATGTATACTGAGAGCATTTGCACCAAGACAAATTCCTTGTGTGTCCAATCACGCTTGGCCAATAAAAGTATTCTATTCTGTTCTAGCTCGAAATAAGGGTCGAGCAACAGCTGTAGCAGCAGAGTACCTGCCCTCACCCAGACCGGGGAAGTCCGCTCAGTGCAAAGTCGGGAAACCCAGAAATAAAACTCCTGCTCTTATTTGGAGAGACCGACAAGACTTGGAGGAAGAAAACGCTGGAATATTTCATAATACACACACACACACACACACACACACACACACACACACAACTTTCAAGACACACATCTACCTGCCCATTTAGATGCTTTCCTTGTGGCATTTCTTCCCCTGCTCATCAGCAACAGTTTCTAAAAACTTAGTCATTTGCTGTAAATATATGTCTATGTATGTAGACACAAATATGTATCCGCCCCTCCAAAGTTACCAAACTTACCTAGGTCGAGTTAAGGTAGATTTCACATTTATTGCCATGCGTGCCACTCACTCACTCCCGATTTGAAATAAGACACACACCTTAGTTCCCCCCTGCCTGAGACTCTTTGATCCTAGGCTCCTGGGCCCGAAATTCTCCGAAAAACCATTCTTTCGTTCCCCTTCGTCGCTTTCATTCATCGTTTGGGAGACTTAGACTGTAGTGTAGGTCATATTTCGGCGTGCCCTTATTTGGGGGCTTGAAAGTGGATGGATTTAACCGTCCCGTTTTGGAGGAGAAAGGGGGAGAAAGGCTAATGGGATGGTGAAATGTATGGGAGCAACACAGATAGGGACGCGGTACTATAGGGAGGTCAGTGGTTTGAGGAAAGCGCTTCGCGCAGTGGCATTCACTTTAGGGGAAGGGTCGGGGCAGGAAAGCGGCTTTGGATGCGGCTTCTTCCCTGCTCTGAAAAACACTAAGGAACGGGCGATTCCTCACCAATCACTGGGATTTCATAGTACCGGAGGAAGAGCTTTTAGGCTCCGGAACTGAAGCTTTGATTTCTCTTATCAAAAATGCACAAGCAAGAAGTCTTCCGAAACAGTCGCGCAAAAATAAAGAACTTTACCGCTTTTTAGGAGTCTTTTGTTGCATTGCCGCGGCGTTTTTACTGCTGAGATTCGATAATAACTACCTGAGAGTAAATCCCATAGATCTTCTCAGGACTTAACTTCTGACTCGGGAGATTTCGCTAAACATATATCCGCTTTTAAACATATGTGAACTTTCCCACCATTTCCTAATGCAACAGACTTCTCTTCTCAGCATCTTCCTTCCTTCCTTCCTTCCTTCCTTCCTTCCTTCCTTCCTTCCTTCCTTCCTTCCTTCCTTCCTTCCTTCCTTCCTTCCTTCCTTCCTTCCTGGAGTATGTGATATATGTTGACAATTGCGTTGGCCATTCCCAAACATCCATTCATTTCATTTCACAGAAAACCAACTACAGTAGTTCTTGGAAGGTTTTCACCTGATGCAAACCTATATGTATTTGGGCTCTCCATCCCTGCCTACAGGAAAACTAGGTTGCTTTGATGAAAATGACGATAATCATGATTAATGGAGTCATATATAAATTATAATTTCTATCCTGTCCTCAAGCTTGAGGAGTCAGAATTGGATTCAACATAGTCTCCCATCCTAGAGGAACCTCAAGTGGCCTGGTACTCTCCAGACCTGCTGAGGTTTCTATGACTAGGTTGGCTATAAATTCTTAGCATTGTGGTTCCAAATTATCCAGTTGAGGAGGGCACCCTATTGGGGGAAATGATGCCCTTGGAAACTCAGAGCAGACCTTTGAGAAATATTTATCAATTTACTCAATGCTGCTGTCATTTCTCTTTATGAATCTATTTTTCAAGGAGAAGTGTCCGTTGCAGTGAAGAGCATGCATGAGGCAAGGGCAATGGATCAGGGCTTTTTTGTCAATAAACATCAGCCAGCATTAAGGAAGGAGGTGCTACTTTGAAGAAAGCAGAATAATCCTCTCAGCCAGTATCTTCTTAGAGACCTTGTCACCTAGTTCAGACATTCAGATGAGACTCTTTCAAATCTGAATAATTTTGAGTGGTTGCCTTCTTTCTTCTGGCTGCCACAGAAAAACATAATTGTTATGGAATACATCTTCACAAATAAAATCCTTCACTTAGCACCTGAATTTTAATGGTGGTGCTTCCTATAGAGAAATCAAGTGATGGACAAGCGTGTGTGAAGCAGCTAAAAGCAATGGATGGTTAGAAAGCACATGTGTGAACTAACCTTTTGATAAGGTGTCTGCCCTATCTTCCTTGACCAGCTGTGACGGGATGTTTTTATTTCTAAAATAGAGACATGTACCTCTATGCCAATGTATAGAAATACACTTCCATATGCATTATTGCTAAATTAATCACACTGGTAGATTGATGGCTTTGAATAGTTCACATTGGAGAGACAGGCAAACTTTTGAACAATGTCTGTAATGAGGTTTCTTTATGGCTGCAATATTTTAAAGGATAAAATAACTGCAAATGATAAATACTCTGTTTCTCTAAGCAACAATTTTTCTGTCTGTCTGTCTGTCTTCCTTTCTTTTGAAAATAAAATAAAATGGAGATCTGACGATTGGTGTGATGATATACCTGTTACTGAATACTTATCTGCATATTTTTTGGGGAAACATGTATGGGTATATATGTATTTTCATGTATGTTAGTGTGGAAACACTTTCTTCAAAAAAAAAAAGAGCTAATAAGATTTTTTCCCTCAGTGTGTGTATATATGTATGCAAGGAGACTGAAGTTCTTTGGCATCCTCAATCATTTATTACTACTTTGTATTTATTTTTTTCAATATGTACTTGCCCTTTTACCCAAGAGACATCCAAGGTGGTTGTCGAATTGAACTGTTAAAAAAATTGGATGTTTAGAGGGCTGAAATTGTTGGTAGCTGAGTTTGCAACTGGAGAAGTTATGCTAAGTGTATGTGCATTTGTATGTACACTTTTCTTCCACGGGTGTTCAGGCTTCTAGAAAAATTCCAACTCCCCCCCAAGAAACCATGATAGGTGTGTAGATAACTTAAAGAGGGAGAAAAGGAAGATCAGGAGGATTGACAATCTAGAACCACAACTTCTGGTGTCAGACAGCTCTTGTTTTAAAGCAGGTGGGGAAAAACACTTGCATGGTTATAGCATATAGATTAGGAAAATTTCAGCCCTATTGCTCAGATAGCAGAGAAAAACCTGTGCCCTAGGGGGGAGAATGTGTGCAGCTCCTTTTCAGTCATTTAAATAGAAAAACGTGGGTTGGAGCTGATTTGGGCTTTAATCAACCTAAAAACAATTCGGATAGAGTGGCAGCATCCTGTGATTTTCCCTGGAATGCCCAGCACTGGAATTCCCAGCCATCAATGGAAGGGAAGGAGATGCTGGCCTGCGAGGGCACTTCCCTCTTGCCTCAGTGGTGCAGTGTAAAATGGGGCAGGAAGGACTGGAAAAAATGTGCCAGTGCAAATGTGCAGGGAAAGGCAGTGGAGATGAAGGGTTTTCTAGCACTTGAACAAATGTGATGGTATGTGCACCTAGAAAAGAATTGGTGGGAGGATTCTGGCATGAGCACCCTGGTTTCCCAAGGAGGCAGAGTATTCCAGAGAGATTCCAAGTTAACCGACTGTGCAATCCTGAGCTGGATGGGGGAGGGATGAAGGCTTCCTAGAATCTCTCAGGTTATAGCTATTAGGTTAGAAGATTACAGCTTTAGTCTGACCTTCTCCCCTTTACTCAGTTTGTTTTTAAAATCGATTTTTATTAGAGAAAGAGAAAAGAAACTTATATATAAATGGAGATGAATAGAAAGAGGAGGATAGAAAAAGGATGAAAATGAAGAAGGGGGAAGCTGTGAGAAGGAAGAATATTTATTTATGTATGTATTTATTTATAACCCACCTTTATTATTTTTATAAATAACCCACGACAGTGGACATGTTCAACACACCTTCCTCCTCCTATTTTCTCCACAAGGGCAATCCTGTGAGGTGAGGGGAACACCCAGAGAGAAAGTGGCCTCATGTACCCAGCTAACTTTCATGGCTAAGATGGTAAAGTCTCCTGCTTTTTAGCCCATTGTTTTAACCACTAGGTAGAATTAGCTCTGAAAGATGGAAAAAAGGAGAGGTATAAAGAAGAGACAAAGCTAATGAAACTTCTCAAACAGAAGTTACTAAGGGGCTAAAGAGCTTAAGGTTTCTAGTGAATATTTATTTATTTATTTATTTATTTATTTATTGTATTCATTCTTTTATCCTCAAAAGGAGGGAAGAAAAAGAAGGAAAGTATTTGTGTTTGTGTGTGCGCATGCCAAAAATAGAGAATTACTTACAACTGTCCATTTTCCAAAACAAGGGCAGGTGAAGAAACACCCCCTATCAGCAGCAAACAGAAATATCTGTCCTGTTCTGTGGAACCCAAGGAAATATACAGCGTTATCGATTTTTAAAAAAAACAAAGCCTCCCTCCTATGGCATCTTCAACTGCCTTAAGAAGATTAGCCCTGAAACAGTGAAGATCACGGGGCAGGCAAGATCGTCTTTATTCAGGTGCCTGTACATACCAGAACCCTATGTGATAAACTAGGCTGTGAATGGGTTAGGGCTGGGTTAAATATTCATCCTAAAGAAGGATGAATATTTGGAGAGAGTGGTTGTCCTTGTGTGACTGATCTGATTTCAGTCTTTCCTCATTTCAAATAACTCTTTCATACTGGCTGATAGATGGCCAGAATCCTATGATACCCTCCAGAAGTAAAACATAGGAGCTTGTCTCTGTTAGAATTTTTATTAGGACATAACTTGTGCCTGCTAGTCTAACTTTTGGCTTCTTGGGCAAAATCTCTCCCATCTCTACGTGGAGCTTTTGAATATCAGATAAGAATGCTAACCAGCTCCAAGAATCCCTGAGTGGGAGAAAAAGCGGTTTTAGAAATCAAGGGCACGTTTTTCCAGAACTTCAGGTTCAGCACCATACACACTTGGGACAGCTCCCAGATGACCTTGTTGGATTACAGTAGCTTCCTCCACAAATGACAAAGAAACCTTAGGAGTGGGAGAGGAACAATGGAAGATTTATTATTTATCAGTGTTCAGTTGCCAAATATGATTTGCTTGCTTTGAAAGATCATTTACATTTGTCCTTATTTTGCCTTGAATTTCTCATTGCTTAAATGACCACAAAGAAAGTAGGAAAGTATGTGGGCGTGGATGGCTATCTATATGGGTGTGTGTGTGTGTGAGAAAAAGAAATAGAGAGGGAAGTGACACATGTGTTTGTGTGTGTGAATGTGTGAGTGTGCGCACAGGGAGAGGAATACAGGGAAAATGCCATCTGTCCAGGAGGAGGAAACTGCATTAGTCTTTATAAAATGAGAAGTAGGCTTCCTCCACCATTCCACTGCACATAAAAATTATACTTTAGGTGTTCAGAAAGAGACAAAAAAGGTGAGGAAATTCGAATATATTTTAAGCAGGTCTTATGAAGACTTATCAAACTATTTGTCCAAAAGTCTTCAGAAGGGTTGCTTAAATATATTTGAATTTTTTGCCATCTTTGTCTGCTTCTGAACACATAAAGCACACTTTTATTTGCTATTTTAATGTCTTGAGTCATCTTGAGACTGAGAGCTTGTTTCAGTTCCTCTTTGGAAACATGCTTGGCCATAATGAAAGAATTATATATTTTGTCCATATATACATTTAGCATTACTTCTTTGAAGTAAGCTAATGCTGAGGGAATCAAATCAACATCTATTATTTATTAATTGTCTTCTTAAGAAGTTGCTTCAATTCACTGAATAAGATCATAGCTGACTTGCAGCTCCCAGACCATCAAAAATGTTGGGAATCACTTCAGGAAACAGTAGCAAATTAATGTTTAAAGAATACTACTGTATTTTAGAATTTTACACGCACACAACTCACACCCACAGCCACACAGCCACACACCCCTCTATTTAACCAACTATGTGTCTTTTTTAAAACCTGAAGTTCACAGCTAAACTTTGTCCCTTGTTAGGGGTGGTGAGGAGGTCTGAAATTAATAACCTCTTTGCCTTTTGATCTGTATTATTTGTGTAAAAGGAGCTGTAGTTTTTTCCTCTCTAAAATGCAACATACCCTCCCATAAACCAAATTTGACAGAATTAAGATGGATAGATATATGATAGACAGACAGACAGATATAA
Organism: Pseudonaja textilis; assembly: GCF_049901715.1. Classification (NCBI taxonomy): domain Eukaryota; kingdom Metazoa; phylum Chordata; class Lepidosauria; order Squamata; family Elapidae; genus Pseudonaja; species Pseudonaja textilis. Next base: position 90,871,416 of record NC_142008.1, read on the forward strand.
ACTAGTCCTTATTTAAAACAAGACTTTGAGATATTTTTTGTTTAGCATATCATTTGACGTAAATATTTATTCATCTTAAGGAAACTGAACAGAAACACACAAAAAAGCACTTCTGGTGTCCCATAGACATTTCATATTGTCTACAACTTTTTTTCCCTCTCTCTCTCTCTCTCTGTTAGTTTTCTTTTCTTTTTCTGTAAAATGTTGTTGATTTTTTGTTGTTTTATTTTAAAAACTTCGTTCAGAAATGTAAGTTCTTTGAATTTTTTTTAAAAATGCTGGTATGTCTAAAGGTGATGGAGGTCATATTAAAAGGAGGGGAAAATTAGAGGTAATTTTTTTTTTCATCCTCCTTTTGCTCAAATAAAGTCATCAGATGAACAAAAAAAAAATGAAAGAGTACTGTATTGGGGGAAAATATACTCTTCTGAGTCCTTACAAGTTACTGTTTTTTTGTTTCTTATAGAGAGATTTATATACTGGTGTATCATTACATAAACATATGCTTCCCTCCCCAAAACCCATCACAGAAAGAAAGAATGTAAGTTACTATTAAGGGGGGGGGATAAGCCAACAGAAATATTAAGCATAGTAGTATTCTCTTCACATCACCTTTAAAAGTTGCATATTTGCGTTTCCCCAACCTATCCATGCATAACAAAACATTTTGCCATTTCATAAAAATCTTTCCCCACCCCCCACATTTTTCTTTAACATTTTTAAAACAGGTAAAAAACAGCATGACACACAAATTTTGGAAAATAAGTTACGTGGGGTTACAAGGGTGGTTCAAAAAAGTCAGTGATTGTTAAATACCAGGGAAACTTTCCACAGTCCATTTCCCCCAAATCAAAAAGTGCACAATTTTAAATCTCAGCGAGTTTGTTGGTCCATATTTCTAACATTTCATATGGATTCTATTTGTTGTTGTTTTACTTTTTTTTCCTTTCCTCTTTCCCTTCCTTTTATTTCTTTTTCTAGTTTCAATACCTACTTGCATAGATAGAGATAGAATATATTTTTCATCTGTTTGCCCGTTTATTGCTTTTTCAAGTTCTCACTGCATTGAAAGTTTGATTTAAAGTTTGCAAATATTTTAACAGCTTAATTTGTGCAAGCTGATACATATTTACATGAAGTAAGCCCCATTAAGCTTAATAAGACTAACTCCCAGATAAATATGTAAAGGATTGCAGATGGCACAGATACCTTTTCCGGGGAATTCTTGATTCAGCTACTGGGAGGATGGAAACCTTCCTCCCATCACCTGCCTTTTATAAATTGTTTTGTTCTAAAGCCATATTGAACTTTAGGAAAATGTTTTAGTAATAAGGCATAATTTAGCACAGACAATCCATTAGGATGGGGTGAAACTTTGATGCTCTTCTTTTTAATTTTGAAAAGTGTGGTTGTTTCTCCTAATAATCTGAATCTAAAACTTTGTTTTCGGATGGGCAAAATCTCAACTAAACAGTCTATTAGCTATAAAGTCCTTTCGTTTGTTTTTACATATAAAATTATGCTAGCATATATATATTGCACCAGATTTTTTTCATAGTACTTAGTGGGGGCGGGGAAGTCGCAGATTCTGTTTATAATCTGATTCCCAATCGGGATTGGAGTCCCGCGGAAACCAAGGCGCGAAAAAATTCCGCCGACTTTCCGTTTAAATCGAAGCCAGCGATTGAAAACCAAAGCGACCCGTTGATTTCAACGAGATTGGGAAGGATTGAAACCCGCTGCCTCAGCTCAAGAGGCTGTTGGATCAGGTCGTTCCCCCCCACCGCGCCCCCTCCCCAGCTTCAAAACAAGAACGTTCGGCTCAATTGGTTCACGAATAGGAATGATTATTATTTTATCCACCCGCCCTTCCCATTTTTTGTTAATATGTTACGAGAAAAGTGGTTCACAGTTGAATTTAAAAAAAAACAAACACAAATTGCAGCCCTCGGGACGAAGTACAGGGGAATATCAAAGAAGGCCGAGGATCTATTTATTTCTCTCTCTTCCCCCTCCTCTCCCATTCTCTCTCTTTCTGTTTAGTTTATATCACCCAAATACCCCCTCCCTTTCCCAGTCCAATACACTGGAAATCTACAAGTGGTCACGGTTACTCGTGAAACCGGTAGGAGAACGCGACGCCCAAGGCGCCTCTGGGAACAGGGGGAAAGGCGCTAGTTATGGAAAAAAGCATTGAGCTCCTCGTACATCGGACCTCGGTCATGATGGAGGTGCATGTCGTAAGGCAAAACATTCTCAGAGTGGACGCCACTGCGCATTCCCGAAGCTCCGAACACTAAATTGTGCCCGGAAGGGCGAGAACTGGGGAGGGCGGAGTAGTGCATAGAATAATGGTAATTTTTCTCGTGGTCGGGGGAAGAATCCTGCTTGAGAGAAAAATTCCCGTTCACGCACAGAGGAGGGCTCAGGGGCCCATCGTATTCCGAGCTATTGTAATCTGGCGAGGCGTTCCCATAGAGGGACTCGTAGGTGGCACAGTAAGCGTGCGTCCGCAAGGCGTGGGAGCTTGCCATGGTGCTGGAAGCGCACTGAGCGCTGGAGATCCGCGAGCACTGATAAGTGTAGGGATGCATGGCAAAGGTGGAGTTGGGCCCGTGGTATCTCCCGGCCTCCTGGCCTTGCTCAGTAAGGAAATTCCTTGAGTTGAGCTGGAGGCAGCCGGCCACTAAGTTAGTGGTCGGCTGGGACAAACCTTTGCACAAAGTCTGCACATAGGAGACCAAGTCCGGCCTCTTGCCCGAGCGCAGGATTTCCGACAGGGCCCAGATGTAGTTCTTGGCCAGCCGCAAGGTTTCGATCTTGGACAATTTCTGCGTTTTGGAGTAACAAGGCACGACCTTGCGGAGATTGTCCAAGGCGGCGTTAAGGTCGTGCATCCGGTTGCGTTCCCGGGCGTTGGCCTTTTGGCGTCGCAGCTTGGAGCGCTCTAGCCTGGCCTTGGTCATTTTCCTTTTTTTGGGGCCCCGTTTCTTAGGTCGGTCGCCTTCCGCTTCCTCAATGCCTTCCTCCTCCTCCTCCTCCTCCTCTTCATCAGCGCCCACATCGGTCTCCTCTTTTACCTCCGAGTCGTTCGGGTCCTCCTGAAGAGGGCAGCTTTTACTTTTCCGCTCCTCTTTGTCGCTCGAATCATCCTCTTCACAATCGTCCGCCCAGCTGGAGAATTTCTGAACTTCTGGGATCAAGCTGGGTTCGCTGAAGAGGCGCGTCAACATGGTGGCTGGAGGGGTGACGGGGGCGGGGAAGAAGGAGGGAGGAGAAAGGCGCACGGAATGAGCGGGCCGGAAAGAAGGGAAGAATGGCAACGAGAAATAGTCACACAAGTTGGTCTTAACATCCACCACTTAACACCCACCAATCAATTACCCTGGACCCCTGGAAGATTATCCCAACCCGCGGGTAGTTTAGTCGCTCAGCCTTTTCCAGCCAATTGCTGGGAAAGCTGACAGTTCCACTCCTAAACAGATTTCAATCTTCCTGGCCAAGATATAAAGGGTCCTCCCTTCTTCCAAAGAAGATCTTTGCTGCCAGCCTGGTCACCAGATCCTTAGGGTGATTTGGAAGGAGAGAGAGAGAGAGTGAGTGAGAGAGAAAAAAGGCTGTCTTCAGATATCCACCTCTTGTCCAAAACTCAACCTGTTTTCAGCGGAAATGGAATTATGATATTATTACGGTCTGATTTTAAACTGAAAATCGGTTATCATTATCCTTCCTCCCCTGCAGTTGATTCATCCATTCCCTCCCTCCCTCCCTCTCTCTCTCTTACATACACACAGTCTCTCTCTCTCTCTCTCTCTTACACACACACAGAGAGAGGTGGGGGGGAAAGGGAGAGGGAGATAGAGAGACAGAGACAGAGAGAGACACTGAGAGAGGCTGAGAGAGACACAGAGAAAGATTGATTCCTTAACAAACCGCAGCCTTTTCTGCCAAAGCTTGGTGCCTTAATGTCTTCCTTGTTATCGAGGTCTCTCTCCTAACGTGTGTGTGTGAGAAAGAGAGAGAGAGAGAGGGAGGGAGAGAGAGAATCCCACCCTTCAAATCACAGAATAGAACTGTTCTAAAGCTCGTCTAAACCCCTTTAGTGAACTGCCTCCTAAACCTGTTTATCCTCCCGACCGACACGAACAGCGTTGCATTTGTATGATGGCTAGCCAGCCTTACTTACCCGCCCCCCCTCGTTTCATTTTTCAAAAACATTACACATATGTACAATACTTTATATACACATACTTCACAGACAGACAGACAGACAGACACACACACACACACACACACACACAGAGGGAACTTGGGGGAGGGGGAGAGAGAGGACAGGAAGATTTGTTTAGAACTTGCCTGAAATCGGCTTTCCCCCATTCTTTCCCTGAAAACAATTGATTAATTTAAAAAAAAAGTGTGTTTATTATTAATTGGTGTTTACATTGCTTTCCCGCTTAATTAGTGCAAAGCTGAGCTTGAAATCTCTGATCCCCCTTCTTTACCTCCCTTCTTTTTGTTGCATCGAAATACAACGTTTTTTCTTCTTCTCCATTTCTTACGGGGACCCAGAGCTCTATTTATTCAGCCTCGTCCCCCTCTTTTGATTAGTTTTACCAGATTTAACGGAATTAAAAATCATTAAACCTATCTGATCTGCATCCCGGCATGTCGGAGATAAGGCTGCTGCTCTCTCTAGCACAGCTTTGAGGCGGGGATCTGGGGAATGCCCAGATAAACCTATAACTTTTCTCTCCAATTCCTGCCCCCTCCTCCGCTTAGAAAACGGGACCGTTTGCCTTGGCTTTCCCTAGGTCCTTTTCCAAGAAGAATTAAAACGAGCATTACATTTCTGAAGGTAGATACTTCGCAGCGCTGAAACCCCACCGACCCCGCAATCTTCACGCAGCGTCCCTCCCTTGCTCGCCAAAATCCTGATAACTTCTCCGTCGGGCCCTGGTTTTTGGTTTTTCCCCTTCTGGTTTTCCCGTTCGAGGGTTCTCTCCATGCTCCCTAGGAGGAGGAGAAAGGATGGGAATGTTCCTCTATGGCACCATCCCCATCCTCGTCCTCCTTCTCAGGGCGACCCTCGAGACTGTGCCATCTCGGCAGTTTCTCCCTTTTCCGATCCGCCTTCCTCCTCCCCCTGCCTTGCTTGCTCCTCTCCCTCTCTTTCTCCCCGCCTCCTTCAAACCCCCTTCCCCCACACATCCAGACCTGAGACCATCTTCCTGGGAGAAGATTGAGCTGCCGAAAGAACTGATGGGTCCATGTGCCAGTTTTGTGCCCGGGTGTTTGCAGTCATTTTTATGTTGCCTTTGAAGCGGAGAAGCAAGGGGTGGATGTGGGGAATGGGGAGTGGGAGAGAGAGGGAGAGAGAGAAAGAGCGCTCCACGAACCAAGCCCCAGCGCAAATAAACCCGGAGGCTAGAATAAATCGCTTACGAGATGAGTTTAGAAAAGATAAAGAGCCTTTCGCACCCGTAATTGCTGGAGATCTGAGTCCGAAGGCCACGGTAGGTAGGTAGGTAGGTACAAGTGTTTGTGTGTGTGTGTGTGTATGTATGTATGTGCATTTCTCCCCCACATGTTTTAAAATACATAATTTTATTACCAGATTGTTTGCCTTTGCTTTTTTTATTTTATTTATCCAAGTGGTTTTGTATGGGTAGATAGATCAGCCTCCTCCTGACACAAAACCGGCCTTCGCTACATCTGAGGTTTTGGAACTACACATATACATCATGCGCAGAGATAGCTTTCCTATCTCTTCCTCCCCCTCACTCCCACCCTGCGCTTCATTCATTCCTCTTCAAAAATACAAATAGACTGGGATGTGCAAAAATCGAAGGGGAGGGGGGAGGAAAGAGAAAGGCAAGAACTCGAGGGGGGGGGATTTAGAAAGTAGCCAGGGGTGGGGAAAAGATGAGTCAAGTTGCAACCCAGTGTTTAAGTTTCTGTCCCCCCCCTCCTTACATAACTTACCTCCAAAGCTGAGTTGAGGAGTCCTCAAGTCCTCGGACCCTGCATCTTTTGGGAGTAAGGAGGAAAAAAAATGGGGGGAGGAAAAGGGGGGGGAGACTCCTTGAGGTCCACCCCGTCTCCTTCACTGTCTTATCCAAAAGGAGGAGGGAAGTGGCACGCTTTGAGCAGGCAGAGGGGTACCAACTCTGATGCCAGACCATATGGCTGGCACGTCATCCACTGGAGTTATCACATGAGCTGCGGAGATTGACATGCGCTCGTGTGTAGGGAGATCTCGCTCTCTGGGGAAAGCGAGACCACCATCTGTCACTCCCTACTCTTGAGAAAGAAAGAAAGAAAGAAAGAAAGAAAGAAAGAAAGAAAGAAAGAAAGAAAGAAAGAAAGAAAGAAAGAAAGAAAGAAAGACCTAATCCAGTCACCAGACTGACTCCAGATCTGTAGATCTACAACAGGATGAAAGAGACCAGGGAAAAAGAAAAAAGCAAAGGGAGGTGGGAACAATAGAATTTGCAGGCAAGGGGTGGGGGCAGGGGTTAGAAAAATACTAGACAGCGGAATGTATCTTGATATGGCTGGTTGTGATATTCCTTGAGAGAATGGGTGAAAGACATGATGTGCTTTTTAAATTAACCCACCCCACCCCAACCCCCAGCCTATCATACGCTCTGGTCACAGCTCACCTATGGTAGAACAGAACCTACCCTCTTCCACTTGGAGTAACCTTTCTTCCTATTTGGTACTAAAAAAATTCACGGATGGGGGTATTTTTGATTTTGAAAAGAGCTGGGATTTGCCCCCTGAAGGGGTGTGTGTGTGGGGGATGTATACTGTGCTGTCTCTTGTAGCAAAGAGGACAAGTTCTGTCCCACCAATCATTACTAGTTAATATGAGCATATTCTCCCCCAACCTGGGAAAATATTTTGCAGGTTCTTAATTGAACTCAAGTGTTGCTTCCATTCCGATCAAGTTCACCTGGATTTGTACAAGTGAACATTCCCATCATTTTGTACTTCATAGATCAGAACTTTCAGATCTCCTAATCTTTCCTACTCCAAAATCTGCCATCCCAGAAATGGAACAGGGAAACAAATAAATACAGTTGTTAGCTGTTCCTCTTCAGATCCCATTCACTGCCACAAAGAAGTTCTTAATGGAGTGCTGCCCCTTAGATCTGATTGCCCACTAGAATTGCCCTATTCTACTGACCTACAGGGTGATGGATCACCATGGAAAAACTGTATTTCAAAGCATGATCAACAATGAGGAAGAAGACCCACCCTTTTAACTCTTCAAGATGGCTACATTCAACCATCTCAAAGGACCAACTTACCTTATCTGACCACAAAGGCTCCTTCTAAGTGGATTCTTCCTTTTCTGAATTCAAGACAATATTTCTCCCAGAGTAGTCTATATATCAAGAATATATTAGATTAAAAGGGGAAATTATAAGATTGTGATGGAAGTGAAATGAAGCAAAAATGTATTTTACTGTTAGGCAGCAGAGTTGCCAGATTCCTTGCTCAATTTTTCTCTCTCACATGTCTCACAAAATAATTACATTTGGAGTTCTGTATTTCAAACACTGTATTCATAGCACCTTCCTCAATCTGGTGTCTTCCAGATGTGCTAGAGTCCACTTCACCAACTCTAACATTGCCACAGTCAGCAGCCATTGAAATTCAAAGTAAATGATGGCAACTTCATTTGGGAAGTTTGATAGTTATTCCTAAAAAAAAGGTTAAAAAATGTTATAGGGCTGAGAACCCAAACAGTGATCATACTAGACTAATTTACTAAAAAGAAAAGCTTAAAAGGTTTTTTCAAGAGCAATTAAATATCAGAAATTGGATGAATTCTTCCATTTTTCCCCTTGAACGATTAGAACAAGAAAGTGTCTAAAATGGGAAGGCAATGTACCCAAGGCAGATACAGTAAAGCAGTTTGCCTGCCGTTCATTTAGTTCTAAAAATCTGATCATTGCTACTAACTGATATAAATTTTGGAGGATATTAAATTTATTTCTGGAGTGTAGTTCTATCTTTAGTCAATGCAATAGCCATAACCATTCATTACATATAGACTAATGTATTTTCCTTATTAGGTCATTCACTTACACATTTTCTTAGAGCTGTACATGTAAGCTCAGTTGATAATGGCTCTTTTTCACTTTTGCCTTACATATGGAGACTGCTTTAGAAATATATACATGTGAGAAAGAGTATGTTCAATTAGCATTGAGTTACCTAGGGATATTTCACTATTCATTCCTTGAAGCCATATTCCAAATTCTAAAGTATGTCAGGAATTCCTTTTATTAACTAGATTCATGGATACATGTCCACAGTAAATGGAAAATTATTAGAATGAGAAGTAACATCAGTATTTGTTTTGACTGTCATATGGTTTTAACTCATGGTAATGTTTATATCCTTTTTCCACTTACACAGTATATGTGCATAGTGAGATATATTTCATAACCTTGAAAATAAAAATAAATTTGTACCTAACATTGGTTTTGAATCAAAATGTCTTTATGACAATGTTATGTTTGGATTACACATGCAGCACACTTGAGAGCTGGGTGTAGTCCAAAGTCTATCCTGAATTTCAAGTTTTCACAAGTTTTTAAAGAATCTGACTATCATTGATACTCTGATCTCATTATCAGGAACACTGTTGAAGGACTGCCCTCCATTAACCTTCCTCCTGGTGATAACTAACCCAGTAACATCTAATGACACTGATTTTATTTCCCTAGAGCTATTGAACACTTTGGGTGTGTTCTTCCCTCAACATTGCAGGCTGGTATAAATTGGTTTGATATGGTATTTGTGGTTCAACCTATTCTGGAGTGACATTCATTACTTCACTATGTTGAGTGAACCAATCAAACTAATCCATAATATTTGGACAGGGAAGTGAAGAAGGACATAGCCTGTTACATGAACATAGCATTTGTGTTTTGTTCATCTGAATTTAATGATTAACATACTATTTTAACTCAATTTTAACTTTTTGGTTTTGCTTGATCAATGTGTGTTCATTCTAATGAATTCTAAATTTTAAAAAGGGCAATCTCCATATTATATATTGTTTCTTTTTCCCTTCCCTACCCCCTTTCACACACAGAATCATCAATAAAGCATTCCACTCTCTGAATATGTCATTTTACTTCAACGAATACAATGTGGGTATATAAAAACAACATTGATTCTCTGTAACTGTGGTCTCCAAAAAAGAAAAGGATGGGTCAGGTTCTGTCCTTAATTCACTGCCCCCTTTAGGTTCTCCCAGTCAGAATTCTCATCCAGCAAGGATGAGGACGCAGCTGAAGAGTGGGAGAAAGGAGAGGGAGGGAAAAGGCAGTGGCTTAGACAGCAGCAATACTAAGGCTGCTAGCTGACCATGGAAAAGCTGGAATTCTGATGACTTCTGCAGAAGCAGCAGCAGCAGCAGCAGCCAGCAAAGGCATTCACAGCTAGATTGGCCACTCTCTCTTGTTGATGTCTACACATGTATTCTGTACCTTTCCTTCCTGACCAGCATCTTTCTGTCATGCAGGTTCAAGTGTAGTTATCAGATTGTTCTGTGCATTTACAATGTTCTCCTCCAAAGAGTCAGCCAATCAAGGTTAATGAGGAGGATCTGTCCTGCTCCACAGAATTTGAAGGGAGAAGTAAGACTCTAGCATGTGGCTTTTTGGGGCAAGAAAAGATTGAAGCAATATGGATATTGCAAGTGATTGGCCAGCAAAACAATTGACAGCAGGCACCTTGTAGTCATGCTGTAAAACAGGAATTTATTTTTCTGGGGCTTGGTCTTCTGAGGTAGAATGAAGCAGCTGCCCCAGGACTGGATATGGGATATCATGAAAAGACAGAACATGGCTAGATAAAAAATAGTTATTAATTCAGTTATTACTGGATTGTAACTGGCAGAGTTGCAATCCAGTTTTTTTCTGCATTTTAATTGAATTGACTTTGGGCACTCTGCACCTTGACACAGGTGGCTTGAAGTCATTATTGGTTGTGCCTCAGGCCATTGGCCTGCAGTGTGGTTAGCAGTCCTGGCTCCCTTGAGATGCAGGTGCATCATTTAGAGGAATCTACCCCTTCGCAATAAGGAGTCACTTGCAAACTATGTCTTTCAGTTCAAGGGATTATGATTAAGAGGCAAATAAGTACCTAGACCTGAAGTCCTTAGAGGAAGTGTGGGATAAAACATAGTAAATAAAAGCATTCATACAGAAAGACTGGAGCTTGCACTCAAGAATGGTGATAGAGTGATGAAATCTGTGGTTGCTCCAGTGGGAAATACCACAGAGTTTCAACCTCTCCCCCAGGCCTTATGGCCAGAAGAAGTCTTTGCCAGTTGCATCAGCTACAAGCCTACCAGATCCAGGAAGCCTTGATGACCACCATGTCTCAGGATTAGGTGCAATGTGATAAATAAGAATTTCCCTAGAAAACATCTTGAAAATTTCAACATATAGTACATAATGTATTGCTCAACTTGATAGCAGTTGAAATATGATTTTGCAAAATACCTCTATTCTTTGGTCACTGCACTGATTGTCAGTAAGTTTCTAAGCTCAGTTCAAAAGTATTTACATGTAAAGTTCATTACGACATAGCATTAGATTACATAAAGAATAATTTGTCTCATATGATTCTGCAATCCTGTGAGGTTTTCTATAGGGAGTTCATGTTAATGTTCCACTTGCATGAAAGATCAAATGAAAGTAGACTAGAATATAGGCCCACTCTCTGGTTACCCCCATATTAAGGAAGATGCTGACCTCAAAAATGTGTTCTGTCTCTTTGCTCTGCAACATTCTCGAAAACGGAATGGTTTCCAAAGATCTGGACTCAATGCTCAATGTTCTTGCACTCTGATAACATTTTCTTTTTAGCTGAAGCATTACACTGCTAAAGTTTTATTATTCACCTTGGAATTTTAAGCAAGCAAGCAAATAAATTGCTTGCAGAGTAACATAATATATAAAAAAAATGTTAAAAAGTTATGATATGTATGTAGTTACTTACCAAACACATCTAAATTATATTAGAGTAACCAAAATATATTTACAATCCCGAAGGCATATCACAACTTTTGAAGACCCTTGATATTTGGAAATTGAAGGTTGAAAAACTAGACACGCCCTAAATGTTATACGGGAATGTACCTAATCATCTGAAATGTTTATGTCTAATATTTCTCCAAACATAACAGCATCAGAAAAATCCTATTGGATCAGAACAAAGAGTCATCTGTCCACAGATCATTCCCATGCTACTTTTCAAAAATTTGATTTTAAAAGATCAGGCAGTTGATTTAACAGTTATTAGTATTACATACATCGTTCAAAAAAGCCTACTGTGTAAGTATGGAAAGATAGAATACTTCTTAAAGTGATGTCAGGTTGTTGCTTTATCCGTAACAAAGTTTTAAGGTTTTATTTTTCTGTTTCAGGCAACGTTTATCCATGAACCTGTGTGGGAGTTCAGAAAGATAGCATAGAGTAGCATCTTTTGTTAAGAGCTCCCTCTAAAGCCTCTTTTATTTTTTAACTATCTCTTTTACTTTATTTTATTTTCATCTCTTTTTCTTCTGCTAGAGACATGTATTTTTATAGGAGACTGATGTTTCATCTCAGCCATGGGGAGCAGGAAAAAGAGGCAGCATTGATATTCTGCTTCTCAGACTTCACTCAAGCCTACTAAACAGCTTAAAGTTGATAAATACCTAAAAAGTAAACAGTCACTCCCTGTAAATAACCAAACTTCTACTTTTCCCGGTAGCCTTTCAAACAGATATGACCCCCTGGAATTGGATCTACAAGCAGAAGTAGAGAGCCCCCAATTTTTAGGTCTTTCTGCCCCTCTCCTCTTTTCAGATCACAGTTATTCAGGAGCTGAAAGGCTTATGCAATAAGAGGACTTAAACCACAAAAATATTACTGACTTCATAACCAGAAATTGCCTAATAATGGCACAAACAGTATTGTCAGTTTTTGAGCTTCTGGTCGGTTAACAATAATGTGAACAGTTTAAAAAAGACTTTTATTAAACTTAAACACATCCATCCAAATATTGCTGCTTTGTCAGTTAAAAGAAGCTCGTGCATAGACAATTGTAATTCAAAAGCGGATAATAGCCATGGAAAGGTAGATCTTAATTTGGGGTGTAGAAAGAGAGTGAGAATAAGCTAAAAGATCTAAGACGATATCCAGAAGTGTGTGCAAAGCAAATTTCACCCTCCCAGGAAGCATTGGATGAAAGACAAGTAAATCATAATTGCTATTTACAGACTGACCTGATGACTCTACAAATTCAAAATAGTAGAATAAGTAGAGAAAAATTACAGTCATCCTCTCCCTTTGTCTGTGAAAGGGAGTTAGTTAATTTGCAAAACGTCTAATGGTTCCCATACAGGAGAAAGTCTAAATAATTCTTCTTTCATTCAAATACCCTATTATTGCCAGGATGTTATGGTGAAACCTAGTTGGAACAAGTTGGACACCTTCCCATTATTTGTGTTCTACATAGAAGCAGTAAGCCCCTTAATTACCCATCTGGCAATAGGAGTGTTTATGTTTAAAGTTGAATTGCAGTTGGTAACCCCCAAGACTTCTATTGCCAATGTCCTTGGAAAGAGAGAGTCTAAACAAACAACCTATATTTTTCACAGCAAATCAGTTTTCTAAAGAACCCTTAGAAATAAATTAGATTAACTCTTTCAGTACCCCACCAGATACTTAACAAATAGGTATTATAAAATGACTTGACGATCTGAGGGAATTACTAGCAACAATATGTAAAGCTGTTAAACCTCTAATAGAGATGGTCAAGAAAATAATGCCTATTTTGAAAAAGTATTTGCTGACTCATCCCCTATTTCATTATGTAATATGGACATGGAAGAGAATAACAAAGAGTTTTGGGGAGTAGTTTCCCCCCTCACTTTCCCTACTCCCTGATTTTAAAAAATGATACCCTACACAGAAATGTAAATAACAGATAGTTATTTACAGGTAAAGTTTGACAAAGGGAAGTAAATGCAGCCCAAATCTTGGTGACCTGTACTAGGTGAGAATGAGCTTGGGACAGGACTGAGTTTATAAGGAAGTCACCCTTAGGTCAATATTTCTAAAAATAGATATAAACCCCAAATCACTAGCTAGGGCTACAACTTATGAAGCAGTTCAAAATGGTCTAAGGGAAGTATTTGAATAAAAAAAATCATCCTTACGTAGAAATAATCTTTCATGGACTTTGACACTGTTCTGAGAATTGGCAAAAGTATCCCACTCAAATTGCTGCTTACATCAGAACTTGCTGGAGCTTACATAACAGCAAAGGCAATGGTGAAGGTAGACAAATTTTAAAGCACTGTGTGTGGGGCAGGGGCTGGGGGAAAAATAATTCTGCTTCCATTGAATTACTAAAAAAAAGTCCATGGGTTTCCATCTAAATTTCCAATATCCTCTCAATCATCCCTACTAATATTAAGTTCAAGAGTTCTATCCAGTTACTGACTTAGAATATCACTGGCTGGAAAAACAGAGTAATGAAAGAAGACCTGATGCAGTTCCTCTCCAAATTTGACTTCATAGCATTCCACAGATGAAGAAAAGATTCATTTACCAGGTCTTAGATCTTGGGCTATAGCTCCAAGGAAATATCAAACTAAAGGATGAGCATCGCCAAGGCAAAGTTGGGGTGGCAGGGACAGGAATTGGCCCTAAGATATGATTCTCCCCATTATTATGTAGATTTTTTTCATGTAAATTCTCTGAAATAGTTCTACTGGACATATATGTATCACTACACACATATATGCTCTACAATAGATAATTGTTTTATGTCATACCATAACAGAACAACCAATGTTAAGAAACTCTTTACTGCTTTCATAGACCTTTTGAGTCTATGAACAGAAACATCTTGTGGAAGAAGTTAGCCAACTTAAATAAGGAACCCAAAATCTTACTCTTGGTTAAGATCCCCCACTCAAACACTCATTTGAAAGTCCATATTCCAAGTGTTCCCTCCCATAACACATTACATAGGGTTGTATCCTAGCTCCAATGTTTTTTTTTAACTTTGTGTCAATAATATTCCAGGTTTTCTATCTCATATGCCAAAGATCCATGATAATTTAATTAATATCTTTCTATATGCTACCGACATGGTTCTAATAGTGTACTCTCAAAAAGGCCCGAGAAGGCTGTTGCAAAAGCTAATTACCTACTACCATTGAATTTATTAAACATCAATAAAATCAAATCTAAAGTGATAATATTTCAGCAGGAAAGCATGAAATATAATTGGCAGGTAAATGAGGAGCCTATTGAACAACTGAATTCTTTTACTCTTTGGTTTTAGCAATGCAGGGTCATGGGTAAATCATTTTAAAAGAAGCTCAGAAAGGGTCAAAGCAAGTACTAAAAAACCTATATAAATAATCAGTACCAATTATCTAAATATAACTACCCAGGTACCTTACCCAGGTACTAAATGTATTCAGGGCAAAAATAATCCAATGCTGTGGTTAGCGTGTGGAATTGTGGGGTCTTACAAAAGCCACTTCACTTTAACATAGATCCATTTTTAAAGAAGCATACTGAGCATGGATAAGAATATGTGTCATGTCCCTGTTAAAATCTGACTCTGAGGGAGAGGAGGAACACCCAACAGGGAGTGGGAGTGTGGCGCCGGAGGTTGTAGAGGAAACTGGGGAAGGGCACAGGCCGGCTGGGCATTCAGAGGAAGACCCAGGCCCATCTCCTCTAGGGCATGCAGGGAGGAGCGGATAAGGGAGAAACGTGAATGGTATGGTCTATGGGGGAGGAAAGGACCTTGATCACCTTCATGGGCTGCAGCTGTGAGGACTGTTTTAAAGGACAAATGGTGCATGGGCCAGTGCTGGAAACAAAGTATGAAAATATTTCTAGTTTATCAGTTCTTATCTGAGTTCTGGCATCCTTCCCAGTGTGGGTATTTTGATATCTGTGGACATCTTCAAGCCCTTATCCTGCCTTGTCTCATTAATGGTTTGTGTTGTTTTTTTCTATTTATAATTTATATGTATTTTGAGTTTGAATGGAAGTTCTCCCTTTATCCCACGTTTGTGGGGGAGTTTTTCTCCAGTCAATGATAATTGGACTTTTGAAGCCAAGTTGAAGGAATTAAAGGGACTTCACCTGTTTTTGTGACTTTGTAGCTTTTGTATCCCACCCTGGGTCATCACAACATGTAAACCTTGCAGTCAGAGCAGAAATAGGTAACCGTTTTACATGTAGCCAATAAATAATTGAAATATTCACACCCTGCCAGAAAATCCATTCAATAGACCCTGATAGGCTATCCAAAATATATTTAGTGGAATGAATATGTATCGCTCCAATTCCTGAATAAGTTGACTTAATAAAATTATTTCATAGCATGTATTTTCTATCCAATATTTATCCTAGGCAAGGAAAATTTTAAAACAGAGAGTCTTAGATATCAATGCTCATACTGACATAGGGTTATTGGTAACAAATATATCTTTTAAGTTGGTTGGCCAAGAGCAAAACTATTTCTCAGTTTGAAAAATACCCATCAATGAGTTTGATCCAATTCTTAAGAAGGGCCTATACTATTCCATGGCCCAATATGAGTACTTCTACCACCACTGAAGATATTTTCATGCTTTGTTTGATTGTTAACTCTATGCCCCTCTTAGGCTTAGATACTGAGCATCCCTACTTGAAGAAGGAGCCCACTGGGATCTAAATTGTGGATTGTCCTATTTCCTCGTGGATTCTAATCTATATATCATGAGCTGAACTTCTAAGTTTATAGCTAATGCAGTTGATCAAAAGACCAGTTAGTTCAAACAGATCGAGATACTCTGTAAAGGTGATGTATTTACCTGAATGTTGATCCTTTGTATTTAACACAAATGCATTTTATTATTCTGTTTTCCTTTTGTTTATTTTATCCTGGATTCATATCCTGTATTTTATTTTTCTTTTACGTTTTTAATACTGTCATAAGATTAATCAATAAACTAACATAAACCTGTGCTAAAGTAATCACAATTCTTCGACATAAATGAGAATTGTTCAATATTAATTTTATTGACAAAGAGTGTTAGAAACAATAGTTTTTAATCCGTGTGATGAAATTAGTAAAAATTTTGAATGTTTGGTCAGTTGATTGTAAATATAGTCATTATTATTAATAATAATTAAATAAATAGATCATTTATGCCATCTTAATCTCCAAAGAAGATAGTGGAATACCTAACAAGCATATCTATCCAAAGAATTTCTTTAATGCTAGTTAGAAATAATGCTAAAAATTCTGGAGAAAAAACAAATATATATTTATATTTAGGTCTATATTTAGGTCTCATATATATATAGGTCTATGGTATATATATATATATATATATATATATATATATATATATATATACCATAGACCTATGGAACAGCTGTCCTGCCCTACATAAGAGGTACTACAGACAAAATTAGTAAGATACTGCACAGACATCACATCAAGACTGCCTTCAAAACAGACAGAAAAATAGCAGCCATCCTTAGAAACCCCAAAGATAAAATTGACCTGGAAAACCAAGGCATATATGAAGTCCCCTGTGCATCATGCCCAGCCACATACATTGGACAGACCAATAGAAGAAAAAGTACCCGCCTGGATGAACACAAAAATGCAGTCAAAAAGCTGGAACACACTTCCTCACTAGTCCAACACATGGAAGCCACAGGTCATAGCATCAATTTCAATGGCACCAAAACCCTAGCCACTATAGAAAACCCAGCCACAGAATCATCAGAGAAGCCATAGAGATTGAAAAAAGACCAGAAAGCATGAATAGAAGAGATGATTCCACCAGACTGTCAATCATTTGGAAGCTTGCACTCACAAACAAAAAAATCTCAACACCACAAGCCAGGCAAACACCTGGGCACAGACAGATCCCCCCTGATACCTCCAGCTCAAACACACCCCAACCAGGCACCCAGATGAAACCTAGCTTCCTAATTAATGATAGCCGTCCATTTACCTGGAGCCAAGCTGCACTAAAGGCCTCCAATAAAGTAACACAATGTTGCCAGCCAATCAAGAGACAAAAAGAGCCAAAAAACAGACAGGAGATATTAGAAACACCAATCAAGCAGAACACAGCGAACTCCAAGACCAATAAACACAGACCAAGACTCCCAACCAATCAGGGTGAAGAAAAAACAATTCTGGCACAGCAATAGGCTGCCCCAAATTTAAATCTGAAACCACTATAAAAGCCTGACTCACAGACGAACACTATACAGAAGCCTGATGATGGCAGATGAGATTCTGCTGAAACGTCGCTACAACTTTAAAAGCACAACTACTGTGACGTGGGAAAATACCCGAACAAAGCCAAATACGACACACACACACACACACACACACACATATACAGACAAATAAATGAATGAGTCCTTTATTTTTGGACTCAGAATCAAATTCTGAAGAACATAATTTCTTACAATAATGCACAGAGGAATACAGTTGTGCCCACAGAAATGAATGTATAAAGTGCAAACAATGGCATTCTCCAGTCAAATGCCCATCAGAAACATTTATAGGATGGGAGATGTAGTCATAAAAACAACCCTTGTAAAGACTAGCATGGATGAAAACAGCTACATAAACGGGAAAAAAGCTCCACTGAGATCACGAATAAGTAACGTTTTTGATTTGTAATTCATACTGATCTTTAATGGAAGAGCTTCTGCTTTAGCTTTTAGTGGTGTTATATAAACTGCTAACTTGAAGTAGGAAAGCCATCAAATAAAGAAGTAGTTGATCGTTGCTTGATTATTTATTTCATTCTCTGATTGCTGACATGCCTATTACAAATAATATAAAAACTGAAGACTCCTTATTACACTTACACTTTCCCCTGGTGAAAGTGATTTCCCCTGGTGTCTCAGAATATTATGCAATAAATTCAATTGCTACACACTTTCTTGGTTTCCCTCCACTGCACTGGATTAAATTGAATGTATGGTTTTATGGGGTAACTAGCAGAAATAGCAGTACCAGTGAAAACAGGGAACCAGGGAAAGGTTAAGGTTAAGAAAAGGAGAACATCCAAAAAGATTCATAATTGGAAAGTTTCTGGAAGAGATAAAATAGATAATGATTGAGAACCTTTTTTAAAAAAAAAATCCATTAAAGTTCAGTGATTCAACTTTTTCCAAGGTACTGCCCTCCATTCATCATCAAGTCCACTGAGATTATGATCTACTATTGCAATAAAAACGTACCTGCAATGCATCCGGTTACATTTCATCAGTTACAAATACATTCACATGGAACTAAAGAGGAAAGAAGGTGAGCATATCCTCCCATCAATTTCATCATTTGTTCTGGATAATGACATAATAGGACATGTGCCCCGCAGAGCATCATTTTCTTCCTATTATTGTGGCTTTAAATAGGTTCCTTCCCACCTGCCACTCTTATGGAACTGAATTACAGGGTCTAGAAAGTTTACTTATGATTTCTATAGTGCAATATTCAATATATACTATTGGCAGATCCCTATACAATTAATACATATTTCCTTTTTTTACTTGCTTATTGGTATAGAAATTTCTCTCTTTATATGAAATTATTTTACTCTGCTTCTTCTTCTTCTTCTTTTTCTTCAGCGTTTGTCTCGCGCTCGGGCGAGGTCCGCTAATGTCCTTGAGTACTGCTTCCACACCTCTCTGTCTGCCACGTGTGTCGGGTCTGCCTTCGCGATCTCTAGATCGGCCTTGATCGTGTCCATCCAGCGTTGTTTAGGTCTACCACGCGGTCTCGTTATTTTACTCTGCTAAACAAGTTAATAAAGGAAAAACACGAATAGAGCAACTGTTTTAAACAATCAACAGAACACAGAGCAAATAGGCAAAGCAAATAACAGAAAAGGAAAATAACCTCTAGAAATTATATTAAAAATAGAACAACTCCAAAAGCTTGAACCACGTTTGAAATTATTCTTCCTTGCCACTATCTTTCCTTCTCTCAACAAATAGACAAATAAATAAACAAATATCCGTACAACCCAATCTTTTTTAAGTTAAAGCTGTTAAAAACCTATTATTACTACTTGATAATCCTGTATAAATCTAGCCTGAACTTAGTATACTTCATGTTAGATCGGTGGATCGGGTCACAGAAGAGGCGAGACACCTAAGTGAACATTCAGCTCTTTATTGGTGCTTAGGAATAAGGACAAGGAAAAGTGTACAAACCGCTTGGCTTTATACAGCCGGCCGGCGGCTTGGCGGCCAATGGCAGCGCTTCGAATCTCCCGCGATCGGCTCGGCCAATCGCGGTAGATTCTTAACGCTCCAATCATGGCCATTCAGTCAACCAATCGGGTTTCGGTCCGGGTGGGCCAATCAGGGTGCGGGTCTTCGAGAATGCTAATACAGAACACTTCAGTTGGAAAAATACTCTGCAATCTTACTTATCAGCATTTATATTTATCAAAAACAATGTTTCTATCTAGTCGATGTATTAGAAGCTTTGCTGACTTGGGATGTTTGCTTCTTTACAACTAAGAGGCAGGGGTGTGTTTCAAAAGTTTCACTAAAATCCTCTAGTGAAAATAGATTGCAAAACCTAGTAAACTTATGATACAAAGCAACTAGAAATTATCAAAGAAGCAAATCAGAAACCTGATCTTATGATAAACGAATAACTTGGCCTGGTGTTTAAAAAAATCTATCTCATTTTCTGCAGAAGAATTGGTACTGTATTGTTTAGAGTAAAATTCAAACACTCTTGATTAATGAGTCTGGAAATTGTATAGACATTATGATCTGTATCCAGAATAGTTAACATAATAGCACCTTGCTTATTTTGTATAACTAGAAGCCAGTAGCTTACTAGATTTTTCTCAGTACTGTTCTTGTTCAGTGCGATAAATATTCAATTTCATAAGCATAAAGCTTTTAAAGTTTTCATTTTAACAGAGAGCACACATTTATATCTGGCCAAGAACGGATGTGCTATATTAAGCAATAATAATTATTTAAATTTGTTAACCAGTTCTTTAGAGGAAAACTAAATAATTTGTTGGCTGAAGCTTATTATTGCCATTATTAAAAATATTATTCAGTTGTCTAAATTCTATATTCTCTCTCTCACCTACACTTGTGCCAGAATCACTTTAGTAATTAATATAATTATTTTAAGATGTGGTTTGGCAGCTGACATATTTAGCAATCGTGATGCAAAAGTAACTTTGTGACTAGTCTTCAGATTTAAAATCTTCACAGGTTTGTAAAGCAAAGGGGAGCTGAAATAATACCATAAGCACAGTCACCATTTCAGTTACTTATCAACCAAGTTGCCAGTCATAGTTGGGGTTGCCAGACAAGGATTATCTGAATGCCTTTTGTGGGCTAGAGGGTTTTTTTTTTAAATCAGACCCACAAAATAAACATTTTAGTTTGCAGATAATACTGTCTCTTTCGTGCTTCAGGTGAGGAAACAAGTTTAAATTACCCACTTTATAATTATAGAAAAATAAAGAGATGTTCAAATGAAATACATGGTTATAGAGATAAAGTTTTAAGAATATGCACGAGAAAAAAACGTCTTGTATTTATTGATTCCTGAAAGACCTTCCTAACATTCTAAAAACTTTTTCAAATTTTTAGAAATTATCACATGAATGCTTATTTAATTGACATATAGCAGAAGGTAAAATTGCATGATTTTTTTTTACTTCTGTCCCTTTTCTATTTTTCTTTCTATCTTTTTTGTTTGCTTGCATATTGTTACTATAGTGAAAAATTATTGTGTGTATGTGTGTGTGTACACATACGCTTGCATGCATGCATGCATGTAGGGATGTATGCACAGCAGCCCCACAAAGTGTGCATTGCAGTAGTCCAACCGGACCAAGGTGTGAGTAACCAATGAACAAGGCCTCTAAGTCCAGGAGTGGGCACAACTGATCATGTATACAAGGAGTATTTGTGCGAGACTTCCCTATTCACATCAGCCACCTTCTCCTTAAGCAAGAGCCACAAGTCCAGAAGAACCCCAAATTTCACACTAGCTCTGTCTGGGGAAGTGCTACCCCACAGAGAGCCAGAAATAACACATCACCAAACTCCCAGGTGTGGAGAGAAAAAACCCCCACAGCTTCTCTGTCTTAGAGTCAGAGCTTCTGTTTTTCTCCATCCAATTCTTTACAGAATGCTGTTGTTGAGGTATGACTAGCAATCTTACTGGGAAAAATATTCAAAGCCAAAGAATTGTGTAACTTGAATCCATTTAATATTCAGATCAAGAAAAAATGTACTGGTACTTCCTGGAACACAGTAATTTTCTGTGATACTCATGGAGACAAGTGTGGCTGACCTGAATGAAGTTAGAATACAGATCTGAGATGAAATTTTTTCATATTTCTATGAAATATGAGAATCTTATTTTCAACCTTTCCCTCTTCTCCAGAAAAAC
Organism: Pseudonaja textilis; assembly: GCF_049901715.1. NCBI lineage: Eukaryota > Metazoa > Chordata > Lepidosauria > Squamata > Elapidae > Pseudonaja > Pseudonaja textilis. Next base: position 90,892,923 of record NC_142008.1, read on the forward strand.
ATCCTTTTTGCAGAATAGTCTGAATATTCTCTTCCCTTATTGACTGATTAGGAAAGGCATCACTTTCCTTTCAAATTTCTTGAATAATACTAGGTCTGTGGATAGAATATATTGGCCAAGCTGCTGACATAAAAATGCTGTTACCATTTGCTTTAACAGCAGCAACAATAACTAACTTAGGACAAAAGGAGAAGAAAATGTTCTCTCGTGATTGCTAATGGCAAGCCTGACTCTGAGAAATTGGTTGAGCAAATAATTCCCTCCCCCCATTCTCTACTGACAAATAAAGTAAGCAGTATTGAGACACCATGTCTGCATAGTTCAGCTTGCAACCATTGTGGTAATAAAACAAAAGAAATCACAATGCAATACAACAAAGACTATATACCTCACAAGAAGGTATGGTGTCAATGTATGCACTGTGCAAATTTGTTTGATAAAATCACATTGTACGAACCACTTCAAAAGAGCTCATCCTGCTGCTCAATCGTGCTTCATACCTCACTTCTAAAGCAGAGCTACAATTCTGGGCCAAGGTCTCAACTCATGTTTGAGAGATATACTGAGGGTTTTTCTCCTCGCGGTAGATGAAACAAAACCTACAATAGACCCAGAGCGAAACTAAATTTGATTTAAACTTAAGTATGTTCTGCCACTCATTCCACCCAAGATTTAATTGTTTCCCCCTTCTTTATAAAGACAAATTACAGGGCAGCAGTTATGTTTGGAAAGACTCTTGATGGAGGCAACCAAACTTTTGGAGGGAACATACAATGATGGGGCCTTATTGAAAAAATAAAAACTCATTTGAGTCATGGTCAATTCCTGATGATGTCCAAGACACTGTAAAAGGGCTAGTAGACCACTACTCACATATGAGCCAGCAGTGTGCTGCAGCTGCCAAAAAAGCTGATGTAGTCTTTAGAGTGAAATTTTGTACTATTTTATGTTGCACTGGTGAGATCACAATTGGAATACTGTGTATACAATAAAAGATGTTGAGATCCTAGAAAGCATGCAGAGAAGAGCAACAAAGATGATAAGGGGGTTGGGAGATTAAACCAAGTGATGGACAATTGAGGAAACTAAGTATGTATGTATTTAACAGAGAGAAGGACTAGGGGTGATATGATATCAGCCTTCAATCTCTAAGAGGCTGTCATAAAGAGGAGGGAGACCGCCTCCAAAGCACCTGAGGAAGAAGTAAGAGATGGAAAATCATTAAAGAGAGATCCAACTTAAAACTAAGGAGAAGTTTCCTGATCGTGAGCATAATTAACTGTGGAACAGCTTACCTCCAGAAGTTGGATATGCTATACCACTGGAGGTGTTCAGGAAGAAGCTGGACAGTTATTTGTTTGGAATAGTATGGGGTCTCTTGTTTTTTTTTTTTGAAAACAATTTTATTGTTTTTTTAACAAACAAACAAACAAACAAAACATAAAAACATCAGCTCTCGTCCATACTTATATACAAACAGTGTGTCGGTTGGTTCATCAGTTTTGTGCATTCATTTCGTAGTCACAATTACAATTACCTTACATAATAACTCTTATTATCAATCCAAACTTATATATCCTCATATCATTATTGAAAAAAAAAAAGATTTGACTATACTTTTATTCAATCATGCCTTATGAGATAACTATAATTTAAGTAATTTATTCTATAACAAATCATATAATCATACCAATTCTATCCTAAAAAAAAAGAAAAAAAACATTTTATAAATGTAATGTCAAATACCAAAAGAAAAAAGAAAAGTAAAATCAATAATATTCCTTATTGTCTAACATTCTAAATATTCTATTTTTGTATTTCATCATCCAGCCATTGATAGAAAAGATCCCAAATTGTATAAAATTGTTTATCTTCTTGCTCTCTAATTTCAAATGTCAATCTACTCATCTCAGCACATTCCAATATTTTCTTAATAACCTCCTCCTGCAATGGAATTTTCTCATTTTTCCAATTTTTTGCAAATACAATTCTAGCCGCAGTTAATACATTTACAATCAAATATTTCAAATCTTTACTATAAACATCTGGTAAGATTCCCAATAAGAAAAGCTCCGGTTTCAAGTCTATATGTTTCTTTGTCATTTTTTCCAACCACATGCGGATTTTAGTCCAATATTTTCTAGCATCCTCACAAGTCCACCACATATGGTAATATGAACCAGGTTTCTGATGACATTTCCAACATTTTTCCGATTTGTTCTTGAACATTCTTGCTATCCTTGTCGGGGGGAAATGCCACCTGTAAAACATCTTATACAAGTTTTCTTTATAGGCTGTGGACATTGTCATTTTATAATTTTGCAACCATAATTTCTGCCATTTCTCTAAGTCAATCCCATATCCAAAATTCCTCCCCCAAGCAATCATAGTTTCTTTAACTTGTTCTTCCTCTAGCTTAATTTCCAATAAATAACCATATAATTTTTTAATCACCTTTTCATCAGTACCCATCAAAATCTTATCTAAATCAGTCTGTTATCATAAAATCCCTCTGTTTTGGAATCCTCATCATAGCTTGAGTGTATTTGCACATATGAAAACCAATTCATCTGTATACCTTGTTCCTCTAAGTTTTGTATCGATTTAAGTTCACCCTTTTCATCTAGTAATTCCCCATATCTAACTGTTCGTTCCTTTTTATAAATTATAGGATAAGAAAACGCTTCTATCGTCGATAACCAAACTGGAATTTTCAAATAACATTGTTTTTTTATCTTCTCCCAGTTTAACCACAAAGACTCCCATATATAATGTCTTCTAAAATAGCCCTGTGGTTTGGTTCCCTTGTACCATAGAAAAGCATGCCAACCCAACAGCAAATCATGACCTTCTAGTGTCAACAATCTAGTCTTCCTTAATGTTATCCATTCTTTAACCCACATCAAATTTGCAGCTTGATAGTACAACTCCCAATTAGGCAGGCCAAACCCTCCTCTAGTTCTAGCATCCTGCAAGAGCTTTAGCTTTATCCTCGCTTTCTTACCTTGCCATATATACTTCAGCACAATTTTATTTAAGTCCTCAAAATAGTCTTTTCCGAGCCTAATTGGTATTGTTTGAAACAAAAATAAGATTCTGGGTAGAATATTCATCTTGATTGTTGAAATCCTCCCTATTAATGACAATTGTAAGTTTTCCCATTTCTTCAGATCTAGGGCTATCTGTTGTTTAAGGGTCTCTTGTTTGAACAGGGGTTGGACAAGAAGATTTCCAAGATCTAACTCTATTAATCTATATTCTACACACACATGTACTTTTCCTGGCAACTTTGTAGAAGTCCCTTATCACGAACTCTTTCTACTCTATAGATTAGAAAGAGTTCGTGATAACGGGCTTCTATAGCCTTGCTTATTCTATAGCCTTATTCTAATCGATAGCCTTGCAGAGTCTAATCTTTGATCTTCATAGTAAGCAGGTCTGCCTCTTGTAAACCTTTTTAAAAATTGGGCTCTTAATCTTAGTTGTGAAACTAGTCAGTCTCAATGTCTACATGCAGTAACCGAAAAAGTGAAAAAAGAAAAAGAAGATAACAATCCTGGGAAGTGTAACTAAAAATATAGGAAACTTATTGGTCAATTATCTAAACATAGCTCAGTTTTAAGTGGAAACTAGAAAGGGAGATCTTAATAACTGATATTTAAGACTACATAATTGCTAACCTGACAAACCATACAGCTTTCCCAGAAATCCTTTAGGATATGTATTGGAAACTAGGATCCAATAGATAAAAAAAATATGCTTCACTAATTAAATGGGTACAGAGTGATCAATTGTAATAGGAATAGAAAACCTGCTTATGAAAAATATTCATAAGCATAATTACTGATATGTGTAATGTGTTATGTATATATATTTAGAATTTAAAAAGCTTTTGCTACTTTGTACATGTATGGCTCTGTGTCCATTTTATGATTATGAATCCAAATCAATCAAGGTTTCTTCACTAAAAATTATAATTTTTGCAAGGCTGTGAGAGAGTGACTGACCAGAGAAACCCTGCTGGCTTCCATGTCTCACAGTGGACTAGAACCTGGATTGACTGACTCTTATCCAAAGATATATACTCTGTCTATATCAGAGTATCTCTCTCTCTCTCTTTCTCTCTCCCTCCCTCCCTCCCTCCCCTCTCCCTCCCTCTCCCTCTCTCTCTCTCTCACACACACACACATGGATTAGTTTTCATAGAACATTATATCCATCAGTGCATGTAAAGCAAAAAAAATAAAATAAAAATAAAAACCCAAAGTGTGGCAAAGGCAAACATCAACTGGACACAAACCAAAACCAACAAAAACATTACATAGAGTTGTCCTGTTCCTACGATACTTATACCTAACATCTTGCCAACCTGTTGCCAAAACTGTGCTCTGGAAAACTAACAATTTCTCTGTATTGCTACAAATAAGCTCTTCTGACTTAATTTCATTGATCATTTTTTATAATATGGTATACCAATTAACTGAGATAAATTAGTGGTCCAAATATTTTCCTATGAACGAAAGTCCTGTCACCAATAGAACAGATGTTCCTGATCAGAGGAGGGTTTTGGGAAATGGTATCTCCTTGTTTTAGGCAGAAGAAGGCAGAGCATATTTACTCTGTTTTATTTATGTAAGAAAAGGGGACAGACTTGCTCATTTCTTTTTTGTGTGGACCTCTGCTCTTCTGCCTGGAGATGTAATACAATAGTTAGTATGCTTATACTGTTTCATTGTAATTGTATTCTGAAATGTAGTCCACCTTGATTTGCAGCAACCTTGTTTTTTCTTATTGCAATTTCAGAAAATATTGAGGGGTGCTAAACTGTAATTTCCCTGTTTTAACTCCTTTTAATCACCTCTCTCTCCCTGTGAAGTAGAAAAAGTGATTGCTCAGTAGAACTTTGTTAATTTCCATTATCCCATTCTACAGAACCTAGTTAGTTGACAATTGTGGATTACTGCCAGCCTCCTCACTAGCGCTATTTCTGCTCTATTTCCTCATGTACTTTCTTTTTTCACACAGCATTATTATAATTTGGGACATGTCCAAATGGGATGTTAGGAGGAGGAGCTGCACAATCAGCTTAGGAAAGCTCAAGCAGAGTCATGAAATTGGACCCAACACATGGGTGTACCCGTGACCCATTGCAGCTTGTCTTTCTCATTGGTTGGCTGTCTATTGGAAGGTGAAGTCAAAGGAGAGATCCAATCACCTTGCCTTTAGAGAAGGGCAGACTCACAAATCAGGACACTATCCCTTGGCAGCTGTTTTGAACACAAGCAAGAGGCAGGATAAGGATTAGCAATGGTGTTTATGCTTGCAGTGCTTTATGCAGACCCAAAGATGGATTTAACTCATTTGTGAGGAAAAAAGCCTGAAGCAATTGCAAAACAAGCTAGTCATGTGCCTGGTTCATAGTTCTGCCTCATGATCTCTACGCTACCAAAATATCATAAAAGACAAAAATTTCTCGTCCATATACATCTTCCCCATGCTATTGCTTAATTGCTATATTTTGCTACTTCTGAAAGTTGGCTTGCTTTTTCACCAGAGTATTAACCAATCATAGCATTGTGAACTGCAAAGGCGTCCCTGACTTTACCTCTGCCATTATCAAATATAGTAACCTTTAGACATTATTTTCTCATCCTATGAAGCTCTCGCTTAATTCACACATATTTTCAGTGATGGCAGCCACTCTGACATGTTGTCCCTCTAGCTAGCAGGGATATTTGTGTGAATAATGAAACCATATGAGCCATTCAAATAGTAAGAAGAATACACATGAGCTATGTGAGCAATATTAATAGTGTGAATCCCTTTTGGTCATTAACAACTTCTTGCCTGACAGCAGATCACAATTGCTACTGGCTATATGGTTGAGTTCTCCCAAGTTTTGGGTGATACCAGGGTGGAATAAGCATGTGAATTCTTGGTTGCATAGGTGTGATTATATCTATCTTCTTCACAGGGCTATTGTAACAATAACTGGGATTGTGTATATAGAAATGTTCTGAATATTTTGAAAAAAATTCTTATGGGTGCCCATTAGTGAATTTTACCAAAAAGTGACATAAGGTATCTTGACAAGCATGCCTGGTTTATAATCATTGCAGAGCCACCTACTAGTCCAACTATACTGTCAGTAGGACTGCTTTAGGTATCCATCAACATTCTTTGTCCATCTCAAACTTTGTATCTCTTTGTCTCTGTCTCAGAAAAGGAATTGTATTAATTTTTGACCATTGCCACCTGGCACTCGGAACTATAAACCTCTGCAGTGAAAATTTTGAGAATTTCAAATCCCTGTGTATCTGAAGCAGAAAAGCTAAGATAGGCAACCACAACACCTTTGGGTTATTTTTTTATATGACAAATCATGACCTCTGGGCACCAATAGAATTTGAGCGCCATATACTGTATAGTTGGTGGGAATTTCAGATTTGAAGATAGGGGTTGTCAGCTGAGATGTACCTAAGTTTCACAGACATAAATGAACTCCTCCCTCCCTTCTGCCAGCTGTCCTCAGTGAAATTCCTTGCTTTATGGTAGAACAAGGGATGATAAGGGAAGTCTCCAGCTTGTGAAAGTGTGAGAAGGAGAAACATGATAATGGAGCCAGATGGAGCAGGCTGCTGTATTTCTCAGAAGTGAATATGTGAGAGAGATCACAGTAACAAAGTGTGTAATGGGCTCATTACAAGGATGTAGAATAAGAAGAGATGTACAGTGAAGAACACCCCAATTTTATGCAACATTCCCATCACCCACATGTACACATTTACACTCATGTATAGATTCATCCAATGAACACAGGAGTTTCATATTTAGGCATCCCTGCAGGGTAGCAATTCATTTATACCTCTACTGTCCCCCATCCACATTCCCCCACCAATGCAGATGTTTCTAATGGGACACAGGCGTATTAATAAGCCACCATTCCCACTCTATCACCCCAGAGCATCTCAGCGATAGACAGCAGGGCTACGGATGGAAATCTGGATACCTGCCAAACTGGCAAGCTTATAGGTGGGGGAGGGATTTATGGTTGTGTCAAAGCACTGATGGTCTGTCAATGGGGGTTGGGGGAGATTCGACAGGGAACAGCAGCAGCTGGGTTCTGTTTCCAGCAGTATGGCTAGTGTCTGGTCAGCCATTTCTTTTACTTATGTTAGGTGTGCAGTCTGTCAAGTTTTCTTTTTCTTCAAACTAAGGCATACTAGAACCTCTACTACAGACTGTGCATCTGACCTTGACTACGTTACGCTCTTTTTGTGACACCAGCTTCTTCTTATCATCTTCTTTTCCCATTCCTCATTATTTGGAGATTTTGGAGACTCTTGATGTACAATTAACCCTCTCTCTCTAATGCATGCTGATAGATACAAAGGATCCCTTAGTAAGTTGATCCACAGTAGCTTTCTGCCAAATCTTAAAAATAAAATAAAAAATTGCCCTGTTGAAAAATTCGGATTTTTCACCCAAGGGCTCGATTTTAATTCTCCACCTCTTCCTGTAGTATGACTGATATTATTACTTTGCCACTGATTGCTGAGCTCTCTGATGTCAGTGGGTCCAAGGTTTGCATGTGGAGCTCAGTTTAGTTTCATATAGCTCTTAGCCCATCTTCACACTCTTCCAACTTGGCTTTGTCTTAATTCATATCTTACATTGAGTATATTTCAGTTGGGAGGTAATCTTCTAATTGGACTTGTCTCAAGTAAATGAATGTTCTTGAATAAGAAGATTTTCCACTATTCCCCCTAGAATATAAAAAGTTGCTGGCAGAGAAATTTACATATTTATTTAATTTATCTCTATACATGACTGCCCCTCTCAAGGAGCTACTATGCAGGGGTGGGATATTACCAGTTCGGACCAGTTCTATAGAACCAGTTGTTATGATTCTGTGCAGTTCAGAGAACCGGCAAATCACACCACTGGTTGGGCCCTCCCCTCTCCACCCACCCCACCCAGGAGGCTTCCCTGAGGCCCAGTCAGGGGTGGTATTCAGGGGGTTGGGGGAGAGAGAAGTGGCCTGAGAGCAGAGCTGAACCTTCCTTAGGATTGAAGCTTCTATTTTTCAGTGCAGACTCAGGTAGCAGATTGCAGAAAGATAGATCTGGGAGTGAGGCTGTGATTCTGCAAGCAGCTCAATCTGCCTGCCTGCTTTGCCTGATTTTGGGTAAAAGTTGCTCTTTTTTTAAAATACAAAAATCAATCTTTACATATATATTTACAATATTTACATACAAGCCACACCCAGCCAGTCACATGACCACCAAGCCACACCCACAAATTAGGCCATGCCCACAGAACCAGTTGTTAAGAAATTTGAATCCCACCCCTGCTATGATGGGCAGCTAACCACACACATGAGGGCTGTCAAAAAAGTCAAGATGGCATCTGCAACCATGCAATTGAGACTCTTCCTTTCTCTTTTCTTACTTGGCTTGTTGAAGAATTAAAGGCATGTAGTGATAAATTATGGTGCTCTTGCACATTTATGGATCATTTCAACAGCTGCATGCAGAAACATTTTCCAATTGATTTTTCTCTGTGGACCAGAACAAACTTATGTTTGGCCACACGTAATAGTACTTAAATCTTGGGCTTGTGATGATAAACATAAACACCAATTTATGTCTGAGAATGAGACCTTCATTTTTGAACTATAGAAGACATCTAGAGCTAAATATTGAGGTTGGCGTAACAAGCTGCTGGAATTGCATTGATTTAATTAACTGCCTGATTTAAAACAACTATAAACTTTTAATCAGTTGATTAATATAAGACTTAAGAGATAGGGTTTTTTTTTTCCTGTCTTTCGAAACACATCTTGACAGACTGAGAAATGTGGTAGTTCCACATTTTATATTTTACATGGCAGTCACAGCTGCTGGGGTGAGAATGCTATGCCTAGACTGCACTGATGTGTTAACAGCAAATGCATCAAGGGTGGTTGGCTTATCCTTATCTGTAAACAGCAAACATGTGTTGAAAAGTCCTAGTCCAATGACGATTCCTAAGTGCGCATACCACCAAAGCTTAAAAAGATGCAGGATATATCCTACACATTTGAGTGCGTTAACAAATGTGTATAACACTACTGGCCTCTAATGACTATATCTGTTGTGCAAAGTTTGAATCAGCTCCTGGTCTAGTTGTCCTTTGTTTTAGTCATTATGATGGATTCTGATATTCTTTTAGGTTTGTGAGAATTCCTCACTTCTATCTACCCATGTTAGTAGAGTAGGAAATGGATTGAAGCCCACTTCGTGTTTCTATTGTATCCCAATGAACGTGATACTTGTGGCTGTTGGGCTACATCTCTCTTGGCCTTTCCTCCTCGATTTGCTTCTGGTTAATTTTGTTTGTCTGTTCAATTTTGCTGCTGTCATTTTCCACTTTGATCTCTATTTCCTTGACATATTCCATAGCCAACTTCATTCAACCTTTCTCATCCCTGCTGTTAACTCTGCCAACTCTATACAGCTGTTGGATCCCTGTCCATCTTCTAACACCTTATTCCCCTTTGACACTTTATCCAATTTGGCTTCTCTCTCTCTCCATATTTCCTCTCTTCCCTCTCCCCCACCCCCAGATATAAGTATTAGATTGCAGATAACAGACCATTCTGGAGGGCTGCCTAGGAAGGACACGGGAGGCCAAGGACAGCCAAATTTCCCAACCAATAGTATCTCTGTGATCAAGTGACCTTTCAGCCTGTCAGCCAATCAAGTGGTTCCCCGGGGAACATAAGGATGGCAGTATTGCTGCCTCTTTTGGTTAACCCATGCTATTTACTGCCAGGCAGGCTAGAATTTAGCAGGTTTTTTTCATTTAAAGTCTCACATTCTATCAATACAGCAAAGAAGATGCAGTCTGGATCTAGGCATAGATGCAAAGGATAAACAAATAATATTTAAAATATTCATTGTTGTCCAGGCCATATAATAAAAGAAATCATCACATCCTTAGAATGATGAAAGTTTCTGGGCAACGTAAATGCAGCCAGATCTTTTCATCAAATCTGAATAGAAGTAAGAGTCCAGGTAGAAGAAGAAGAAGCTGTGTGATGCAAATTCCTTGAATGAATGGTCTTGGTTTACCAACTATGACTATTCACAAGCTTTCTGTCATTTATCTATGTCTTAATAACTGCGCAGCTGGAGACTTGCAGTGCATCTCAAGCTATTCTTGAACCAGGTCAGAAGTTGAAGATAATACATAGCTACCCGGTTGCTAAGAGATATGGCTAACCACACAAACCCACTCTTAAAGTATCATCTCTGAGACATCTCAAATTTGAAATGTTGATATTTGTGTGTATCTCTATATAACTGTATAAGTGCAAGTATAATTTAAGGTTGGTCAGGGGTGACATAACTTAAGAAATAGACATTTACTTTATTTATTTGATTTATGTGTCACTTAAATCGAATAAACTTTAATAGGGTATTTTCAATGACAAGCATTCCAGCTGTAGAATTCTCCCTCTGAAGTACAACTGGCCCCCGTGCTGTCTAATTTCAGACAAGTACAAACAAATTTGTGTGTGTGTGTGATCTGAGCATGGGAATTTACTTTTGAGAGCCATCTGTTTATTGTGTTGTGTATTTTCTTTCTACCTCTTTCACTGGATTTTAAAACTGTGATGTAGCACAGCCATATTTTTACTTTGCTATGCATCATCTTCAATTGCTTTGAAAAGAACAGTGATTTAGAATAGAATAGAATAGAATAGAATAGAATTCTTTATTGGCCAAGTATGATTGGACACACAGGAATTTGTCTTAGTACATATGCTCTCAATCTACATAAAAGAAAAGATGCATTCATCAAGAGTCAAGAATCATAAGGTACAACACAATAATAGTTAAAGGGTATAATAAGCAATCAAACTATATTAAGAAACAGTCAATATAAATAGTAGGGATACAAGCGACAAAGTTACAGTCCTACAATCACAATTGGGAAGGGATGGGTGATAAGGAGTGATGAGAAGGTTAATAGTAATAGTAGTGCAGACTTTGTAAATATTTACAATTAAAATGATAATATTAATGAAGATGGTGGAGAAAGATTGTAATCAAAAGTTCTTTTCATATGGGAATTGTTTTCTAAATTGATAAATCATAGAATCATAGAAAAGAGCCCTAAAATCTTTTCATCCAGGAACAGATATGCTAAGAATTAAGAAATGAGATAGTGAGAACACACTTTAAAGAATTAAAAGTTATGATCATAAATAAACCCACTCCCATTTTAATCCAAAATATGCATACATGGAGATAAGAGATAAATAAAAAATATCTGAATTTTTAAAAAAGAGGAATTTGACTCATGGCATGGTTTGTTTATATGGATTATGGATTATTGGATTATTAATATGGATTATTATGTGCTGAAGAATCTGGAGTGACCAATTTCCATTGTTCTGGCAAACTTCCAATACACAGTTCTAAAACTGCCATGCTTTGGGATTTATTCATCAAATATTTCAAAACTTTGAACCATCTGGACACTTCTAGCAGATATCAGATCACTTCAGAAGTAGTTGGCTTTAATGAAGTACTTCCAAGTAAAATTAAAAGGCTTGGGGAACACCTATAGAAAAACCTGAGTATTGAATCCTTAATAGTATGCTTGGTGATAACAATATTGTAAGAAAACTACTAACTTCCCCTACATTTTCTACTTAAGGCAGAATCTCTCCCCCACCCCAGATCATTTATAGCAGGGGTCTCCAAACCTGGCAACTTTAAGACTTATGGGCTTCAAGTCCCAGAATTCCCGATCCACTCTTGGAGACCCCTGATCTATAGGATGCTTTGAAATAGGTCTTTCTTCATTGGGGTTTTTGGTTCCCTGTCTCTCCATCAGCCTTCCCTGTTTATAGAACACTTTTCATGTGTCACCCAGTTCTTCCTTCTGAGGCTTCCTTCTGAGTATTTCTTTTGGGGAATTCAGCTGAGGAGTATGAAGCCAACAAGGCTGCTGAGCTTCAGCTGAAAAGTATCCAGGCAAAATAGAAATATGTATTTTAAACTTGCCATAAATGAACCCTAACTTTGAGAGTTTCATTGAGATATCTTTCCAGGGCCACAAAGAAATGTGTAATTTCTTCTTGTACCAACTGAATGAGAATAATAAGCAGAATTATTTTTCAGCCCAGCACTCATTTAAATGGAACTCCTGATCTCATCACCTCCCTGTGGTATTATTAAATGCATGCAGACACAAATATACACACATGAAGTAGCTTGTGAAACATTCCAGCTAGCAGCTTCTTAACAGATTTTCAGCTTTACTTGGTACTTACTGCACTATATGTGCAGACTGCAACACAAGTGCACCTGATGTATATGAAAATATAGGTGTGGGATGCTATTTACTCTTTGTGTGAATTAGTGGGAGGGTAGATTTTGTTACTCCGGAAGTTATTCAGGGACAGGACAGACATTGGCTGCTGCTTTTTCCTTCACCTGCCCACTTCAAGGTGAAGACAACTGAAAATCAGATTTAAACCTGCTGCGAAGTTTAAATCTATTTGATGAAATTCTTCCTGCATTGCATGGAAGCTGCCTGGTCTTGCTTCTGAGGCATTTGGTGCCTGAGTCATAATAATGATTTTGTGAAAGGCATGGCCTTTCTGATGCCACACGGACTTTATGAAATACATCTCTCCAAGCAACAACCCCATTTCCCCTGCTTTTGAATCTGAGAGAAGCTTCATAAGCTGGACAAAGCAAGCTAAACAGCTTACTGTCTTTAGGCATACTTTGCCTGGAGTTGTTATTTCTAGGATCCTTTGCAGGTCTACTATAAGTAAGTTTCTTACTTGAAGAGTGCCCAAAAAATAAAGTTGTGGGACTAATTGCATATTTCATTTGTTTAACCTTCAAGTCAGTCTTGAATTCTGGCAACTGCCTGGATTTGCCCCTGCAGTTTTCTTGGCAAGATTTTCAGTAGTTTGCCATTACTTCCTTCTTGGGCAGAGAGAATGTGGATACTTTATTAGCCAGCATAGCATGCATTAAGTGTGTGTTTGTGCTTAGTATTTGCTTAGAAAGGATATACTGTATATACACACATATATACATACATATACATATCCTTTCATGAATGAAAGCAAATAGCTAGCTAACTAGCTAAATAGATAGATAGGTAGATAGATAGGTAGATATCCTTTCTAAGTAATGTTTCCAAGCAAATACTTTAGAATGTACAGGTATTCAGACAAACTCCTGCTGAAACAAAAGGGGACTTAGTTTGTCTGAATACTTACTTATTCTAAAGAAAACTTGCTTAGCGAGGAATTTTCTATTACCTCATTGATTTCAAAGATTCTTTGGAGTAATTTAGTTTGAATGCTACTCCGTAGTAAGTAACAATAAAAATTCTGAAGTATAGCAGTAGAAGAAAGCAGCAGAGTTGATTGTTCATAGAGGCTCAAATATTTTAAACCAATGGCAGCTTACAATAGAGCTATTTGTTTATTATAGATCATCTTCACCAAAGTCCAAAACCAGCCAGACTCTTATTAACTTAATATTGAAATTAATGGCCAAAATTGAAATATTGTATTCATCTAATTATAGATATATTTTTCAACCCCCTAATATTTGAATAGTATATAAGTAAATACAGAATAGCTTTTTCAAAAGCTTTATTAAATGTATTGCCATCAAACATGCTACATGGGTAGATTACAAAAATGTCCCATCTCTCAAAGATTTTGTTCCTATAATGGTACGTATTTTTAAACAATGGTTCATATTTTATTGTATTGTGAATTTTATAAGAGTCCTTGGCAGGAAATTATCTGGCCTATTTCAGAATTTAAATCAGGACATAATTCTGGGTATGGAAATATTTTACTTGTAGATGAAAATCCAAGATTACAATGGTTAGAGTCAGAATTTTTAACTATGGCTATAAAAACAAGGCTTTTAATAACAAATCAATGAATGGAGGTTTTCAGTATAGTGTAATATTTATTCAATATTTTACTTATTAAACTTTTTAATTCAATGCCAAGGTTAGATTCTATTTGTAACCTGCTTTTGCACCTTTTGTCTGAAAATTGAAAATTGGTTATTAATTTTTTTAAAAAAATATTTTAATCCAAAATAAAGATCAGTTCCTTAAAATACAGAGTAGGTGAAAGTTCCAGGCCATTTCTACCAGTTCCAACATGAAGCCAACTGGATTGACATTTTATTGGCCGAGAAAAAAATGGCAAATGTCTGTCCTCCCTGATCCAAGGAAGATTGCACCACAGCCAGCAGCCAAGCATATTTTTGCACCTGAGACAAAAACAGCACAAGGATTTCTCCTCTTCTTTACCTGTTGGTAGAATTATAGTTGTAATAAATGAATAATAATTTACTGTCCTTTGGGGACACACAGAATCCTCTGTCTGAGGAACTGGGGCTTATTCGGTTTCTGAATGGGGCCATCTAGCTTGCGTTTTCCGAGAAAGCTTTCCAGAAATGCTCTTGATCACCTTTCCCCTTCGAAAAGAGTTTTCCAGTTATAAGCCAAACCTGATTGACATAGTTTTCTACCCTTTTGGAAAGGACAGATGCTTACAGAAATCTATAGAGGTAGTCCTCATTTAGCAACTTGTTCAGCAACCCCAGTTATGGTACAATGAAAAAAGAAGGTTATAGCCAACTCTCCCATTTATGACCTTCTCAGGTCTGTAAAGCAAAGGACAATTGGAGTAAGAGCGTAAGCACAGTCATAGTTTCACATAATGACCACTTTGCTTAACAATCGAGTCCTATTATGGTCACTAAATGAGGACTACATGGAATAGTCTTGAAAGGGCTCTCTCATTGTCAGTTCCTGTGTGTCTTTTTCATAGCAGCTCTCATAGCCATACAATATCACTAGGCTATTCCCACAGGGAGTCTGCTGAGACAGCCTCACCCAATTCTGCGACTCCAGATGTGCAGGATAGCAATTCTCACCATAATGCACACATTTCAGGAGAATGAGAGTTGCAATCCAACATATCTGGAAGGTGTCCAGTGTGTGTGTGTGTGTGTGTGTGTGTGTGTGTGTGTGTAAGGGTTAGCGAGGGTAGGAGATGGCTCTACAAAATGCAATGTCCTACTGTACTTCATTCCACATTAATAGTGGTCATCAACACAAAACAGGAATGCCAGCACCGGGATCCTAAACTCTTGGGTTGCAGCTGCCAATGAAAATAGTTCAAATCACAGAGTCCTTTAAGGCACACAGGGGAGGATGCATGAGAAATTAATCCCAGTGGTAAGCAGTAACATAATTTAGTTGGCATGGTTGTAAGTAGAATACTTCTGTTCTTTTTCTAAGTCACTTCAGAACCCCTTACCAGCCACAGGGCCTGCTGAATTATTAGGCAGAGTGAAGCATCACTTAAGACAACAGAGGTTTGGAAATGGCAAATGGCGAGAAATTGGAGAGCAGGGGATTGTGTGGCCTGCTCTCCTCACCCTAAGTTATCCCGCTACCCTTACAAATGATGTGTGTGTGCATGTGTGTGCGCGTGCGCATATGTGCCCCATCACCAGTGTGGAGATAGATAGCAGTCAGCTTACTTAGCTTTTGGCAATAGGAGAGGAGAAAGAGAGAGCACCATTTTGTTCAAGCAGCCTATATTTTGGGCAAGCCCCTTTTTAGCAAATGACACCTGTACCTCTTGCCTGTGTGTTCCAGTTCCAGATCTGGATTCAGGGACAGTCTCTACTGCTCTGCTCTGGTTTTTGGTGCCCCTTTCATCCCGTCTTAGATGGCCAGGCGAGAGCTATCTGATTCTGGCAATCACAACAAAAAAGAAGGGAAAAGAAGAGAGAGGGGGGGGGAAGCCTCATCTTCTCACAACCCAGAATGAAAGCTGCATCTTTTAATCATGTTATGCAAATCTCCCTGGTTTACATAATTAATTCTGATTGCAAGAAATAGATGCTGCAGGGGTGGGTTTGAGGGCACAGGCAGGAGGGCAAGGGTAGTGAGTGCAGGATTTTTGCCTTGGCCCATTAGGACAAACGGATGGACCTCTGCCGAGAACGCTGGAAAGGAAGAGTGTGATAGTCAGATTGGGAAAAGGGTAGATTTCGCAGCCCAAATGCATGCTTGGCACCCAAACTGCCACAGTATGTCATGGATTAACAAGAGCTCTTTTGGCACTTGCCAGAGCCAGTCTGTAGGGAGAGAGAACAAGTGCTAAAAAAAACCCACCTACCCCCTCCCCTTGCCCAGATGGTGTCGGCTTAGTCCCATTTCGGAGGACATTGTGCAAGCGAGCTTGGTTGGCACTGCCAGTTTCAGAAAATGCAGAAGCTGGGGAAAGCTCTCCCTCTCCCTCTCCTTCTCTCTCTCTCTCTCTCTCCCTGTGTGTGTGTGTGTGTGTGTGTGTGTGTGTGTGTGTGTGTGGTGACCCCATTTTCTATGGCAGCACTGCCAGATTGGTGATGGTCTCTTTTCCCTCAGCTACCCCCATGGGATGGGCAATAACCCTTCTCTTCTTTGTGCCACTTGCTCCAGGCCCTCACAATCTACACCTCCTTTTTCTTTCTCGTTTGCTAAATCCAAGCTGCAGCAGTAGTGGCGTATGGAATATTACAGGGTTGGCTGCCTGCCACAACATTTTACACAGAGTGAATATTTGTCTGCCTATCTGCCTATCTATCATCTATCTTCTTATCTGATTTATTTTGCTCAGTATAATTTGGGTTTTCCATCTTTGTTTCAGTTTGAACAGTCTTTGCCTTTTCCCTTTTCTGAAGCCCATCTTTCACTCTGTACTGTATACCTTCACTGTGTAACGTCTTTATTTTTTATGAATACAGATATACATATATACAGATAGATACAGATAGAGATGATATATAGATATCGTTTCAATTGAAAGATTCTAAGCAGTGTACAAGAGCAACAAAGCCAATGCAACAATAAAATAATCTATAATAAAACCTAATATATTAAAATCGCTTATTAATCAGCATGCATAATTACTATTCCTGGTCCAGGAAATTCAAAAACTATCCAGTCCCCAAAGCCCTCTGAAACAGCCAAGATTTTGCAAGCTTCAAGAAGCCCATGAGAGTGGGGACTCCCTTGCTCTGAGGGTGAAACTCACCCACAGAAAATTTGGGGGCTCCCTCTTACAGCATATTCTGGGGAACTTGACGAGGCATCCTCTTTCTGAACAGGCCACCTTGAAGATGCCCAAGCCCTGAGCAATTTAAAGTTTTATAGGAGATCATCAATCTCTTGAATTGCATTTGGAAACAAAGCAAGTATGGCTTGAAGTAATGGTATCACAACTGCCCACTGAACATGCGGGAATTTGCACTTTGCATCAGTTGAGATGCTCAGAGACTTTCTAGGGAAGCATCACCTAATGCAACTTATAGAAATCCCTAACAGATTGGACAAAAGTGTGAGTAAGGGTAGTGTAGCGTTGTATGGGAAAGTAGATCAGGATTTACTAGCAGATCACTGACTGATCTGCAGCAGAAACACAATGGTAATCTGATTTCCAATTATTCAACAGTAACAGACACAATTTGAGCTTCCCAAACTATGAAATGGTTTCACAGGAAAGATATTCAAAGTTTTATTCAGACTCAATTTTAAGAGGAAAACACAGAGAGAATTTCAGAAAATCCATCCAATTCTAGTTGTCCACATGAGCTAATGGATAAGATATAAAGTCTGTCAACTTCAGACTCTATGGGTATGGCAGTGTGTCTCAGCTTTGAACAATACTATGTGTGAGAATCTATGCATTTCATGCTTTTCAGTTAACTGGGCTACAATTTTTCTCATTCCTAGTTAGCAGAGCCATTGCTCATGTTAGGAATAACAGGAATTGCAATAAAACATTCTTGGAGAATGCCAAATCATGAAATACTCCTAGAACATTTACTGCATTCTTAAAGGTCTTCTCAATGATTGCCTGAGCCTCAAAATATTTTATTTAGAAAAAAGATCCTTATTCCCAACAATGGTTGATTTCAAAGTGTCATGAAGATTTTCCCAAGAGTTAACGATCTGATTTAAAGCAGGAATTGTGTTTATAACTAGTATTCTACTCTAGCATTACATCTGGTCCACAGAGAAGTATTTCTCAATATTGCCAGTATTGGCAATATTGAGATATTTGGACTTCAACTCCTAAAACTCGCCAGCCATCCTTCCTGTTGAAGTATACATTCTTAAAATTGCCAAAGTTGACAAACATCAATACAGAAGATACTGCCAATCATATCTTCATTAAACTGGGGACTAGATAGGGAAATTTACCAACATGCAAGTTGATACTGTGGGTCTTACATTTATTTGGAGAAAACATATAAAGGTCTTTCTTTTAAAAAACAAAAACAAAAAACAGTATACTTTAACAAATCTGTTTAAATTTTGCACAGATATTTTAAACTTCATAAATGTTTACCTGCAATGAGCCCTTATTCTGATATCAGGATTATATTAAATTAAATAAATATGTCCCAAACAATGTGTTCTATATATTCAACACCATTATTTGTATCATAATGGGGCAATACTATTTATGTTGTAAAAAAAACCTGCCTCTGGAAATATAGCACAAAGAAGCCAAATAACACCTAGATTTTCATAAGCAAGGACTGATTGCCTGATAAAGATAAATCTCCAATCCTATGAAATACGATATTCTTGCCTGCCCTTGTAATGATACAGTTCAGATGAGAAAAGTATATCATGTGATAGAAGCTTCAAGGGAAAAAAAACACTTCTTGAGCAAATCCATCAGAGATCATTGTTGGGCTTGAAATACTAAACACAATGTTTATTCTTCATTTATACATAAGGTGCTAGAGAAAGGAGAATAAAGAGAAAAGGGGTGCATGGCCTTATCTCAGAATAACCTTTCAGCAATTAAAGTTTGTAAAACATCACTGCTTCCGTAGAAGATCATCCCAGTCTTTGAGGTCTAAAGAAAGGCTTGCTTATAACGCTGACATCAATTATCGAATACACAATGTTTTATAAAAAGATCGTTCTCTTGTCCCTATCAGAAAATATTCCATCATGATCAAAGCACAGAGAAGGATCTTAAGATGAAGATGCTTTGGCAAGAGAGATCATAACAAAAAATCTGGGTTTGCATATAAATGGACACCTGAATGAGAGCTCTCACTAATTCTGGTTCTGATACTTACAAAAGATCCATGTGCTAAACTGAATGTCACCATACTTCACCACGAAAATATTTCAAGGAGAACCTTTAACATGAATGAGAATTTAGAAAATTTGATTCTATTAAATTCAAATTAGGATTGGTAATGGACAGCTTGTTTCAGATTCCAGTTTTCATGTACTGCATCAAACATTATTTGGGGAAATTTTTTAAATGGAAGAGTTCCAAATGACATATTTTTAATATATATTGTCACTTGGGGACCAAAGAAGAAAATGAAAAATTCTGATATGAGCCATAGCAAATTGCCATTTATAAATTTAACATGCCAAAGAAAAACAGTTGCAGGTGAAATAGAACTACATATGTAGACCTACATAATATTTGCAAGAAACAAAAGTATACACAGCAATTTCACCAAACAAGAGAGCGCAGAGAAAGTTGTTATAATTTCATTGTTCATGACATCATCGAATTTAAATAGAAATAAGGGGTATTATGAATTATGCTAAGTCTGTTTGCATGTCAGAAGGGAAAAGCTTCACACAGTCCACCACAGCAGATGAAAAGTCATCAAGAGCAGGAACTTAACACTAAATGACTTTTGTATATAAGGATGGGCAAATATGTTTCTCTGTTTGGGGTTGTATTATCTTCAAATTACCCATCTGGGAGGCTACATGGTACACGGGGCTGAAGAAAACAGTGGACGGGACCTCAGTATAATGATGATGATGATGGTGATGAGGAGGATGGTGATGGTGATGATGATGATGATGGTGATGATGGTGATGATGATGGTGATGATGATGGTGATGATGATGGTGATGATGATGATGGTGATGAGGAGGATGAGGATGAGGATGATGGTGATGATGCACCCTTTCTCTTCTTTTGTCTTTCCTTACATCCTTTCCTTCTTTAACCCTAGAAGAAAGGGACATACTATATGTGAGAGATCATGAGTGATATCTTGGAGAGAACTGCAAGAAATTAAGTCAAAGTTGTTCACAATTGACCTATAGTAACTAGCCATTTATTTTGCATGAAAACTTTCAGCGCATGCTTTTAAAAATGATGTATTATGTTTATAACCAACCCCGCTCCCCCCAAAAAACATCCTTCATGAAAAAGCTCCAACTCAGTTCAGAATACAATATAACCTTCCAGTGAGTGAGACAAATTCAGATTCCAAATCAAGTAACTGTGAAATTCATTAAAGATCATGATTTATTTTCTCTGATTGCATACTTTATATCAAATTAACTTAAGATAGACAGAAAAATACTGCCAAAGATGACAAATGTACTGTTGTAGTTCCAGAAATGTTTTAGATTTCTTGAGCTTATTTTTGAGTTCTTTTGTCTCCTACTTTTTGTCACCCTACCAATATGTGTGTGTGTGTGTGTGCGCGCGTGCGCGTGCGTGCGTGCGCACATTATGAATGGCTTTGGATAATTAAATATTCCACTATGGAATTGCAAGTATTTAAACTGCCTTAAGAGGTTTAATGGCTATTTTGCTACGACAGACTAGTCCCCATTAGCCATTTAGAATGCATATGTTACATATCATATATTCTTTAATATTTTTAATATCTTAAAAACATTTTCGCGATCATCCAAGATGTTCAAATTACAGGTTTCCAGAATTTCCAAGACGAAGATTTTTGGGGGGGCGGGGGGGGGAACTGATGTAACAGGAAAGGGAAGATAATCTAGATCTGGCTGCACCATTGGACAGACGTTGCATTTATCAGTTGGTGACCTTAAGAGAGTACTAGGAAGCTAAAGCTTGTTCATGGCTGCCTGCTGTCTCTTGGCCACAAGATGGAGCCTTAATAAGAACATCAGCCTTAATAAGAATACCATGGATATATAGCCTCAGAAGAAGTCACCATGGAGATGGGCCTTGATGGAGACAGGCAATGTAGAGATGATGGCACACATCAACAGCCATTGCCATAGCAACAATACTTAATGATGATGGTTGCCACAGAGACAGCACATGGCAATAAATAAATAAAAAATTGGGGGGGGGGGGGATAGAATATGGCATGAACCATCAATGAAGGCGAGTTGTATCTATAGAAATTGAGTCTGAAGTTAATTTTAGTGCACAACTCAATGAGTAATTCATTATGGCAGATAGCAGGACTTTTGGAGCCAAAATAGTAAATGAATAGAGATTTTCAGGGACCAAGGTTGCACATTGCTATTTGCCTACTAGGCCTGATGAGGGCCCTGAGACCCAAATACACATACGCTAAAATAACTCCTTGGATGGAGACATTGCTGCTTTGAGGAATTTACTTGTTAAAGTTAAATGCAATTCTTAAAGCAGCATCATCTTTTCCACAGGTTTTCTCAGAAACTGAAACAAGTTGGGCCACTTTACTGAATAGCACATAATTGCGGCATTCATGCAAAATCCAAATAACTTTTTCTAAATTATTTTCAAAGGATGCACACAAGTCTAAACTGCAGTATGTGGGTGTGTGAGCTGCATCACAAAATATAGATATTATATTCTGGTTTGCATATGCATTTAAGAAGTGTGAATATGACACATTCTCATTAAAATATGTACAAGTGATTTCTTCCCTATTCTTAATTTGGAATAGAATGGAACAGAATGGAATAGGATATTCTATTTGGCACACAAGGAATTTGTCTTTGGTAGAAACATTCAGTGTACTAAGATTATTTCAGGTGACCTGAAGGTAGTACCATCAAAAATATTTAAGGGCCTGTTCAGATGAGACTTTACAGAATGTGAATGGGTACTGAAGGGAGATGGCCAGCAGATATAGAAGTGAAAATAACTGGAGAAATCCCAGTTTTTCATCAGATATTTATTTATTGCATTGAGATTTTAATCTCAGCTACCCGCTGACTGATACCAGACAGCGCCAGTGGTGGGATTCAAAAATTTGTACTACTGGTTCTGTGGGCATGGTGTGGCTTGGTGGGCGTGGCTTGGTGGGCGTGGCAGGGGAAGGTTACTGCAAAATCCCATTCTCTCCCCATCCCACTAACCTGCTTTCCAGCTCCATTCTCCTTTGCAGGGCAACAAAAGAAGACCCAGCCAAACAGCTGGGACTTGGGAGGCAGAGAATAGATGGGGGTGGGGCCAGTCAGAAGTGATATTTGCCAGTTCTCCGAACTACTCAAAATTTCTGTTACCAGTTCTCCAGAACTGGTCAGAACCCGCTGAATGCCACCTTTGGACAGAGCATATACTTCTTGTGCTGTGACTCATATAAAGGTAGAAAAATGATGTTGCAGGGGAGGCATAAAAAATAGCCCAGCAACAGACAGAGCTAATCGCTTTGTTCCAGGCAGGCTACCAATTGTTGACATGTTTGATAACATTCCTGCTGTAAAAAATACAGCCTGAGCAGATGTGTATTCATGGTGTTCTACTTACCTTGGCCAAACAGGGAACTTATTGGTATGATGGTGTTCATTGCACATGTATTTTACATATATTACACATAAGCTTTTACACACCCACACACCCACACGCACGCACCCACACACTCACCCTTCAATCCAATGATGATTCCATGTATGAATACTGGATGATTTGACAAGGAGTGTAGCGATAAAACATGTCCCTGTTTTGCTTACAGTGTTTGCTGTGCACCTCCAGAAAAAAAAGATCAGAAAGACGTTCTGTGTCATTAAGATCAAACAAACAAAAGGACTACAACCCAAAGCTTTAGAATGTTGTGAAATAAACATCTCTGAAATAAACATCTTGGAGTCTGGGAGTGACAATTACTGAGCAGTGCTAGTGTCCAAATAAGACTTTCAAGAATTAGATGGATGCCAAGCTAGATCGGTAAAGTTTGGATCTGTCATTGGACATTCTGAAACAATAGATTGTAGTAGTAGTTGTAGTAGCCATTACTTTTCAGCAGCAGCAGAAACAGCAACAGTCAACCTATTTCCTGCATACAGTTTTCCCCATGAATTTGCTATGTTCTTGCTCCTTGAGAACAGGAGGAAGAAATGGAAAGACAGATGGCCTTCTGAATACAATTGGGAATGTCTAAACAATGGGCAAAGGGTTCCTTCTAGCACCAAACTCTGCCAGAGCTAATAAGCATTCAAAAGTACTACAGAACGGAATTACACAATTATTAGCCATACAAGCTAAATGAACCTCCATCTTTAGAGGCAGTTTATGCTCAGTGTAGAGAGATAACAGCACCTAGCCAACCCTAGCTGATTTTAAAGAGTTACGCAAGGTTAGAGCTGATTAGTACTGGTATGAAAACTCATCAGGAAATGCCAGGGTAGAATGCAATGGAAGAGGACACCTATAAATCATTATTGTCATGTTACCATCACCACCTTTTACACAGACATCAGAGGTGGTATTCAGCAGGTTCTGACCAGCTCTGGAGAACCGGTAATTTTGAGTAGTTCAGAGAACTGGTTGTGGAAATTTTGAGTAGTTTGGAATACCACTTCTGACTGGTCCTGCCCCCATCTCTTCTCTGCCTCCTGAGTCCCAGCTGATTGGCTGGGTCTTCTTTTGTTGCCCTGCACAGGAGAACGGAGCTGGAAAGCAGGTTAGTGGGGTGGGGTGGGAATGGAGATTTTACAGTATCCTTCCCCTGCCACGCCCACCAAGCCATGGCCAGAGAATTGGTAGTAAATTTTTTTGAATCTTACCACTGACGGACATGTCAATAAAGTCACTACTGTTTGTGAGTTTCTCAAAGGCCAGAATTGTCCAAACTAGTCTCTCCCAGCATGGGTGTATATTATGAAGGGCACCAGGCAGGATTACAATCCATATTTGAATATATTATTAGGTTGTCTCTAGGAGCCATTGCCCTAATCATTGACGAGCTTAGCTGGGAATGATAAGTAGAAGAAAGGTCTGTAGTTCACAATATCATAGGACTAGGTGGACACCTGAACTGGCAATGTAAGGATCTTCTTAGATTTCTACTGTACAATATGCACTATATGAAATTTCCTCAGGACTCCAAAACAAATAAAAACTATGTGATAGTTAACAAGACAGTTGGATAAAGAGTTTCAAATGTAAGAAATATCAGAAAAGTATCAAAATATGGACGCCCACTCTTAAGTAAAAAAATGTTTTTAGCAGCGAAGACAGAAAAGTACTACATTTTGTTACAGATAGGATAACATCTTCAGTGCTCACTGAAGATTTTACCTACTCTGATAACATAAGGTTTGCAAAAAAAAAAAACAAGATCAGAGAGCGCTAAAGAATCTACAATTCTCTTCTGAGGTATTAAAGCCACTGCTTAGTTTACTGTCCATAAATCCATGATACCTGGAAAGAAAGCCTGAAATATTATGCTTTACCATCCGTGAAACTTAAAGTACTAGTTGGATTCTTAGATACTTATTTCAGGTTTAGAGAATCCAGAACCCAATGTCCACCTCGAAAACTATACTTCCTTTGTTCTTGAACATGGGTGTCTGAGCATAGGCGTTTGCATCAGATAATACATGAACTTGCATATTGTTTGCTATTTGCCAGCAGATTTTTTTAAACAAGGATTTTGTGCCCTGCACAATTATTTTGCTGCTAGCCACTGGAGAGAGTGCAATGAAAGTATTGAAACCACAGGAAATTGTTTTTCAAAAGTGCAAGTTCTTCCTGCACTTTCATGTTTAATTTTGCAGCACCTAGATCTTTAAAAACAACAGCTACAGAAAGCTAATACAGGCATTGAATTTTGTGCCTCATTCACATTTCAGCTTTAGGATGGCATGAAGAACCCTAGAAACAAGAGAAAGAAGCAATGCCTAGCACAACTGAATATGTGTGAATGCAATTTTAAGGCAACTCCTCCTCCTGAAAAACATAAGGGCCTTTTTCATAAACATTCAGCATCATGGAAGCTAATTGCAGAGGTGGAAATATAGTGATAATTGTCTGCATATATAGGACTTATTTCCACCATCAAATAACACAACTGTCAGCATAGCATACAAAGCATTGCTTGCATGTTGCACATAGGTTTATGTGATTTTTCTATTAAACAAAAAACAAAATGAGATGAAATGTTTAAAAAAAAAACCCTAAGATCATCCACAGTTAATTGTATAAGTTGGAAGATTTTGCAGTCTGCAAGTGAGGAAAATGGTAGATATTCCCAAAGAGATGTTGAAGAAGTAAGTACAAATATAGTCCTTAAAGGTGTCACCACTACAATTCTAGACCCAGGTTGGAAAACAGCTTGCACCATCCCATTACACATAGCTTAGCTAGTAAAGGAAAGCGCAATGCATGACAATAAGGTTGGATCTCGGCAAAGTTGGAGCTGTGCCATAGAAAGAAATGCATGAATAAAATGAACCCTTTTGTTTCTAGTATAAAGTAAGGGGAAAGAGTTTTTCTTTATAACATCAACAGCTTTGATGTAGCAGGTATCTAAGTTTGCAGAACAGGAGAGTAGTGCCAAGCATGTGTTCATGCAAAGTGTAAATGTGCCTCACTCTTCCTTGTATGCATGCACACACATCCAAACACATACACAAAGAGTCTAATCCCTCTTCTCCCTTTTTTTCTTCTGTTTTTCTCCTAATGAAGGTCTTCTTTCTATTTGTCTCCGTGTGTGTGTGTGTGTGTGTGTGTGTGTGTGTGTGTGTCCGTGTGTCTGTGTGTGTGTGTGTCTCCTTTGCTTGGTGTGCGAGGCTGTTTAAAGTTCATTTGCACACCCCTTTCCAGTCCAGTTCACACCAACATCTGACAAGCCCAAGTTTCTCATTTTCAGAGTAATCACTCCACTGCGCTAATTGCACATGCAAATATGCAAATTCGTATTAATTAATTACTATACTAATTAGTTCTGTGGTATTTGCGAGTAATAAATCATTCGATGGGAGCGAGGAAGCTGGAGACTTGCCCCATTTACACTTCGCATAAAATTTTAATAGGCGCTTGGGCTGATCCAGGACAACGGCAGCATCTTAAAGGGACAGAGGCCTTCATGAAGATTAGATAGATAGATAGATAGATAGATAGATAGACAGACAGACAGACAGACAGACAGACAGACAATTAGACAAACACACAAAAGAAAACTAAAACCAATTCTGGTAAAAGATAAATCATGACAGATCAAACGAGTATGAGAGAAATGATGGACACATAAATAGACAGGTTAAGCGGAAGGAACCAGAATGTTCATCTGAAAAAAGAAATGTTATCATCAAGAATGTCATTTGAAAATCAAATGAAAGATCTGTCCAATTTTTAAAAATGTAAATAAAATTCCAGTTACATGTCATGACTATTAGCCACATACAGAGCATTATCGATGTTCCAGGTCATGGCCTCCTTTTTCAAAGCTACCATCTCTGAATGATTTTCCAGTATTTCTGACCACAATTGTCAATGAATTTCCACTATACAGGTAAGGATGTAAAACATTATTGTTTTTAACAACAAAACTATAGCTTTCTGATGAATGCTGGAACCACTAGCAGTGTACATCCTTAACTTTCTGCAGGGTTATCCCTACTTCTGTTCCAATGAATTCCAGAAATGTTAATTGTGTCCCTTCCTCCTCCCTCCCCCTCCCCTCCCCCTTCCCCCTCTCTTTCTTTCCCTTCCCTTCCCTTTCCTTTCCGAAACTAATATCATTTTGATATTATGTCCTTCTAAGCTGTACAGTAACTACAGCTGACATTTAATGTCTTTTAATTTAAAAGTGTAGCTGTAACTGAGTTATTATTGCCATGGGGCAGAAGAACCTGGACCAAAACTCTGTTATACTTGGAAGAAGGTTTATACTCCTCCTTCAGAATTCTGATCCACGACCCCACCCAATCCCACCCCATGACTGATATCTGCCTCCCAAGCTAATTTCCTCATTTTCTCACATCTGTCAATTTTTAGCTTCTGCTAGCTTCTTCCATTAATTCTACATATAACATTCTCTTTCACACACTCACATACAGAGGAAGCACTTGGTAGTTGCATAGCAACCATGGCATTCATCTTCAGTCCAGATTCTGTAGAACAACCATTAACACTTCTCCAGATTATACATCCCACCAGCTGCTTTGCCAGTTCTAAGGAAAGGAGGAAAGCAACACCTTGGCAGTTGCTTAAGAACTACTAACATTGTTCACTAGGTCTCTGTTGGGGACATTCTGTTTCTGGGTTCAGAGAAAATGGCTCGCCTCTTTCTTTCTAAACATCTACTTCAGTGGGCAAGTTTCTTCAAAGTTCTCTGAAAGAGGAGTGGGAAGAAACTTACTGGAATTTTCCAGGAAGTCTGGAAATTTAGTCCTTTCTGGTTCATAAACACTAGAATGTCTAGGAAGGGGGAAATACCAGTTTTTAACTTACAACTGTTCATTAACAACAGTTCAAAGTTGCAACAATTTCAGAAATCGTGACTATTTGCATTTACAATTGTTGCACCATCTCCATGGTCACAAGATTTCAATTTGGGTGGTCAGCAACAGGTCCACATTTATGATCAGTTGCAGCATTCTGCAGCCATATGAGTGAGATTTGCCTTCTTTTTTGCCAACTACCTTTTTAAAAAAAGGCAAAACACATCTAGCTGGATTCATTTAATGACCATATGATTGTCATAAAATTGGATCCAACTCAATTTACAACCACAATGACTTAAGGAAAGTCTGGTCCCTAATTAATTTGCCTTCTTGATTATTTTTCCAAATGTCATTAGTTTATCAAAGGCTTCAAAATGCTGTTGACATAGTTCTTCACGAGAGTTTTTTTGGTATAATTAGTGGCCAATAAGAAGATTTTCTTTTTATGGACACATGTTAATAAAGGGAAAACAAAGACTATAAATAAATAAGCCATTTCCCCAAGGGACAGAAGTAAGAAGTGTACTATCTGTGTTGGTGTTTTTTAAATTTGTTCATGAATGACCTTGTTTTAAAAGAAAGTGAGTGGGCCAAATCTGCTATTCAGGGTAGAAAAATAAAAAATAACTCTGAAGAATTCCAGAACCTCTCTTTAAATTATTCAATGGTCAAATGCAAACATAAAGTAATGTGGATTAGTGTCAAAATTAATAATTTCGGGTACAGATTGATGGAGTATATTCAGGGTAAAGATCTTAGAGTTATAATGGGGTTGAGGAGAAGGACCTTTTCTGCCCCTGCTGCTAGGCCTGTTTTGTGGAAAGTTTTGCCCTCAGAGTTGAGAAAGCTCCCAATTTCTTGCCCTTCTGCAAAGGGGTCAAAATCTGGCTGTGTAACCTTGCCTGGGGGCCACAGGGCCCCACACAGCCATAAGATTGGTTGGCCCCTTCAAAACTCCAACTTCCCCCATCCCCCATTTCTCTATTTCTGTAATTTTATAATGTTGCTTTACATTTTTTAAAAAAAAAATGATCCTAAATTATTTGGTCTTTAAGGTTTTATTATATTAAATTGTACACTGCCCAGAGCCTCTCTACAAGAGAGATGGGCATTTAAGAAGTTTGATTGATAAATGAAAGAAAGAAAGAAAGAAAGATTAACACAATGAAGATATTAATTTAGTATGTGGCAAAGTGAAAAAAGACAAATTTCATACAGTGTCATTAGGAAATGAGATGAAAATAAAAATGCCAGCATTATAATGCCCTTATACAAAAATATGATCCGTCTGCATCTGGAGTACTGTGTACAGTTCTGATAATCACATTTGAAATAGGGCATAATAAAGCTGGAAGAAATGCAGAAGATGGCAATTAAAATTATTAGAGAATCTGAACACCTTCTCTATGAATAATTTTTAGGATATTTGGAAGTCTTTAGATTGGCGAAATGATGGTGGGAAGGGATATGACTATGGTGTATCAAATATAGAAAGAAGACCAGGAGAAGTCCCTCACCCCAAAATATTAGCTCTAGAGGCCATTCAAAGAATATTTAAACAATCAAAAGAAAGGGCTCCTCATGCAATATTTCATCTCACTGTACTATTCAAGATATATGATGATGGTCACTAATGGATGACTTTAGAAATTGATAAATGCATTTATAAAAGGGCAGGTGTTTCAAATATTATTTATCTTGATGATTCAATATTCCAGATTGGAAGCAGCATGGATCCAAATAAGAGTTTCGGGACAACAATAGTGGGAAGGAAATGTCTAGGTTTCCTACTTGCAAGCAATTAGAGCTACTGGTTGGCCACTGTGAGAAACAAAATGATAAATTGAGATGGATCTCTTAGCCTAATTCATTTGGGTTCTTATTATGTTCCTATCTTTCCTCAGGACCTACTAGCTTTTATAATCGAAGTATGGATAAATGATTAAGGAAAACCAGTTTGGCCTAATGGAGGGCTATCAAACTCCTGGCCTGCGGGCTGGATACATCACATGCCAGCCACACCCATGCCCAGTTTAGTGAGTGGGGGAAAGTCCTGATATGACACATGACGCTGTCAGGATGACATGAGTTTGACACTCCTGGTCTAATGGTTAAGGCACCAAGCTAGAAAGCAGGACACTGTGAGTTCTAGTCCCACCTTAACAATGAAAGCCAGCTGGGTGACTTTGGGCCAGTCATTCTTTCTCAGCCCAAGCCACCTGACAGAATTATTGTTTTATTCTTTTTTTTTTTAAGTAAGAAACTTCAGATGCTTTGGACTTAAATAGTACAAGAATAAGGGAAGACTCTTCAGAGATTATACGAGTTTGGCTGCATGGTAGGTAGGAGTAACCTGAATAAGTTCTGTATGTAAACATTCAGTGTCATACAGCAGAATTGCATTTTAATTTACTTGAGGGAAGAATTGGATTGATCACAGGTCAGCCTGTTGCCCCAACTGGGAGGTTCTAGATATGGAACTATAACTTCACAATTCTGTACCAACATGTCCAATGAAAGTAATTTCATATGTCCAATACCTGTGCCAGCTCTATCTCTTGTTGGAACCTCTATTGACATTGCTTATGATTTTCATTTACAACTGTGAATGGTTTTCGTCTGCTGCTTTGGAGCTTACAGTATCCCATCATTCTACATGAGGAGATAGGGATCTCACTCCTGGGAATCCATGGGAGATCGTAGCTAGATGGGTTTTCCCGTTTCAACCATTTCCTCCTGTCAACTTCCCCTTGCCTATAGTCACGATGATGGCATATTGCCCCTTCTTCCAAACCACTTTGGGGAATTCTGTAGGCTTTTAATTTTCCTAAATGTGGATTAATTAAGTAGCAATAAACACAAAGCCATGCATTATTGATGGTGAAGGGAAGAAGGGGGGGGAAGGGAAGAGAGTTCAGGTGGATGTGATCATTGTAATTAGAGACAAACCAAATTCCAAAACTGCATTTCTAGCCTGATGTATATAATCAATTAAAGGGCAGAGCATCGGAAGTATTTTCTAGAAGGTGGGACTTCATTCAGACCAATATTAACCCAGTCAGAGTATAAAGATACAGGCTGAAAAGACCGAACACATTTTTTCAACCATGATCTTTTATTTCTCAGATTATCGATCAACCTCAAACTCTGAAATGATAGGAAGCAGTGAATTCAAGCTGCAAATTCTACAAGATGATTCCCTGCTGCCAGGCTCCTATGCCAATAAACAATATTTCACATTAGTATAGCACTTTCAACAATTCAAAGCAGTTCAGGTATATTAAGGACTTTTTGAATCACTGCAAGCTTCCTTGACTGAAGAAAGCTGACGTTAGATCTAAAGCAGGAGTGCGGAACTATAGCCCCCTTCATGACTTGTAGACTTCAATTCCCAGAATTCCTGAGCCAGCCATGTTGAAGTCCACTAGTTATAAAGGGGTCAGATTTCCACATCTCTGATGTAGAGCATGGTATGATTTATTGACATGGTTATTGCTGCTGCCATTTCTAGTTATATAAAAGAAAAACTGTGCTTTTCCCATTACTATTTGTAATCCTTGAGTGCAAGATATCACTCAAAAACCTCTATTCTAAAACAATGTTTCTTAAACTTCTTAAGCTTTTGTTTGTGTAGGTTGTATGGATCAATATTTATCTGTAAAATATTAAAATCAATGTAGAATATTTACTGAATCATGTAAAAATAACAGTATTGAACTTGTTAGATATTAACATAAGTATTTTTTCATGAAAAACCTTGTTTTAAACAAATAAAAAATAATACTAAGAGACTGGTTTAAATTTTGGAAATCCTTCAATATCTGGCTGCACAGGTCTATGGAACCCAGGGGCCCTCAGACCATAGTTTAAGAAACTGGGCTCGAGAAAGATTTATTGCATTGATCTCTCTCCCATTCCTGCTTTTTCTGCCTACAAATAAGATGATGAATTATGAGAGGCTATTCATAAGCAGCTTTCTGGATGCAGTTCCTCAAAGTTCAGATATAGAGTGCGAGGTTATGCTTTGAGATTTAGAACCATCATTGGTGCCCCAAGTAACTTTTTCCTCTTATCGCGCATTTAAGTACCCACAGATAACGTACCCTTTCAGTGTGCTGTGGATGGAACTGTCCGCTGTCTGGACATTTGTTAATGCAAAATGCAGTGGCACATTTTTTGTCTTGGATTGGATACATCGAAAACATATCTTGTCAATTTTTAATCAAATCTATTGCTGCCAGCTTTCTGAGCATAATTCAAATGGTTGGTTTTAAAACTTTAAAGCCTTATATAACTTGGGACTAGAGTCCCTGAAGAATTTCGTCCTGCTGTATGGATTAACTTCTGACGTCCTCTGTTTTCATTTGGGGCATCCTACAGAACAGCACTTATTTGATAGCATATGATTATGCTGTGGCTGCACAATGTTTACAAAAGTAATTGCTGGTGTTACAATTCGGAAAATCAAATTGAACAAAGATAACCTAATTTAAGTTAATGTCACCACCTACACAATAACTTCAGTGAGATTTTACGGAAAGAAAGTATATAACCTACTGATATCAAAGCTACTTGAAACAAAGTAGACTGGTTTCATTTGAAAAAGTCAACAACATAAAAGATTAGACTTTTAATGCTGAATCCCATTTCCTAGATATAGCTCTAATTTTCTACTTCAGCTGCCCAACTCCCAATATCTTCACTGATTGGTAGGCAGCTGCATTACATCAACCCATCTAGAATGCCCATTATTACAGATACCCATATGGCTGAAGATTCTCTAAGGCAAAGATGGGAATCTGGCTGTCCAGATTTTGCTGAAGTATAAATCCCATCAGCTCCCATCAACATGTACAGAACAAAGGATATTGGAAATTGCTTCCCACTGTGTGGTTTTCAAAAAAAAGAAATCACCTCATTATTAGTAAAAGCCCTGTACAAAATGTAAATTAAAATCAGAAAAAGGCAAATATTATTTAAAATCTGAAGTGCAATTCTAATCTAGGGTCAAAAGGTTGCACAAATGGAGACAACTATTTTGTAACCTATAGAAAATTGCCGTTTCCACATTGGATTCTCCAGACTGGATTTAAAACAATGGCTCAATGAACACATTAATGTATAGTATCTCTCTATATCTCTGCATTTATATAACTTTACTCTAGGCTAAATAGATGTGGTAAAAATTTAGACCCAGTTCCTGGAGGCTATGAATCTGAAAGAAGAAAACCAAGCTTAAGTTGAATCCTGTTCTTAGTCCCTGTGGATTTGGAAATCATTTGAGCCTAGAAATAATCTGTTTCATTCTAGATAACCCTGACTAAAGTGACCTGCAATATGGCGATCACCCTGGATCCCCACTTCTAACTGGTAGAGGCTATGGCCAGAAGGGTTTTTTCACAATTATGTAATGTATGTCAGTTGTACTCTTTCCTCTATCAAAAGCTTTACTTACAGTCATTCATGTCCTTTTATTTTTAGATTAGATTACTGTGTTATTGTACCATTGCCATCTTTAAACATCTAGATGACTCTGAACCTGGATATCTCTGTGACTAAGTTGGATCTATCAGTCTGGGAGAAAGGGTTTGTTGAAGGACTCATAATCAAAGGAGTGCCATCTTCAGCAGCCTCCAGCTTTCCCAGGGATGACTCCCTCTTTTGGAATGGCTTACTGCCAGATTTACAGACTACTCCCTTCTTAGTATATTTTTGGAGAACCATAGAAACATGACTCTTCAAAACAGCAACTTTTAGCTGACAAATTTGTCATTCAAAAGATAGAGAAGGGAACTAGAGCAGTGGTCGCCAACCAGTGGACCGGGGACCACTGGTGGTCCATGAGAAAATTTTGGTGGTCTGCAGAGAAATGTCCTCCCCAAAGCACTCCCCCAAAGCAATTAATCCAGGCTGCGCAGGAACACAAGGCTGCGCTGCCCATAGGGCCCACCTACCCGCTGGCCCCCACCCTTTGGCCAAGCCTTACCTTGAGTAGAACCTTACCATGAGTAGAGCCATGTGAGCTGGAACTGGAAGTTAAGACCAATGGGAGGAGAGGGAAATCCACCCCGCGGTGGCTTTCTGACATTGCTGGGAAAGTCAGTCCCATATTCCAGAGCTGCAGTAGTCACAAAACTGGCCCCTTGGTCATCCTGGAGCAGCTCCTCCAGTCCATGGCAGGCCGGTGCACCTAGGCAGAGGAGCAGCTGCTGTGCGATGACCAAAGGGCTAGTCCTGTGATTACTGCAGCTCTGGAATATGGGACTGACTTTCCCACCAATGTCAGCAAGTCACCATCAGTCAAAATTCATATTAGTGGTCCGCGGGGTTTAAAATTATGAGTTTGGTGGTCCCTGAGGTCCAAAAGGTTGGCGACCCCTGAGCTAGAGGAAAATCTATACTGGACCTAAATCTAAGAAGTGATAGAGGGAGCTGAAGTTCCTGGAACCTTGGGTGAGCATGACCATGTCATATTGGAATTCAACATGCAAACAGAGGCAATAGAATATAATCCAACCAGTGTTGGATTATATTCTATTAGATTACCAACTTAAAAGAGCTAATTTTAACAAACTTTGAGAGAGCCAAGAAAAATTCCATGCATAAATATCCTAAAGGTGAAAACAACTCAAGAAGCATGGGAAACTAATATATATATATATATATATAAACATGAACATAAAAGCCCAGTCCAACATAATGCCACTGAAAAAGAAAAACAAGAAATCCAAGAAGAAACCAGTATGGCTGCATTAAAATATCTCTGATAAACTGAAAGACAAAAATAATAAGTACAAAAAAATGGAAAGAGGAACACATAACTAAGGCAGAATATCAACAGATAGCTAGAACCTGCAAAAATGAAGTCAGAAAAGCAAACATTCAGAATGAACAAAAGTCAACAAAAGTCAAAGATAATTTTTAAAGTCCCTTTCAATATATGAATAGCAAGAAAAAGTTTAGAAAATAGTTCATCCACTAAAGGGAGAAGGTGGCAAGGAAGTTACAGGCAGTAGAGAGAAAGCAGAGCTGCTTAACTCATTCTTTGCATCAGTCTTCACACAAAAAGAGCCCAATCTACCAAAAACATATATGTAAAAGGCATATAAAAATAAAAATAAAAATTAAAATAAGCAAGAAAATGGTAAGAGAACACTTGTCTGATCTTGATGAATATAAATCACCATGACCTGATAGATTACATTCCAGAGTTCTGAAGGAATTGGCAGCTGTTATCTCAGAACCATTATACCAAAGCTTTAAAAAATCATGGAGCCCTGGGGAACAACCAGAGGATTGGAAAAAACGCTGATGTGGTTCCCATCTTCAAAAAAAGGGAGAAGGGGATCACTCCCAGGAAACTACAGACCAATTAGCCTCACATCGATATCTGGGAAGATACTTGGAAAAAATAATTTAAAAAAGATCTGTGACTATATAGAAACAAATAAAGTTATAACTAGTAGCCAGCATAGGTTTGTTAAAAAAAGACCATGCCAAACCAATCTTATTCCATTCTTTGGCAGAGTGACTAAGTTAGTAGACCAGCAAAATACTGTGGACATAGTAGTATACTTAGACTTCAGCAAGGCATTTGACAAAGTGGAACACAACTTACTTCTTGGTAAACTAGAAAAATATGGGATAGACAGCATCACAATCAGATGGATTTTTAATTGACTGACAAACCGTACGCAGTGAGTAATCCTTAATAGTACTACATCTATACGGAAGGCATTTAGCAATAGGGTACCACAATATCTTCCAAAATGATTTAGATGAGGGAATAGAAAGGGAATTTGCAGATGACACTAATCTGGCAAGAATAGCCAACAACCCAGAAGACAAGCTCAGGATCCAAAAAGAAATTGACAGACTTGAACAACTCAAAACTTAATGTGGAGAAAATCAAGGTTTTACACCTAGGCAGGGAAAACCAAAGGTACAAGTGCAGATTAGGTGAAACCTGACTTAAAAGCAGTAACAGTGAGAGAGATCTTGGAGTCCTACTGGACAATCACTTAAATATGAGCCAGTAGTGTGTGGCAGCAGTCAAAAAAACCTAATACAATACTTGGTTGTATAAACAGAGGCATAGAATCAAAATCATGTGAAGCATTAGTACCACTTTATAAGTCCTTAGTAATGTAAGATCACAGCAGCAATATTGCATCCATTTGGTCACTACATTACAAAAAGATGTTGAGGTTTTGGAAAAAAATGCAAAGAAGAGGAACTAAGACGATTAAGGGCTTGGAGGCAAAAACTTATGAAGAATGGTTCCAGGAATTGGGTGTGACCAGTGTAGAGAAAAGAAGGAGTGAGGCGACATGATAGCAATACTCCAGTATTTTAGAGGCTACTATAAGGAAGAGGGAGTCAACTTATTTTACAAAGCACCAGAAGGCAAGACAAGAAACAATGGATGAAAACTAAGAAAGGAGAGAAGCAACCTGCAATTAAGGAGAAATTTTCTAACAGTGATGAAATTAGCCTGTGGAATTGCTTGGCTTCAGAAGTTGTAGGTGCTTCATCACTGGAGGTTTTTAAGAAAAGTTGGACAACCACCTACCTGAAATGATCTCCTACTTGAACAGGAGGTTGGACTAGAAGACCTTCAAAGTCCCTTCCAGCTCCATTCTGATTGGATTGGATTGACATTTAGGGATGAAAAAATAATGCTGCTCACAAATTATGGTACATCAGACTGCTTGATTATGACTGTATTAACTGATTTTTAAAATCTTCTTATATTAATACCATAAGCTGCTCAGACTCCCAAAACGAAACAAGATATGTTATAAAAGCATGCAAATGTTGGTTGAAAGTGTGGTTTCTCTAGACTACTTTTGACACATTCACACATTATATTTTACATCTAGATTTTTTTTAAAAAAAAATCTGAACACTTGCAAAGGTGTTGCATCAGCCTAGACATAAATATTGACCTTGAGTAACGTTCTGAGTGTGATCTCTTAAATCAGACCTGTATCTAGACTAATAGGCAGGATATGGTCAAGGAATTTGATTTATTTTTTTCACGGTGACCAGGTGAAATTGGCAACACAGGCGATTAAGGTCACCCCTAGGAACAGTGGTGGTATTCAAATATTGCTGCCACTGGTTTGGTGGGCGTGGCTTGGTGGGCACGCTTTGCACACGTGCACACACTTTGCATGCATGGGTGCAACAAATGTGCAGTTTGCACAGGCACAGAGGTGTTTGTGCAGGTGCAGAGGCGTTCTAACTCACCTCCTGCAAGCCTGCACGATCCCAGTCGCTTCCGCAGCTGCCGTGCAGCATTATTCTGTGCCACGCAAAGCAACTGCGCTTCAAATTCAGCACATAAATTCAGCGGATAAAGGTGAGGATGGAAGCCCGGGCAGGTGGGTGGGCCCAACAGTATAGCCATTAGAGCAGTGGAGAGAACTGGTTCAGTCTCCGCTGCTCATCACTCCTTTCGACTCTCCAAAACCAGGCAGAACCCGTCGAATACCACCACTGCCCAGGAACCTACCACATGGATGGAAAATAACATCTTCAATCCTCCAGTGTTCTCATGTTGGATGCAGTGTTCTCATGCTTTCAATCTGGCAGGGGTGAATTGTTGGGAGAAACGAATCCAGATAAACCCTGGTGGATCCCTGTATTGGGAATAATGCATTTTCTGCAGTTGTATCCTGATCTTTATTGTTCAAGCTGGAAAGGCTGGTCCTTATCTAAAAATTATTATAGCACTTACCAATCCACAGATTGTATCCGCAGTGGTGTGGAGGATCTGTGGTTTAGATTTGCTTTCTTTGGGAAATAGATTATGAATCCAATAAGAAGAACTGTAGTTGGACTCCCACTGTTCATTTTAGCATAGAAAGCCAAGCCCAGCTGCTCAGTGAATCATCTGCCCGAGGAAGGAGATGTGACTGTGGATCAGGGAGAAGGGCTCAGGAATTAAGGGCTCAGGATGTGACTCAGCCTTTATTGCTTTCATAGGCTGGCCTGCCAACCTGATCAAAGGGATGCTACCAGTATTAGAGAAAGGATCGTCTTTCAATCTATTTGCTTTCTGTACTTGAAATTGGTGGGCAGCAATGTCGTTTTGTCATTTGCCTTAGATAGCCAAATATCACGGGGCGGCCCTAATACCAAATGGCTTCCTGCTTATGCATAATTAACCTGTGTGTTATAATGAGAGGGTTGCTTCAGATGGCAAAGTTAAGAAGCCAGGGAGTATGGAATATCATGCGAGTCATTCAATAAGATGGTTGCCTTTTCTTAATTGTAGAATTTCAGTTTGAAGTGGAAACCTGACACATGTCTATATCTAGAAAGGTAGCATATCAGGGAGAAAAATGAAGACTTTCTCAGATTTGCAGGCTTTTGTCCAAATAGGTCTTTGACTTCAGCAGCTATTGATCCATTATAGCAGTGTTTTTCTTGGCACTATTAAGATATTGATGAGGAATTCTGGGAGTTGAAGTTCATGCATCTTAAAGGTGCCAAGGTTGTTTCTCCATATGCCCTTTCAAAGAAACAGGAACAGCCTATGATGTGTCCTAAATTCAATCTGTCGTATGCCTTAGGAAACATTTCAAATATGGATTATCTCAGAGCTGAAATACATGAGACAAAAAAATATTTGACTTATGATATCCAGTTCCCGTATAACAGTGCATTGTAATTTAGCCTGGTATACATAAGCTATGGCCCTATATGCGTTCTGCATCATTCAGATTACTTTGTCTCTAAATTATTTAATATGAAGTTTATTCTTTTTAACTGGTGAGGAATTACCATCAGCCCTCATTCATGCTGGGACTGGAAGTGAAGATAATCAGAACAAAAAGTACATCCTGTAAAGGATTAGAATCTTATTTTTTTAGCATTTCTATTTCAGAAAACCAATAACATCAGCCATCAGATTAATGAACATCTTTCCATTTGTTACACTTCTATCCGTCTTGCTTACAAATCTTCAATTTCCTAAAGAAAGTTATTCAGTTCTGGGGGAATAATTCTAACCAGAGAATTGATGGGGAGGGGTGAAAGAAAGCCACATGTGTGCCCAAGAAAGAGCAGAGTTTTTAAAAACGCAGCTCAATTAATCTGTTCCCATCCTAGTTCCCAGAGTGCCCTTCTTCTGAGCTAAAGGGTAGTGGAATTGGCAGCTGTTCGCTATTTATTAACCAGTCATGGTTAAATTGGTTTATAAATTAACAGATGTTTTAACTTTAGTCTTTCTTTGGGGACTGGAAGCTGCAAACTGGATGGTGATTGTAAGTCAAGCATCAGGTTGGGACCAAGGGAGGAGAAGATTCAGGGAAGGAAGCCTCTGCCCTGGCTCCTTTCTGCAAGCCCTTGCCCATCAAGAGAGCTGTCCATGGACAGCAGGTCAGTCCTGTGGGGTGACTCTGCCGGGTGTAGGCAGGCTGGCCGTGATGCATCATTAACTTTCCTCCTTTTAGTGCTCACATCTTCATCAGCCAAACATGGAACAGGATAAGGAGCGCTACATTTTGGGGGTATGGGATGCCCAGTTGAGATTATTGCAGGAATCAGAAAATATCACGGTCAGCTTTGTCACTCCTACAGAGAAATATAGTCGAGATTATTATGGGCCTTGCAATAAATTTACTGAACTGGGTGATCATTCTAGATTCTAGAAAAGCCCATATGTACATTCAGAGAACAGTAATATTCATTAATAATGCTAAGTGTGCCTCAGGTCTTACCAAAGCAATATCCCAAATATACACAGCAATGGGTTTTGTACTGATTCTGGCTTGGTTTCTAGATCAGTTTCCTCTTTCATTCTGTCTGCTTTCTAAGTCGTCAGTGTCCTGGTTTTTTAAAGAAATCAAGATCTTTTCATCGGCTTAATTTTCAACAAAGAATCATTGGACCCCCTACAATCCTTTTGAACTAGCATGAAAAAAGTGGGGAAGGGGGAACTCAAAAACTGTCCAGGATTTATAAAGTGGGATGGAAAACTAAAAAAAAAAAAAGCTGCATGTCATTAATCCAAGTTGGGGAGTAGGTGGGTAGAAATAGAAATCATGCAGAAATAAAAAGGCACCCCTGAAAAGCCTGCTTGATATAAATCTTTAGATAAGACTAGGTCTTCTTTCAGTCTGTCCAATCTGTACCTAAAGAACTTTGAAGGAGCAATGAAATAGTGAAATGCCACATTGGGTCATAGACTCTGCTAAGACACCTTACAAGGGTGGACAGCTCGGTGTTTCTCCATTATTTTGAATGACACATAGTCTCTTCATATGATATAATGACAGAATATTTGAAACCCAGGCTAACAAGAGGACAGCAGAATGTTTCTCCCTGATATTTGGAGAGCTAATCCATGCTGCTGTATCTTGGTACTATGGTACATGCAAGAACCGAAGCTATGCAGAGATTCAGAAGCATCAAAGAATGTGTTAAATAATTAGAAGTGTTATGTTGTGGGTCCAGCCTAATTATGTGGTACTATGGAATAACTGTTAATTGAGCAACTTCCACTGAATATAATCTGTATTGTAATGTGCCGATTACTATGGGATTATTATTGTTGTTATTTTTAGCAATTATAACATCTTTAACACTACTTGATTGAGCTTCCCTAACAGTATAGAGGAATTGGACAGATACAAAGACCTTAAGCAATATCAATATATCCAGTGCTTTCTATTTGAGGGAACAACATGACTTATTCCCATTCCAGGCACTTGCCTCTGAAGTGATATACAGAATATACTCAGCATTCTATAGGGCAGAACCTGGGGAGAGAGTTAAAAGAGAAATCAGCCCAGAATCTCCAAGTAGCCACAAGCAGGCTAAGTCCAACCCCTCTTGAATTCTGTTGAGCCTAGCAAATGCTAACCATTAGGGGACTGGAGTCTAAGACATATGAAGAACGGTTACAGAAACTGGGCTTGACTAGTCTAGTAAAAAGAAGGACCAGGGGAGACATGATAGAGGTCTTCCAATATTTGAGGGGCTGCCACAGGGAGGAAGGAGTCAAGCTATTTTCTAAAGCGCCTGTAGGCCAGACAAGAATAATGGATGGAAACTGAACAAGGAGAGATTTAGCCGGGAAATAAGGAGAAACTTTCTGACACTAAGAACAATCAACCAATGGAATCAACAGCTTGCCCTCAGAAGTTGTGGCAGTGTCATCACTTGAGACCTTCAAGAAGAGATTGGACTACCATTTGTCAGAAATGGTGTAGGGTCTTCCGCTTGGGCGGAGGGGGGGTTAGACTAAATGACCTACAAGGTCCCTTCCAACTCTGTTTATCTGTTGTCTATTATCAATTGATAATTTGCCTGAGCTTAAGCATGAGTACCAGTAGCAATAAATCAGTTTAATTGGACCTTCATGTGTGGACCTGATCTTTCATACTTGACACACTCTCCCTTATTACAAGCAAAAAAATAGTATTAGAAGCAGTCCTTCAAAGAAACATATTGGCCTCTATTGTGCTTTTCCTCAGGAAGAGGAGTTTCTGTGAAATTTCCAAGGAATCCTAACGCTGTGATGGAGAATATACAATATCTTTCCAAACTACAATCCCCACAATTCTTTGGGGGCAGCCATGGCAGAAGACTGCTAGAAAAGTTGCTCCTGAGGCTACTCAGTCTTTGCCCTCCATCGAAGCAAAACATGAGGCTCTGGAGCCACGGCCGGCCTGTAAACGCTCTGAGTGCAGCCCCTAGAGCGTTTCCAAGAGTTGCCATCATATGTAATTTTTAATGTAACAGAAGGGGGAGATGATTAAATACATGGAGAGTAATCATTTTAACTGTGTTTAATTTCATTTTAATTCACATTTAATTTAAATTAAATCAAGTTGGGTTTTGTCCTGGCCTGACCCATTTCTCTGTTCTGGCCCAAGCTGTCTTTGAAGTGCAGCCCACCGCCATGCAAAAGTTGAATGTCTAGTGCTGTATTGTACAAGCCGCATTTTAATTTATCTGGCACACTCTTGGGAGCACACAGGTTTATGTGTGAGAGTCCCATCCACAAAAGCTGAAGGAACATAGCCGCAGCCAGGGAAGAGAATATTTGTTTCTTTTGAGCTGTTATCTTTAAAAACAGGAATCACTATATTTATTCCTGGCAGTTGTTTTTCATCCGTTATTGAAATCGCACGGTGATTGCCCAATATCTATTCTGGATTGTAAGAAAGTTTTCTAAAAAATATCTGTTTTTTTTTCAGAACCCAACTTTTAGAAAAGAGGTTTTTTACCGAAATAGCGCACTGAGTGGGGAGGGGAAATATATCCCATATGTATTGCTAAATTAATAACGACCCACAGGGCTTTAGTTCTGGTGTGGTGACGAGTTCATATAGCTTCTGTCTGTGATCATATAGTGCCTCTGCTCCATGCAAAGGTGAGAAAAATCAAGCTTGATTTAAGGAATTACTGACAGGTATTATATTTGTACACCTTCACAAGCTAGGGACACTTAAGCTTTCAAATCTACAATTCTATATAGCTCTCACTACACACACACACACACACACACACACACACACACATACAAAAATCTTATTTAACCACCACTGCCAGGAACCAGTTGCCATCGTTCTTGAGTGTTAACTCTCAGGAGTGTGAGTTTTTCCTAGATCAGCTTTCTTAACCTGGTTAGGACTAGTGGGAACCCTTGTCAACATTCATGTGAGACAGGAGAATGAAGACTGCTGCATTACTTATACTGCTGCAACTTGACATAACCTGAACATACTTTACTTTAGTTGAATTAAATCTTATTTAGTAACTTAGGAAAAGAGAGAAATGCTATCTTGTCACAATAATAAAAA
Source organism: Pseudonaja textilis (assembly GCF_049901715.1). Lineage (NCBI taxonomy): Eukaryota > Metazoa > Chordata > Lepidosauria > Squamata > Elapidae > Pseudonaja > Pseudonaja textilis. The sequence continues at coordinate 90,935,270 of NC_142008.1, forward strand.
GACAATGCAGATTCCAAATTCTGCTCTCCCTGCCCCCAGCCTCTACACACAAACACACAGGCATACATGCACACACACACACACACACACACACACACACACACACACACACACACACAATCTGAAGCTGTTCAATCAGATTCCAGTGCAGTAGGGAGGTAGGTCAGCCTTAAAATGAGGGGCTCAGCCTCTCAAGCTGGTAGAGCTGGCAGCAACAGTCTACTTTTTTTTAGTCTGCCATTCAGGCCTCCTTCCCCTCTATTTTTGTAAGCAAGATGCACACACACATACACAAACCACACCCCTACACACATAAGCACTTGCTTTACATGCAGTGCTGTTGAGGGATTTGTGAAACCAACAGATGGGGTAAAAACTCACTGGGGTGCCATTTAATCCCTCCCCCTTGGCAAAAGCAGAGGATTTTCCTCCCCCTGTCCCCTGTGCTCACCTTTAAATTCATCAGGAGTCAGAAAAGATCCACCGGGACCAGTCAACCCAAACCTTATTTTACAGTGCAGAGAAAGCAAAGATAATTGATGTGTTGGGCATTTGTTTTTAAAAACCATGTCCCTGTGCCATATGTATTCCTGTTCTGTAATTCCATGACTGTAGGATACGATTTAGAATGAGATGGCAGGTACAGTAAATTCTGTACCTGTCAACAGTGGTGTCCCCCAAGGCAGCGTTCTAGGACCAACTCTCTTCATATTCTACATAAATGACCTCTGTGATCACATTAAGAGCAACTGCGTTCTCTTCGCTGACGATGTAAAGCTGTTCAACACCACAGACAATACTGCTACCCTTCAAAAAGACCTCAACTATGTATCAGAATGGTCAGACAAATGCAACTTTAAATCTCAAGAAATAAATGCTCTGTCTTACATATTGGCAACAACAACAACAAAAAATACAGGCTGAATAGTCAAGACCTTGTTGATGATCCAAACTCTGTCAAGGATCTTGGAGTACTCATCTCTAATGATCTAAGTGCTAAAGCCCACTGTAACTACATAGCCAAAAAGGCATTAAGAGTTGTTAACCTAATATTACAATATTTCTCTGGTAATATTACACTACTAACTAGAGCATACAAAACATTTGTTAGACCAATACTCAAATACAGCTCATCAGTCTGGAACCCACATTACGTATCTGATATTAACACAGTTGAGAAAGTCCAGAAATATTTCACAAGAAGAGTTCTCCACTCCTCTACTCGTTGCAGAATACCTTATGCCACCAGACTTGAAATTCTAGACCTAGAAAACCTAGAACTAGGGCGCCTTCGGTCTGATCTAAATATAGTATATAAAATCATACATTGCAACGACTTACCTGTCAATGAATACTTCAGCTTCAACCACAACAATACAAGAGCAAACAATAGATACAAACTCAAGATTAATCGCACCAAACTTGATTTCAGGAAATTCGACTTCAGCAACAGAGTGGTCAATGTCAATACCTGACTCTGTGGTTTCTTCCCTAAACCCCAAAAACTTTAACCTTAGTCTTTCTACTATTGACCTTTTCTAAGAGGTCTGTAGGGGGTGTGCATAAGCGCACCAACGTGCCTACCGTCCCTGTAGTATTGTTTATTTTTCTTATATGTATCCATATATTCATAACTATGTTTTTACTTATACCTATTATCTTGTAAGCAATTGACAAACCAAATAAAATAAATAAATAAAGATTTGGATTGCTGGAGAACTCACTTTCCTTAAGCACAAATTAAGAGAAAAAAAAACTTCTAGCCTTTATAGTTACTTGCTCACCGTAGGACTGTATTCTCCCTTCCTTCCTAGAGATACAGCGTGAGATAAGCAGAACTATTGATAATGGAGCAAAAAATGAAGCTACGAAAATACCACAAAAATATCACATCCCATTTAGTTTGGACTATTTCTGCCCTGGTATTCCTGTCTGGTTTGCAATATGCACTTATTGTTTGTCTTTAATAGATATAAAAAGGTCAATATTTATGCAGTCAACAAGAAGTTGAAGAATATAGATAATCTTTTTGAAACATGTAGAGCATAATTGGGGGAGGGTGGGTGGAGCAACTATATGTTGTCTGGGATATGGCCCTCAAAAATCATCTTCTGAGGTCTTCTAGAAACTGCTTGGATCATAGTTTGCAACTGTTGAGCAAGCTTCTATAGAAGCCACCAACTTTCTTAATCTCAGGAGTTCATTCTATTTTTATGCTGTGAAAATATACTTGTGCCCAGTGATGGTATTCAATTTTTTTAACTACTGCTTCTGTGGCAGGCATGGCAGGCTTGTTGGGCATGGCATTTCTTGGTGGACATGGCAGGGGAAGGATACTGTAAAATCCCCATTCCCTCCCCACCCCACTAACCTGCTTTGCAGCTCTGTTCTCCTGTGCAGGGCAACAAAAGAAGACCCAGCCGATCAGCTGGGACTCCAATCAACTGGGGCTTGGTAGGCAGTAAATAGATGGGGGCAGGGCCAACCATTTCTCTGAACTACTCAAAATTTCCGCTACCAGTTCTCCAGAACCTGTCAGAATTGGCTGAACACCACCTCTGCTTGTGCCTCTTTCTTGTTCCCATGTACAAAATCATGCACCCATTGCAAATTCCCATCAAGCTGATGTCTGAATCAGAGATGTCTTAGATTCATAACTCTTATGTTATCTCAACAGCTTCCACTTCCTTTTCAAGTCCAAGAAAAGAAACCACGATTTGATTCTAAAATGGCAGCCTGTATTCTAGGACCATACAGATTAACTCCATTTTTGCAATCCATTTTGCACTGCCTCTGTCTTTATACCAACCTTTATTATATCTATTGTTGAAAAACGATGGCTTGGTTTCCTGCCATTTTTAGATAACTCGATCCCAGGTATGTAGGCTCCCAAACAAACTACACAAATGCAAAGGAAAGGAAAACTTCAAAATACCAAAGGGGAGGAGACGCAGAATCTTACACGTATGGCACAAACTCACCTATACCAAATGAGCTGCAGTTTCCAAACCCCTCCAAATATCCCTTCCCATCATGGTATAGAGCAAACTGGTGAGGTTCAAGTATATTCAAGCTCAGTACATCAACCCCAGCCAGGGTGGTCAATTAGGACTGAGAGAGTTCCAATCTAAAACATTTGGACTAGAAGACTGTAGCTTGAATAAAGCAACTTCTGTTCTATGTCCATATATCTCTTTCCTTTCTGGCTGGGGAGCAAAATCCAGACACCTAGTTATGGTTGGAGACTATGCAGGAATCGCTGCTCCCCCATATCCTCTTCAATTAGGGCAGCCAATCTTCCATTTCCACCACTGTGTGATTCCTGCTACTCCGAATATATTCTGACCACCCTGTATTTGAAAAAGGTAAGGATACAGAAATGGTAAAGGTGAAGAAAGGTTTGGAATCACCTTGCATTACCATTTCTGACTGTTCCTTCAGGAGCAGCTTTGTGTTTAAAAAGGAAGCCTTTAAGTAACCATACATGCACTTCTATATAAGGTCTCTTCGACCTCTAGACAAGACTTGGCTCATCTTGGAATCCTCGCTGCATTGGGATCGGCTTTGTCTGCAGTTCCAGGCCTCCCTCAGTCCTCTCCCAGTAGGTTCCTTTCTTTGAGCTGTGCAGAAAAGAGGGAGCTGTTTGTGCAGGGTGAAGAGAAGAGGTCAAAGCCGCAGCTGACTCCATCTTGGGTTCTTGGCTGCCGTTCAAACTTGTCTGGCAGCGGCACAGGGGACTTGGCATATGGGGTGGCAAAGCAGGTCGCTCCTGCAAGGAGGCGGTGAGCCTAGCGCCATTGCCCCATGCCCATGACACGTGCCAGGCCTTTCCCTTGGCTCAACTCCCAAGTCCTGTCTGCTACTGATGGACCCCAAATCAGCTGCAAGCAACTGGGGTGGAATTGTGTGTGTGCGCTCGTGCATCCTGCTTGGGGGGAGGCAGGGGGCAGGGGGGATTACAAAACACACAATTCTGCTATGCCAGGCTGTTTTTGCAAATGCCTTGCAATGCCATCGCAATTTGTTTTTGAGTTTCATACCTTTGATTATATTATTCAAGATTTCCCAAACAGCCCCAACTCCATTTAAACAGCATTAGAAACACATAATCCTGACACTGTGCCCAATGACATTTCTGAAGAATAAAAAGCAAGCACCATCACAATGAAATGTTGCAAGTTTTAGCAGTTAGGTTTCATTGGAAAATGATCCCCTGCTTTCCCCTCCTCTGTGTTTTGAATATCTTTGCATATTCAAAGAACAGTACTATTTTTTCACTATGTTTACAGCGTGATATCTTATACGGGTAATATTGGGATCGGGTGATATAAAATTACAAAACTGGGAACGGGTTGAACTTAAAAATGATGACAGCTTCAAATTGCATTTTATTTTGAAACACATATGTGCTATCTTTTAAGATCATCAACCGGGTTTTTTTTTTTAAAAAAAAGATAAACCAGTATAAAAGTACATTATTGATAGTGGGGAGGGAATCACCCTTAGCAAGACAGTCCAATAGAGAAAACCCTCTCTGTCCAAAGGATCACTAAACCAAAAACAAGCTATTTTTAAAATACTGGCTCACCTAAAGGGTTTCCTTTGGCAGTAAGGATCACAAAGGAAAGGCTCTTTAAAATCCATTTTTCCTGAGCAGCTAACAAATTGGGAGATGCTGAGCAAAATATTCACGCTAATTTATTGCCCCTTAACATATTTATTTTTAAAACCTCTTATTTTGGGATGGCTTAAAATGACTTCCAACATTTCAAACATGGGCAATATTTTGATAGCTCCTCCACCTCCCACATTCCCCCCCAAAAAAAAAAAAAAGATTTATAGTATATCTGTTAAGGCCAAACGCCATACCCATGATTAAAAGAAATCTGGGGGCATTCAGAAATTGTGCGTTAGAAGCCACATCTTTCAAAATCACTGATGTATTGACAGGATATTAGAAAGTATATCATTTTGTTCTTCAGTTCCTTCAAAAATAAAAAAAAGAGATTTTCGGCAATAATTTTTGATATTTGGGACATTGTAAAATCTTGGCAGTAATCCAAAGATCTGACTGAAGATAAATATTGCTGTCATACATGAGATTATATATGCAGATGAACAAGGCAACCCATCGATTTAGGTTTCTTCTAATGCAGTACTGGTTGTAGTAGTTTCTCCTCACACAAATATTCCTGGGATAACAACACTTTGGAGAAGGAAGTTGCTTTTATAAATACATGAAAAAATAGGATCAGATTTTCTTATACTGATAATCCTACACTGATTCATTAATTCAGTTTTGAATTACTGTATGCTAAACCTATTGAAATGAATGTTTTGAAATGAGAACACCTTTTACATCTCTATCAACAATGGAATTTTCCAGATAGATTATCCAGACGAGTAGACAGTGAAGGGCAGCTTTCTCCAACTGCCAACTTACCAACCATATCTTGAAAATTCTATCCGGAGAAGTTAATGTTTCCCATTCTGATCTCAAAAACAAGTTGAAAGTGATTGTGTGCTTGGCTCCTGGAGTAATTGTGTACTTGGCTCTTTCTTAGAATAATTAATGGTATGATAGTATCCACTGATAATTATCAAGGAGAAGAATGTCCAATTTAAATCCTGCCAACTTTCTTGTCTGCCTAGCAAAGAATTCAGTGCAATTTGAAAGTTTGGATAAAGCTTGTAGCAGTCGTTCCGAGAGTAGCAGAAGAAATTGATAGAACTAATAATGTATCTTGAACAATAATAACAGTCACAAGAACAATAATATCTGTTGAGGAAAGACTAGAAGATTATGGAATTCCAGAGCTAAAAGTATCATGCCAAGAAAACTAAAAGAACCAAGTTATCAGGAGCTGAACTCCCTTAAAAAGCAATATTATTTTTATGCAAGGGCATACAGTATGGCAGTGTTTGACAACCTTGCCATCTTTAAGACATGTGGATTCAATTCCCAAAATTCCCCAATCCTCCAATTCTGGGAATTTGAAATCTCATATTTTTAAAATTGCCAAAGTTGAGAAACATTGCAGTATTGTATATGTTCTGTACTAAAGTCCAAGTATTCAGAATAGGTTCCCAAAATGAAGCATAACTTAATAACCTTTTCTTTATTTCTCAGAAGCAGGTGGCTGCTACACTCCAGGATTAATCTTGGGAATCATCCCCAAGAAATTCTTAAATCAGCCTGCCCCTAATAGATGGTAAGTAAAGAACTATAGAGAAAGTAGCATCTAGAATGGTAGTTCTTCTGACATAGTTGAGGAAGCCCTAGATTGGAAACTATCATCTGATAGAAAAGTCAATGATTTATGATAATTCCTGGCTTTGTTTATACATCATAATTAATGCACTAAATTATTTTCTGGGTTAACATAGTGCATTGAACAAATGTATTAGCTAAACAAACTGGGTTTTCAACAAACAGAATAAACCACCAAAATTAAAAAGAAAAAAAACCCCACATATATGTATACTGTCTTTCCTTTGTTGCTGGAGAGATTCAATATCTTGACTCTGTTTGTAAAGATACCTATTTCATAGATCTTCTAAGTAAAGCAAAGATTAAACTTGGAAAGCTACATTGCATTATTCTGAAAGGCTAATAGAGGGCGCCCTGTGATTGAGTAATTCATTTACTAACCCTATCCAATGCAAATACAGTGGCTCCCTCCCGCACATACCGGTAATTTGCATAAATCTCACAAATAACAAATAAAGTAAGTATAGTATGATTATGTCCATTAAGTAAACAATTAATTTATTTAAGAGAGAGGAACTACGTGGTAGTTACTCTGACACTGTTAATGAATTGTATCTAGAGAGACAATCCTGCTTATATGATGTTATGTGTGTCAGTGTTTAATCCAAAAATACTATTTCCATGATCTTTATGGGCTGAAAATTAAATTAGACCCTTAAAAAATGGTCTTTCCTGACCTGTGCCTGCCTGATGGGTTAGACAACAACAGTCATCTTCAAGTATTTGACCGCAGCATGTGGGATTGATAGTCTAGGATATCTGGACGAAAATCATATCTTGAATGCTAATCTAAGTAAAGAAAGCATACACACTTTGGCTATAATCTCCATAGTGCAAATAATGCTGACATTATCTTCAGAATGCTGTTGTTTTATTTCAGCTTTCTTACAACCTGATGTGCTCTAAATCTGCCAGGATTCCACTCCCCAAATCCTTATACAGCACCCATTGGCCATGTTGAATTATGACGCATCTGGAGGCCACCCAATTTACCAAGACTATTTTATTGATATTCATGTAAAAACTGGTTAAACCCAAAATGTTAATCTTATAGTTTGTTTGCATTTGTCCTGCTTGATGTGCTATAGCTAAATATTATATTTGAATAAAGTCATTATGGAAGTTTTATAAACCATAAACTAAAAAAACAGATTTAAAGGCCAGAGAATGTTTATAGATAGACCAATAAAAATAAACCCCACTATCCATTCCTAACTAAGCCTGTGCTAGTGATAGCCAGGATGATCTACAATCTGAGTATAAAAACTGACTATACAAATTGAAGAGCCAGTTGGGCCAATGCTTAAAGCACCAGACTAGAAAGCAAGAGGCTTAGTCATGAAAGCCAGTTCAGAGTCATGAGGAAAATAGGGGGAGGAAAGTGTGTTGGATATGTTCACAACTTTGAGTTAATTATAAAAATAATAAAGGCAGGATATAAGTAAACCAACAAACAAATGTATAATCCTGGTAATCTAGTCAATTGCAGGCTAGGAGGGACTCAACTTTACCCTTTTGGTAGCCAAGATAAATTTGGGGCTTTTATCAAATCTGGAGCTTAGTCTGTCATTAGAATTTGAAAGATTAAATCAACTTTCAGCCTGTGGCACCAAGATAGAAGATTAGAAGGGAGGGACTCACCAGATTGAGATTACTCCAGTGACCTTGTCTGTCATGGTTCAGACTTTTTATTATTTTGTTTGCCAAAGACAAACAACCCAGATTTTGTGATGGCTCCATAATTGCCCAGACCATGGAATGTTCCAAATCAACTACCATGATGACCAAATCTCTGCCTATGTCTGTTAAGAATTAGCCTGCAAGCCTCCCAAATGATTGTAATGTTGCCCAAGATAGTTCATCCAAAATGACCAGTGAATCCTTTGAGCAGTTGTCCAGTTCTGAATAATTATGATGTTAGTGAGTGAGCATGTCATATATTTGTCAATATATGTGCTTACATGTATCCATGGATGTGAAGAAGTATGTGTGTGTTCAACTCAGCTCATAACTTACAATTGGCCAGAAACAATTATCCTTGGCCAAAGCTAACTGTACTGTTAAATAGAACAAAACTGACATTTCAGGTAATGGGTTGGAGTTTAACATTTATTCATTAATTTTGCTGTGAATGATAAACATAATCTCTGGGTATTTCTAAATCAGGTTTCAGCAACACTAGTTTGATTTTAAATGCTAGGCATTTGAGGGAGTGGGATATTTGTTGTTTTGACTTCAGCAACCTTTGACCTTGACATAGAAGCCTTTCCTATATTTGGGGATGAAATGGTTTAGAAATAAATGATGGATTTCATTAAACCCCAAACTATTTTTCAGTTTCCTTCTGGCTCAGACAGTCTGGTCTGAAAAAGACATTGGAAAGAGGTGTTTATTTTGCTCTCCTTTGAATCCACAATTTGCCTATCTTAACGGGAAAACCCAAAGAAGGACCTTGATTGCCCAGCAAGGCTTGGCACAGCCTAGCAGGTTGCAATTTGCCAAATTCCGTCTAATCCAACCCTATCTCCCATCCGCATCTCTGTCTGCCAAGGTCATTGATCTAATGCCCAGCTCTTAACTTGTGACATGGAGGCTCTGCCAAAAGCCAGATGCCTGCCTGTGTCCTGCCAACAATTCTGGCCACACAGTGACATCTGCTGGATGTCTGTGATAATGTGTGTCCTTGGTATCTAGATGAGAAAACACATTGCACATAGACATGCAGCCTGTTCTTTGTGTAAACAAACTATGGTTCTGTTTCTTCAAGGTCATCTAACTTAAAGGATCATGTTTGTGTCTGGAGCAGAGTAGTGTATTGTGGGATCACAAAAAAGATGTCAATCAACAGTCAATTAACCTGTAAGGCATTATATTTAATCCCATCAGATCCAGTGTAGAATTAAACTGTTTTCACCCACTCAGAGAATGTCTATACCCAGTCAATCGACTCTTTTACATACATCCACAAAAAAAATCCAGAACGGAGGGAAAGAGCCAAGTTTTTCTACTGCAGATCTCATTTACCAGATCCAGCAGCAGAGATCTCTGAGACATTGATTGGCTACAGTGATCAAGGTAGGCTTATCGCCCCATCATGGACAACTGGGAAGTGGCAAAGGAGGTATTGAAAGGACTTTTCTGGTGCAAGACCTTATGTAACATTAGGCATTTCCTAGATAAAGTCACAAGGGGCCTTATTCTCCAAATTGTAGTGTTGGTCCAATCAATGTGATGATATACTACAATGGCCACCAAGGAGCCTTTGTTTAGTAATTCATAAGAAATAATTTGTGTTGGTTTTCATAATATGATTATTTGGAAGCTTTTTTCAAAATTTGTTCACCATTGTCTCAGTTTTCCCTCCCAATGCTGTATTTACTGCAAAAGAAATTAATCTTCCCTTGAGCTCAAAGGAAAGAATAGGCATAAGAAAATTTCTCTGCCACCAGTATTGTATTGTCACTTAATGTAAGACAATCCTCATGTTTTAAAGGTAATGATGAAGAATGGATGTCTTCTATTTCCATGTGCTACTTTCTAGATTTGAGAGCCTTGTTTCCATAAAAATAAACTGTTGAGAGAGGCTGCCACTTACCCTTAGCTGACAAGAGCCATGGTGGTGCAGTGGTGAGAGTGCAGTACTACAAGGTACTTTTGCTGGCTGCTGGCTGCCTGTAATTTGGCAGTTCAAATCTCACCAGGCTCCAGGTTGATTTAGCCTTCCATCTTTCCGAGGTGGGTGGCAAATTGTTGGGGGCAATATGGTGACTTTGTAAACCACTTAGAAAGGGCTGTAAAGTATTGTGAAGTGGTTGTGTATACGGCTAACTGCTATTGCTATCTAATGTCAGATGGAGTTTTGCAGCCCAGATCTGGAAATTTTATTTTGCATGAAGAAAATCTGGAACAAGTCTAAAAGAAGACCCCATCTATATCCAAGAAACCTACCCCATTTTTTTCTACCATTCTTTTCTTTCTTTCCAAGAAGTAGGCTTTAGTAAAAGGAATGTCCATTCTTAATAAATACATGCAATTGGGTTTTTCAAATTAAGAAGAGGGAGACTTTAATTAAGCCAAAAGCCTCATGAAGGCCTGGGATAACGGGGAACCAATCCACATAGTTTGGGTCTGAAAATTATTGCGCAGATTTTGTTGGCTGCAATTGTCATATTCCACTGGCTACAAGTTAGGATTGATGGGTGTTGGAGTTTACTAATATCTGGAAGAATACTCTTTGTGTTCCATCAAGCTTTTGAACATCTGTTACACTGATTTATAATGTATTCTACAGACTAATACCTTCACATATCCTAGAAAGCTTAACTGACATATGAACCACCTTAATTTAACACATATAAGGCTCCTTGTTTATTTTTTATTTTGCTTTTATATTTCGACTTGATATGAAGCTCTGTAACTACAGTGAAAAGTGGGGAGCTGGTTTTTAGAATGAGAGTGAAGTACATTTTTTTTCAAACTAAAATTTGAGATTCATTCCAGTTTAGAACAAAGCAAACATTTTAGACAATCCCAGGATGTAACCAGCAGAGGGCAATCATGGCCCAAATACTATTTTACTTAGATTCTTTCCAATCCAGTAGAATGTTGAAAGAAATTATATAAAGGATCTGGATATCAAATCAGGCATTCTGTCGTTAGTCAGGTGGGTAACTTTCTGAAAATGCAACAGACTGCGTCAAAATTTGACACAGAATCCAGCAAAGGAGAATCTGAATTTGAAAATACAAGTAGTTGGCTTCTGATCAATTTTGGTCATTAAATGATGAGATTGTTAAGCAGGTCAACATATGACTAACCTGAAATTTATGACTATTGTTACCAAATCTAGTTTCTTCAACTGACTTTGCTTGTCAGAAGCTGCCTGGGAAGGTCGCAAATCCTAATTACAAGATCACAAGACTTCTGCAGCCATCATAAAGGTGAATCCTAAATTCAAGGACAGTTCATAGGTCATTTTTCCCCAAGACCTCATATCTTTGAATCATTGTTACACAAATGGTCCTGAGTCAAAGATTATCTGTAGACCAAATATAGCTTAGGACTGGGGAGAGAAAAAAAATTGTAGAACGTTTGCCCCAAATATTTCCTTTCCCTATGGACAAGAAATTAGGAAACAAATCAGAATGTGCTCACTCTTCCATACTAATTGAGATCTCTCTCTCTCAATTCTCTCCTGGTCACATGGCCTACAGCAGAAAGAACATCTTCCATGAAGATGGGCTCCATCTCACGAGACTAAATCTCTGATCCTGGGGAACAACCCAGATTGAATCCTGCAACATTATCCTGGGCACATATATTTGCTTTCATTCATGAGAAAGCACCCACCCTGTGCTTCCCATTACACATATACATACCAACATATACCGAGGTATCAAGAGGAGACAGCCATTGCTAGTAATTAAGAAGAATTCCAGAAACTACTTCTGTTTAATGTCCTCAGTGGGTTCTTCTTAATAGAGACATTTTTTCAAGTAATTCAGTTAGTTTAAGACAGCTATTCTTGATTTAGAACCTGATTAAACTTGGTTGATGATAAAACTATAATAGGGTTAAGCCTAATTTGACTTGGATGGAGAAGATTAGGAAACCTCACGTCTGTAGATTAGAAATGGAAGTTGAAAAACTTCCTGACTCAGAAGAAGATAATTTACTTCCATATTGCTACTAATTGTGAGATCAGACATAATTATTCATTTTCTAGATACAAGTGGAGGGTCAATTAACTTAACCTAACAAAAAGCCATTTGTTGACTATTTCCACATAGCAGATTTAATTAAATCATAGCCAAAGTTACCATGTTGTATAAACACTATAACTCCCTCAACGTAGAATTTAAAGAGGCTAGTTTTATCCCTAAAAATTCAGGATTGCTTCAAGTTACCTTTGTCCTGTCAAACATGTTGTAAAGATGGTGAAGAGAAGATTAATAGAGACTTAATAGTTTTTTCTCTCCTGCTGGCAGAAATGAACCTAGAGTAGCCTAATAAAAGTATATGTGCTCTAAGAATTCCTTTCCTCATCATTTTTTCAAGGTAGGATAAAACATGGACTGAAAGGAGACATGGTGGATAAGTTCCCCAAATCAGTCCCTGATTATGGTAACTGGAATCAGGCCACCATAGCTTTTAACTTTTTTTCTGAAGATTTAACTTAAAAAATGATGAAAAATAATAGCTGTCCAGTCAACTTTGTGGTGGTTTAAGAAGCTGTCAAATGTAGCTACTCCTCATTTGTCTAAAGCTTCTCTGATGGATAGGATATACATTGACCCAGCTACCAACTACTTCAAACACTACACAAGCAAAACCTGTGAAGATGGTCTGTATTTTAGTCATGGATGTGAGAAATAAGGGGCAACACCAACATGTGTGAGTGTGGGAGCCAAATGCAAATACTTGGGCCAGATGTTGTGGCATGCTCAATTGCATTCATGTTTGCAATTCTTTGGCATTATAGTTTGATGTGCTGCTGGCTTTAGCATATCATGCAACCCTCAAAAAATGGTTAACCATGCTAAAGTTAACTACAGTAAATATGTCATACAAACACAACCAATTCATTGAAGGTCACCCATAAAGATGAGACAAACCAGACTCGAAATTCTAGACCTAGACAACTTAGAATTACACTGCCTTTGGTCCAATCTAAGTATAGTATATAAAATCATACATTGCAATGTCCTACCTGTCAATGAATACTTCAGCTTCAACCATAACAATACAAGAGCAAACAATAGATACAAACTCAAGGTTAATTGCACCAAACTTGATTGCAGGAAATACGACTTCAGCAACAGAGTGGTCAATGTCTGGAATACTCTACCTGACTCTGTGGTTTCTTCCCCAAATCCCCAAAACTTTAACCTTAGACTTTCTACTATTGACCTCACCCCTTTCCTAACAGGTCTGTAGGAGGTGTACATAAGTGCACCAACGTGCCTACCGTCCCTGTCCTATTGTTCCTTTTTTTTTTTTAATATGTATTCATAATGTTTTTACTTATACCTATTATCTTGTAAGCAATTGACAAACCAGATAAAATAAAATAAAATAAATAAATTCAGGGATCTATAGTGTAATGTACAACACTCTTCCTTCAACAGCTGGGATGCTTAACTGGCTCTCCTAGAAGTGATAAGGATTGAGCTGAGCCTCATTCTAAGTAAATAACTTTAATTTCCTGCTGTTTAGGAGTCTTAGATTTGAATTGCAAAAATTCAGAGTTGGCAGCTAAGAGGCTTCTCTGTACAGGTTGTTCTTGTCTTTGTGTTGCTAAGCAAGGTGGTTTTTGCCATTGTTGTTAAGCAATCACTTCAATTAAGTAGATTGTGTCATTTAACAAATATAACTTCTCCTATTGACTTGATGGACACTGGCTAGGAAGGTTGCAAATAGCAATCACAGGATCTCAGCAGATTGCAACAGTCATAAATACACATCAGCTGTAAAGCACACAAATTTTGATCATGTGACTTTACGGATAGTAAGTGTGAGAACTGGTCATAAATAAATGTTTTCAGTGCTATTGTAACTTTGAACAGTTGCTAAATGAATGGTTGTAAGTTGAGCACTACCTGTATCAGGTGCCATTGGTGTCTACAATCCCAATAAGGAAAAGATTGAACGAGATTCTTAAATTTCTGGATGGATGATCCAGAAGAAATTGGATATTCAAAACAGTGTTGTACAGGTTGGGAAGGCTGGCAAGATCCTGTTGAATAATGATGTCTTCCCTTATTATGTGAAACCTGCTAATGAATCCCTTTGTACAATGTTTATAAATACAGGTTATATTCCTGTTTTATTGTACTGTAAGTTGCCCAAAGTTGCTCTCAATAATGAGATGAGCAGCATATAAATTTAATAAACAAATAAATGTGTTCCACTTTTATTTATCCAGTTTTGATTTAACTTGCTGAACAAGGATTCAATACCATTGGTTAGGAATCTATCAAGTGGTAATTCATTCAAATCATGGTTAAGCAAACCTGTATTTAATGAGTGCCGCAAATTTAGTTTTGAATGTCATTTTCCTTCAAATCCTGCTGAATTTTTCCCACCCCACACCTGGTTTCACTGCCTGATTCATACATTGACACCAGACTGTTTCTTAATGGAAGGATTACAGATAACCTACAGGTGACCTGGACACAATTGTTTCCTGGCTAGAAACTATATTGATTATGTTTCATACTTTACAAGAACAATCTCCTATCTGAATATTTTATCCAGTTCAAATATTACTAAAAAATAAATAAAAGATCTGTGTGGTTCTATATAAATCAGAGCAATTATTTCTGAATTGGCATCTTTGTGCATAAATCCCCATGAATGTTGTTTACCCAGCTCTCATTCACTCATTGTATTTTAATTTGAAGATGAATTTTTCCTTCCCCGCTCCTTTTTACTAGCTGAGTGGCCATCTTAAATAAAACCCAACCCTATGTAATGATTAATTTTATGTCTGTACATGCATGTATGGGTGTTGTACAGTGATCAGGAAAATATAAATTGCACATGCCCAAAAACACTCTCTAATATCTGTCTCACCTCTGTCCCTTTTTCTTGCAAGGCAGTTGTGTCTAGGATAATTGCGTCCTGTTGTATCTAGGATATTTTCTCTGTTGTCTCTAAAAAAAGTCTCAGCAAACATGAACAAAATGTTATGCTCCAGATGTTATTATTTTTAATTGAAAGCACACCCCTACAAGACAGAATAATATATTGCATTTACAAATCTTAAACGAGGCAAAGCATTTGGATGGTCACTTGCACTTCTATGCATCTACCAAAATAATCTCTTGCGGTGCTTGAGTGTACATTAAATCAAATGTCTAAAGAGTAAGACCAGGTTCTAAGTAAGCTTTTGCCAAAACTTTTGTTAAAAAGCAAAAAGTTGTGAAATGAACTGAAGCCAATAACCGGTGCCCTCCTGTGTTGCAAAGTCAATTCCTATTTAATATTTGCCATTAACAGCTGTTGTTTGGTTAACCCATGTGATATGTCCAAAACCCTGGATCCCATACTAGGGTAAATAAAATGTCACCTGGTAATTAATGTTCAGAATGTCCTGGCATTGCTTCTTTCTGCGTCAGCACCTGCCACAGATTAAAGTTTTGCATTGTAACAGTGTTAAATGAATTTTTAAGAAAACATTTATTAATAGCTCAGTATGCTAACTTAATCTAGCAGAATGCCCACCATCTTTGATGAACAGTGGAAGGGAGGGTAAATCAGTTACAGGATCTCTGGAGAAGATATGAACTCTCCTTGACTGGGAGCATTTAGAGAGGATTCACAAGATTCTAGCCTTGTGGATTTAGCTTTCAACCCATTTTACCGTCTAAGACCCTCCCAATTCTGTGATACAGGAATGAATACAGATACTAGATACATGTGGTCCTAAAACATTAAGCAGACTTCTTCCCTTCCAACCTTTGAAACCTGGAAATTGTAATCTATTAGTCTGTCCCATAGAAGTGAATAGGAACCATTAAGAACAAAACCAGTCCCTTACTCTGCTAGAGAACTCTGGAGATGAAGGAAGGGGAGGAAGGAAGGAGGGAGGGAGGGAAGAAGAAAGGGTCAGCAGAAAAGAGACCAGGGATCCACTTTTTTCCAGATGAGTAACTTACATTTTCACACATGGCATCTGAAAGGAAAAACACTTTCGAATAACAACTATTTCATGAAATATGAAACTATCCACATCAGGAATTGGTGGTGTCTTTGGGGAAAGGAGTTAAGTACTTGATACTATGGAGACCCTTTGCTTCCTTTAACCTATCAAACATATCTTCTCTTCAAAAAGTGCCTGACCACTCAACCCAGCCCAGTACAACTAACACAAATTCTAACAAGAATTACACTGTCATACATCAAGAATATCTCAGAAACCACCAACAGACTACTGCAACCAGCATAGCACACAAGCCAACTAAAGCCCTTCAAAACATCCTAAGCAGACCAAAAGACCCAACAACCCGCAAAGAAAAAACAGGAGTCATCTATAACATACAATGTAAGAACTGCAACAACCACTATATAGGACA
This sequence comes from Pseudonaja textilis, assembly GCF_049901715.1. Taxonomy (NCBI): domain Eukaryota; kingdom Metazoa; phylum Chordata; class Lepidosauria; order Squamata; family Elapidae; genus Pseudonaja; species Pseudonaja textilis. Next base: position 90,951,617 of record NC_142008.1, read on the forward strand.
AACAGGCAGAAGACTGGCAGAATGCATCCACAAACACCAATTAGCAGTCAGAAGACATGATGAAAATTCTTTAATTTCACAACATAGAGAAAGATTTAAACATAGTTTCAGCTGGGAAAATGTGACAATCCTACACCAAACCAAGTCCAAAAATGCCAGGGAATTTCAAGAAGCCTGGTACTCTGACAAATCAGCTATCAACAGACACATAGGCCTTAAGAACATTTAGAGACTATGCAAAAGAGACAGTCAACCAGACCAAAGGGAACAAGCACCTCTCCACCAGCAATCAGCACCCAGATCTGCATAGATTAACTCCAAAATTAACATCAGACCAACAATCAAGTAAACAATAATCCAATCAAGAAACTGCCAAAGAAGCCAACAGCAAACAGCCCAATCAAAGAATCGTTAAGAACACCCCCAACAACACTGACAGGCAAGCCACTAGAATATAAACTTGACAGCAAACAGCACTTCTTACTAGCATTGATGATATCACCTAGTTTAGAATAATTAGAATAATTAACTTTTGGGTAAAGTTTGGGTAATGAAATGTCTGCAAGGAAACAAACAAACTCAGAGATCACCAAGGACCGCTCCTCTCTTCTCTATTTTGCTGCTAGACTTTTAATTGATCCATGTCAGCACCTACATAACTTAGGCATAAAGTCAAACCTTTGGCATGTAAATGGTATAACAGGCTTCTTTCCCCTGATCAGATCTCTTCTCTCTGCAGTCCTCTCTTTCTTTCTTTCTCTTTTTACCTGATCCCATTTGGTCCCTGAAAGTGGGGATTACATCAAGTAGAAATCTTTAACCAATTCAGTGGTGGCTCAGAACATACTGTCTATCTTAGCAATGGGGAACATTTCAGTTCGCAAGAATTTGGTGCTGCTGAATTATCACCAAGGCCAGACAACAAAACATGTGAATGCATAATCACAATTTGCACTTTTCTTTTGGGAGCTGCTTATTATAAGAAAACACAGGGATGGAGGACAGAAGAAGCTTCTAAAGAATATGAAGCAGAACTGAAGCTGAAAATTAGTAAGGCTTCAGTCTTCCAGGTCATACTTTATTCCCTTCTTTGTATATTGTTTTGATAGGTTGGGGTACCCTTGATTCTCAGTACTGTTCCGCCCCATCATTTCTCCTTCTTTTCACTAAAGTTGATGATTTTTTTCTGAAACAAAAAGAAATACATCATGTCCTATCCCATCCAAATAACCTAAAGTCATAAAATATAATTTAATTCCCTGAGAAGGGTGAGGCTGTAAGTGGTAATTATCGCAAATGTTCTTCTATTTTTATGCACTGTCTTTCTCATTCTCTCTCCATGAGAAATTACCATTATGGCAAAATGCAGCTTTTCCCACAGTTGCAGAAAAATACTGCTCAAATATTCCAGAGGTTTATATGGATAAACGATGGGGGTCAATCAGAACCATAATGAGGTGAATCAGAACCCTAACAAAGTGAAGCAGAAAGAGATGGATAGATAGTTTAGAAAGTGATAATGGAAGTGGACTTAGAAATTGTCATTGATTGTTTATTTATCATGACTTGGTTTTTAGAGCTTTCCTCAGATGAGGACTACAGGAGACATCTCAAAAGCAGGCACATCTCAGATAGAGGCATATGGAAAAGTGGCTGGTTTGAAAATAAACAAAGATAAGACAAAGATCTTGACAAAGAATATGCTATCAAGACAAAAGGTAGAACTGGCAAATCTATTGAAAATTCAGGTCACGAATAAGATTAAGTACTTGGGGATACATTTGACAGCAAGATGCAGTATACTAAAAGAAAATAATTATATCAAACTTAAGCAGCAGATAGCGTTAGATTTGGCGAAATGGGAAAATTTACAACCTATTTACAATAGGGAGAATATCAACAATCAAGATGAATATACTACCCAGAATTTTATATTTGTTCCAAACAATTCCAATTCGGCTTGGAAAAGATTACTTTAAAGATTTAAATAAAATCGTGTTGAAATATATATGGCAAGGAAAGAAAGCGAGAATAAACCTAAAGCTTTTGCAAGATGCTAGAATAAGAGGAGGTTTTGGCTTTCCTAATTGGGAGTTGTATTACCAAGCTACAAATTTGATGTGGGTTAACAAACGGATAACATTAAGAAACACTAGATTGTTGCCATTAGAAGGACATGATCTGTTGTTGGGGTGGCATGCTTTTCTATGGTATAAAGGAACTAAATCACAGGGGTATTTTAGAAGACATTATATACAGGAGTCTCTGTGGTTAAACTGGGAGAAGAGTAAAAGACAATGCTATTTGAAAATTCCAGTCTGGCTATCAACTATTGAAGCATTTTCTTATCCTATAATATATAAAAAGGAACAAACAGTTAGATATGGTGAAATATTGCATGAAAAGGGTGAACTTAAATCTATACAAAAATTAGACGAACAAGGTGTACAGATGAATTGGTTTTCATAGGCACAAATACATTCAAGGTATGATAAAGACTCTAAACCAGAAGGTCTCTATGATAAACTGACTGATCTAGATAAGGTTTTGACAGGTACTGATGAAAAGGTGATTAAAATATTGTATGGATATTTATTAGAAATTAAATTAGAAGAACAAGTTAAAGAAACAATGATTGCTTGAGGGAAGAAGTTTGGATATGGGATTAATCTAGACAAATGGCAAAAATTGTGGTTTCAAAATTATAAAACGACAATGTCAACAGCATATAAAGAAAATTTGTATAAGATGTTTTACAGGTGGCATTTTCTCCCGACAAGAATAGCAAGAATGTTCAAAAACAAATTGGAAAAATGTTGGAAATGTCATCAGACACCTGGCTCATATTACCATATGTGGTGGACTTGTGCGGATGCTAAAACATATTGGACTAAAATCCACACGTGATTGGAAAAAATGACAGAAAAAGCATATAGATTTGAAACCAGAGATATTTTTATTGGGAATTTTACCTGAAATATATAGTAAAGACTTGAAATATCTGATTGTAAATGTATTAACAGCAGCTAGGATTGTATTTCCTAAAAATTGGAAAAATGAGAAAATACCATCACAGGAGGAAATCATTAAGAAAATATTGGAATGTGCTGAAATGAGTAGATTGACATTTGAAATCAGAGAACAAGATGATAAACAGATTTATAAAATCTGGGATCTATTCTATCAATGGTTAGAAAATAAAACATGGTAATGAAATATGTAGACTCTTAGAAAATAATAAAGATATAAAGATATACTCTTTTCTTAGTACATCTACAAAATGATTGTAGGATAGATTTGAGATGATAATATGAACTATAACAAAACAATGTAAGTAAAATATGATTATTTGTAAAACATGAATGAATAAACTATAGTCAAATGATTGATTAACAATGATATTAATGTATTTAATACTTGATTAAAAATATGAGAACATATACAATGTAATTGTAATTGAAGACTACAAAATGGAAGCACAAAACAATTTGTAAACCAACCGGCACACTGTATGTATATATATGGAAGATGGCTTGATGTTTTTATGTTTTGTTTGTCTATGTTCGTCTTAAAAACCAATAATTTTTTTTTTAAAAAAGTAGGCACATCTACTACTTCTTAGCAATGAGACTAAGACAGCAATTGTTCCCATCATTCCTACCTTGGCCCAGATTCCGGCCAAGACCAGGGGCTTCAAAAGTGTTGGCCTCTAAAGACAGAAAAGCAAAACCAGAAAAGTAGTGGAATGCTTGGCTTTGCTAAAAGGACAGATGGAGCTCCCAAGGTTATTAAGGAATACCCTGTATGAAGCTGGATCTAAACCAAGCTAGCTATGAGCGAATGGAATCTGGATCTCTTGATATGTATTTCACTGGAACGTTGCCAACCTGTAAATTGGTCATCAGAATTTGCATTAGAACTTTTATATCCAAAAACTTCGTTCCAGAAAATTGACTTGGTTTGTCTGGATTTCCTCTCAGTTTCTGTAAAATACAGCCTGCCAGTGAATCATGATTTTAACTGTATAAAAACTTAGACTTAATTTTTGACTTCAAGATAAACCTGAGAGCTGCACTTCTATTTAAGCCAGAGAAACAGTGCAAAGAACTCTAGATACTTCTTGAACCTGCAAAGGCATTCCTTCTAAGCTTTCTACTGTTTCTATTCTTCTGCCCTAATACCATAGTGGCAATCCTCCTTGGGTGCTCCTGGTTGAAATATCTGATTGTAAATAGGTAGACTGGTTTGTTTTCATGATCACATCTGTCAAGGTGTCACTTGGAAAGGACCTAACTAACTGACCAGCTGGAGAGGCAAAAGTCCAGGAAACATCATTCATATGCATGGTTTGCTTTGCTCATGGGATGAATGCTAAATTACTACAGCTTCATTGCTGGAAAATTATCTAATAGCGTGAACCTTGCCACTTGCAGAGAATGATGAGTTGTAGTCCAACACATCAGAAAGGTGCCAGGTTTGGAAAGGGTGGTGTAATATGTCTATATAGGCTTCATTAATGCATTCATTTATGCCTAGGGGTTTTAAAGACAGATTTGAAGAGCCAATTTCAAAAGGTTTCAGGGTTCAAGGGCTTCCACTGCCTGCCAACTCTCCCAACATTAACTCCACAGGTAAGTTTTTTGGGGGCAACAGCAACATTAGTGGGAACCTAATACCTTCAGTTTTAGATTTCCAGAATGCCTTGACATGTTGCCACTCTGGGGCAAGTCCTCAGTTGGTTTTTGGTATCTACCCAAAGATGCCAGATGTTGGTAGAGGGCTTGGATATAGAATCAAGTTCAAGAGATTTGGAAGGAAAGAGGCTGAGTATAGAAAATGACAACTCATTTACCACCCATTAGCAACTTTTTAAAAAAGAACCCCAAAAATATCCCCAAAGGGCAAGACAGAAATATTTTCTGAAGAAAGATCCAAGGAAACAAGAAATAAGTAGATAGGAATGCACTGCAGGTAGGAGCCAAGAAACTCCATTGAAATTATTCGAGGGGATATTAGGCAATCAACAAATAAATGTTCCCTTTTATCCGTATCTATTTTATATATTAATAATCATGTTTATACTTATATATATTATCAAATGCATACTTGACAAAATAAACAAATACATAAAATAAAAATAAATAAATTATTCAGGGAGCTGTCATGATCACAGCTCCCATTTTGGGATAGAAGAGAAGTGGGGGGAAGTCATGCTGCATACTTGTCAAGGAAAAATTTCTGTCAAAGCAAAGATGGGGGAGTATTCTTAGTGGAGAAGTTTTTCTGCATTTTTAAAAAATCAGAGAAACATTATCTAATACTCCTTAAAATACATATGTGCGTGCATGTGCACCATTTGTTGCTATAACAACCATGCAGTCTGTTCTGTCTTCACCGGGCAAGAAGCATCTCAAGGTAGAGCTTGATTCAAAATGGAGGGGGTAGTTTTCTGACCTGTTTTAATCAGTCCTTGGTGATATTTATCCATACCTTACCACAATAGTCTCTTTCAATTTCACACGAGGTATAATTTTTCTAATCCCCAGTCTTCATCCTACCAATGTTCCCTAAAATTATTTTCTCTCTATCACAGATATTTTGTTTTCTGCCCAAGTTGGTACCTCCAGTTCCTCATCCCTAGTGCCATCAACCAGGAGAGCCAGTTTGGTATAATGGTTAAGGTAGCAGGCTAGAAACTGGAATACTGTGAGTTCTAGTTTCACATTAGGAATGATAGCCAGCTGGGTGTCTTTGGGCCAGTCACTTACTCTCAGCCCAACTCATCTCACAGGGTTGTTGTTGTGGGGAAAATAGGAGGAGACAGGATTGCTAGATATGTTTGCTGCCCTGAGTTGTATATAAAAATAATAGAGGCAGGGTATCAGAGGTGGTATTCAGCAGGTTCTGACCAGTTCTGGAGAACCAGCAGCGGAAATTTCGAGTAGTTTGGAGAACGGGCAAATACCACCTCTGACTGGAGATTTTACAGTATCCTTCCCTTGCCACGCTCACCAAGCCACGCCTACAGAATCGGTAGTAAAAAAATGTGAATCCCCCCCCCACTGCAGGCTATAAAATAAATAAATCAAGAAGGCAATGGCTGGGGTTTGGTCTATAGAATTCCATGTGAGCTTAGATGTCACAGTTCTCCTCAGTCACTTCATTCAGCCCGGCCTTCCAAATTCTTCACAGCAGTTTGAAGACAATCTCTAATGATCCTCACTTCTGCCTATCAGAACAAAAGAACAGAGAACATCATCTGATCATTGTCCTGCCCCCTGCCTCAAGCTACAACAGATCTTCAATCCCCTTACCTCCATTCCCTTCAAAAAGAAGATTTTTTTTAAAAAAAAACACTTGAATGCCATCATCCATGATCTTCATGTTGTTGTATACACTTACACAAACACAAATCCTTTGACTGGGAGCCACCTTTTCTCCTCAAAGAATCCCCTGAAGAAGCTCAGAAGCTGGGAGGAAGCAAGAGTTCCCACAGATAAATGAATTTTTCCTACAGAAAAGACTGGTTTTACTGCAGTATTAACTATTACAAGTGAGATCAAATTAATGTGGCTTAGCAACTTAGCAACCGCATAGCGGTTAACACAACTTCATTCTGAAACAATTCAAAGGTTCCATGTAAATGTGACTCCAGGCTGTCCTTTTTGGATTTTTCTGTTTTACATGTAAAATTACTAATTTAAACTAAAATAGAACCAGTTTGTGGGCTTCAGACAAAGTAGGACTAATAGCTGACAGTCCTGTTCCCCCCAATTATTGGTTCTGACTTAACGGAAACAACAGAATTTAATCTGTTGAGCCAAACCAGTATCTTACAGCATGTTAAAGATCAGTATATTTAATATGATACGGTTTTTTGAGATGTCCACTTCATCAGATCTGTGGTGGGATTGAAATTTTTTTTACCACCGGTTCTCTGGGCGTGGCTTGGTGGGCGTGGCAAAGAAAGGATAATGTAAAATTTCCACTCCCTCCCCATTCCTGGGAAAGATTACTGCAAAATATCATTCCATCCCCATCCCACTAACCTGCTTCCAAGCTCCATTCTCCTGTGCAGGGCAACAAAAGAAGACCCAGCCAATCAGCTGGGACTCAGGAGGCAGAGAATAGATGAGGCAGGGCCAGTCAGAGGTGGCTTTTGCCGGTTCTCCAAACTACTCAAAATTTCTGCTACCAGTTCTCCAGAACTGGTCAGAACCTGCTGAATACCACCTCTGCACCAGATACACAAATTATCTCCTGCGCAATATTAAGAAGTTACTGCATCAACCTTGCTTACAAATACACGAATTAGTCTTAAAGTGGTATAAAGCTCCATTATTTTTAGCTTTCAGGAAGTGGCATAAAGCATTCCATACAGTGCATCAGCAAATAGCTATGTTCTGCAACCAAGAATTTCCAGTGTCTCAGTATCTTCATGTAGAAGGAGAAACCAGGAGCACAGAAATAACCTTGAAAACAGGATGTAAAAATTGGAAAGTAAATATTAACATTGTGATGGGATGGAAGAAAGGGTAAGAAAAAAAAATTCAAGATAATTCCTCTCTCCCCTCGATTCTCTTGGATATAAAAGGATGAAGATGTAAATTAACACAAGTTGTCAAGATTCTTTTTTATAATAATAATAATAATAAAGATCCAGTAATCCAGTATTAAAGCAAAGATCCAGTAATCCTTGGAAAGATCCAGAAAAGTCCAAGTTCCAAAAATCTAAACAGCTGCTGCTATTAGACAAGTCAATAATAGGCCATAGGGACCAAGTATCAGGTTCAATGTAAAGAAGCATCGTATCATATTTTGTATCTTAAACTGCTACCAGTGGTTGTACTTCTCTGTGTGGAGGAATATCTGTTATATGTTGCAGAGAGATAGAGGAATGAAGCTCAATATCAGTTAAAACGGAGCACTGGAACTAAAATAAAATGATCACACTAATAGTAAATTAATAATAAATTAATACTTCTTATCTCCAATTCTCAGTTTTGTTGAAATACAGTATATCAGCAGTTGGTCCCAAAATAGTGTTTTTGTATATGCATAAATAAATCTGGCAACCAGTCTAACATTGAGAAGGCTATCTGAGCTAGGTGTTTTCCATGTGGCATCATAATCACTGTTCATAATTTTGTTTTCCTAGCATAACTACATTTGGCATGTGTGTGTGTGTGTGTGTGTGTGTGTGAGCACGTGCATCTGTGTACACGCACGCACACACACACACATAAAATCTTTATGCTATTTTTTTCAGGATGTACAAACTTTAATAAAGCATGGAAAAAAGAGTGAAATGTAACAGGCAAAATAAAGACACCAGAAAAAAAAGAGTAGGAAATCTAACTAACTTTATATGATTATACATTAACCATTATGTAATTAAACATTCCTTATATGATCAGCCCCACAGAGTCATCAAGCCAGGCAGAATAAATCCCCCCGCCTTTTCTTTTGGAATGATCCTTAAGATTTTTTAAAATTGCTATCTTTTCATTTTCAGGCTTTTCTGCAAAGATTCACAGACTGTATTATCAGGCAGATATAATCAGCAAGCATTCTTTCCTTTGGCCACCGTTCTTGCACAACATGAAAGCAAAGTCTGCATCTCCAGATAATCTCATACCTAAGTTATGACTGACCTCTTGCAAGCAAGATTGGTGTATATGTCCTTTAGGGTCACTTTGGAAAATCTGGGATTCTCTAAGTTACAGACAAAGCATGACAATAGATAAAACATAATAGTTGATGCTTTGAGGGAATGGGTATAATCCACAAAAATTATGCCATAATTAATGGATTGTTCTGAAAATGCCAGACTGATACACAGACCTTTTGGAAAGGGTTTAAAATCTAATGCAGAAATAGGCAACATTTAGGTTGGCCAGGGAGAGAGAGAGAGAGAGAGAGAGAGAGAGAGAGATCTCCCTCCCCCTCTCTCCCTGGCCAACCTAAATGTTGCCTATATATTTTTGTGGTACTAAGAGTACAAAGATGCCAAATGGACAAAACAAAATCATATATATAAACAGCATCTTAATATTCTGTATTGCCCTTAATTAGAATAGGGACTAAAACAGAAGTCAATTTTTAAATTGTATAGAGACCTTTTTAAAGGATCCCTTTATAGTTTCCATGAACTTCCTTCTCCCTTCATAAATGGCAGGAAACTATGCTACCAATTTTCAGCCTTGATGATCAGGGGACTTACTAGGTACTGTAAAAGGCATTCAGGGCCTTGAGTCATTCTTACTCGAAGTAGTTGATTTTCTGGCTCTTCATGAATTGTTTTGAAGTTGTAGGTGATGAGAAAGACTGATAGTGTATTTTAAAGCTGTGTTTTCAATTTTCCTGTCAGATATGTTGAGATTGCACCCCTGAGAAATTCTTCCCAACCCACAGGGAGTGGGAAATTATACTATAGAAGAGTATCTCCTTTGTCAGTGAAAATAAAGATAGACTTTCATCTCAAAAGTCAACTATATTTATGCCTACCATTCAGCTACTAAAGATGCTGGAGCTGGGAGCGAGGAAAGAAGGAATGTGATATGTGTGCAATATATATGATATGGCTGTGTGATATTGCTTCAACTGGCCAAAAATTAACTGTAACCCTTTCTTTACCAAAGAGTCTTAATAGAACCTGGCTCTTGCCATAAAGAAAACTTCAGAAAGCTGCCAGAATGATTGTGTATGATCCCAATCTCTCTCTTATGTATTTTGCAGTTAGTACCAGAGAACAACAAAACAGAACAAAACAGGGTAAGTGCCTAAATCATGGTTTGTGGACAAGATAAAGCCAGCATGGTAGAGACAGAGGATAATATTTGGTTTATGAAGCCATTCTAATGATGCTTTAAATAGCTAACAAAAGCAAGCTCTATGCCTAATAAAGAATCCATTATAGCAGGTTATTTGAGGACTGAAATAAAAGCAAAGAACTGAACAAAAAGTAGAGCTACTGAAACGAACAAGAGAGCGTGAGATATGACAAAAGGACATCTAACTTAAAAAGAAGATGATGCAAGGTCTTGGAGGAAAGATTAGGCTTTTGTCCAGATCAGATTCATATTTTTATTATTATGGTTTGTTGCACAATCAGCCAGATATTCAGAGTGGATTTGTCATCCCCCCACCCTACCTATTGAGTCCTTTCCAAGGAGCTGGGGTAGGCAGATGGGGATGGTTGATGGTGTTGCAGATATTGTCTCAGGATGTACATTGTTCTGAGTAAAGCTGCCTTTTGCAATTGACTGTCAGTGAATTTGTCAATGCCAGTGGTGTTCAAGTGGTGCGGTTATTTTGGGATTGCATCTGAGACACCTATTACCATTGGTACTGCCTTTGTTTGCTTTTGCCACAGTTGTTCCATTTCTAAGAAATCAAGTAAAATTACAGGTCAAAAAAGTGAAAGCAATTTAGGGTGAATACAAATGGAAAACTGGAAAAATGAAAAGTTCTTTTCAGGTGATAGATAAGATTTCATTCTGAGCCATGAGGGTCACCACTAAATTAAAACCCCAGGCAGCTATTTGCCCTACTGATGCTCTCAGAGAAAGTCCTCCAAAGATCCCAAAGTTAGATCATTTGAGGACCTAAAATAATGCTGTGGGTCTAGAAATCCTAGCAAAGATAATAAATATATTCTTATCACCAAGTCTTGTTTGGCAAGTGTCATCTTTTCTGAAGATTGATTAAAGTAAACCATTATCACAGTAGCACCTTCGGATAAATGGTGAGAATGTTTTTTTGAGAATGCTTATAAAACACCAAATGCACTTAATCATGAGTTGCTTTTTTGACCTCCTTGCAGATATCTGGAGAAAGAGAAGCAGCTTCATCTTTATTTAGTGCACGTGCTTGATTGTTCACAAATGCCAAAGAAATAAGCATAGTCTTGCATTATCTTCCCCAATAATTGACTATTCTAGATACAGCTGTTATAAGTGCCCATCAGACCTCTCCCAGGAGCTTATCACTGTGTGTTGTTTTGAGACAACTCTTGCCCTGGTGTCTTAACTTGCAAAAAAATGTAGATCATGGTAGCGAGGACATTTTGTAGGAGCCATGAAGTTCCAAACTGACTGGGTGATGATTATAGGTGATTGATTATTCATTTTCTTTCCCCATTCCTAACAGAGAGCAAGGAAATTATTTTGTTGTGCTTTTCAAATATTTTAAACTGTTTATAGGGATTTGAACTGCACATGAAATCTAGCATGGAAGCAGTACAGGTAGTCCTCAACTTATGACCACAATTGAGCCCAAAATTTCCGCTGCTAAGTGAAGCATTTTAAGTGAGTTTTGTCCCATTTTACAACTTTTCTTACCACCGTTGTTAAGCAAATCACGGTTGCTGGTAAATTAAGTAATATAAATGTTTAAGTGAAACTGGCTTCCTCATTGACTTGCATGTCATTAGATCGCAAAAGGTGATCACATGACCCCAGGACATTGAAATCATAAATATGAATCAATTTCCAAGCATCTGAATTTTGATCACATGACTCTGGGGATGCTGGGATGATTGTGTAAAAATGTTCATAAGTCACTTTTTTCAGTGCTGTTGTAACTTTGAATGGTCACTAAATGGACTGTTGTAAGTTGAGAACTATCTGTACATGTTGACTACCTGTTGCAGAGTTCAAGCTGTGTCTCCAGCTACTCTCAGCTGGTTTATTTTCAAATAAACACACATATTTAAAAAAGAAACCAGTAGCTTCTGCCTCATAAAAGGGGCTTCTAATTTCAGGTTTCTTATTGGTTTTAACCACCTTTTGTATTTCTCTCCTGTTTGGCACTATTAAGGCAGGGGTGGGATTCCACCAGTTTGTATTGGTTCGGACAAACTGGGTGTTAAGCTTTCATCTGGTTTGCTGAACCGGTATTTCAACCGACTGGCTGCCCCTCTCCTCCCAGTGGCTCATTTTTGATGCAGGTAAGTGTAAGGTCTGCATGGAGGCTCTGGGAGGGGGGAAAACAGGTCTTCTAGAAGTCCAGAAGCAGGCCTGTTTCCAGCTTCCGGAGGGCCTCCAGAGCACGGGGGAGGCCATTTTTGCCCTCCCAGAGGCCAGGGGGAGGCTTCCAGATCCTTGGAAAGGTGAAAAACAGCCCTCCTGGAAGTACCAGAAGTCCGAAACTGTGCCTCTTTCCGGGTTCCAGTGGGCCTCCAGAGCCCAGGGGAGGCCATTTTCGCCCTCCCAGAGGCCCAGGGGAAGCCCCTGGACCCTTGGGAAGATGAAAAACAGCCCTCCCAGAAGTTCTGATAAGCCAGGCCCACCCAGCAACTGGGCAACAAACCAGTTGCTGGGATTTTTGAATCCCACCCCTGCATTAAGTCAACTGAGGATGGTTGTAGGGCAACAGGACATCCAGGAGCCCATGTCAGCAATGAGAAGCAGACAGATGTGAAAAATGGATGACTGTTTCAAAAAACATTTTACTCTTACCATATCCCCTCCTTCCCCCAATTTTATTCAAAGGGGGGAAAAATGAGCAAGACATTACAGCCCTCAACTCCTCAACAAGACAACCATCTGAATCAGAAACTTATCATTTTTTATAATTTAATTTCTTGTCCAGTTTTAGGCACAGTTAATAAAGCTGTAAAATTATTGCTGCTGGTTATCCAAAGATTAGAGTTCGGGTTGTCCCCAGAGGTAGAATTCTCCTATTAGATGTCTTGTCTGCACAATAAAGAACTCAGCAGAATTGTTTTCAAACTGAATATTAATTGCTGTCTTAGCAACACAAATCTGTCCCTGAGTGTCTTTAATTGAGCTACATCTGCCTGTCTATTGAGGTCCAAAAGCTAAACAATTTACCAGGCTGTTCGCCCTTCCCAATCATTCCACTTTAATGCAGGTCAAGGCAAATTCAACTTGAGAGAAAAGCAATTTGTGTTTCATTAATTTATTGGAATCCCCATAGGTTGGCATGGTATTATAATTGTTTGTGGCTTCTTGTAGCCAATGTTCAAGTTTACTCAACTCCTTCCTCTGATGTTTCCTTTCAGAGAAAGACAAGCAATAATGCTTTAAAGGCATTCTGAAATGGACACAGAATAACAGGTGAGACCCTGATTGACAAGTCATGGATCTCACCTTTTATGTTTGACGCACCTAGTACATTCAGGATATATTTTGTTACCCATTGTGTTGGAGGCTAGGAGTGAATACTCTCATTTTTGTCCCGTACCTCATAACAATTTCCCAATGATTACAGCCAGAGCATGGTAGTATTGTTCATTTTTCAATTACTTCTTAATCATTAGTGAGCCAGTTCTAATAGTAACTTACGATAGGTTCCTGCACTTACGAGCCTCATAGCATCCCCCTCATGAAAGGAAAATGCGGGCACTCGGCAACTGGCATATATTTATGATTGTTGCAGTGTCCTAGGATCATGTGATCACTGGCTTCGTACAAGCAAACTCAATGGGGAAAGCTGGATTCACTTAATGACTGTGTGATGCACTTAATAACTGCAGTGATTCACTTAACAACCATGGCAAAAAGGATTGTAAAATTGGGTGTGGTTTACTTAACTATGGAAATTTTGGTTCCAGTTGTAGTCGTAAGTTGAGGACTAGCTGTAATTCAGTTTTTCATGCCAGAGTTATATGGCTGGGAAATTTTTCCAACCTCCAAATGAAAATTTATGCTGATATAGCTATTAATTGAATGTATTTTCTTTTTAAAAAGTTATCCAAATGTTGAAAGCATATTGTCCCAAACTGATAACTTCCAGGTATAGAGGACAACTTCCTTCACTCCCAAATGGCTCAATGAAAAATATAATCCTGCACATCTGGTGGACACTCATTTTAGAAAGACCCAGTCAAAATGATTTAGAAGAAGATCAATTTTGGCAGCTGCTGCAAATTGTCATATGATCACAGCTTTCAAATCCCTGCCAGCCTGAACTTGGCAGAGCACAAGAGAAGAAGTCTAGAGCAGAGGTCTCCAAACTCTACAACTTTAAGACTTGTGGACTTCAACTCTGGAGTTGAAGTCCACAAGTCTTAAAGTTGCCAAGTTTGTGAACCTCTGGTCTAGAGATTGCCATGTATTTAGGAGAAGACAGCTTGGAACTGGGATTGACTCCCTGTACTTGGTCTCTGATGTTACTGCTGTGCCATCAGAAAGGAACAAGGCAAGTGGATCTTTTTGCAAGTGATAGGTGGGAAGACCAAGGCTGAATCCGATCTCTTTGTGAGTTGGAACTTCTATTTCTTTGCCCTTGGAGACAGAATTTCAGTTTGTTCTATGAACGTCATATTCTATAGGAATGCACTATAAATGACGTAGAATTGCAGATGTAATTTTCTTAGCCAGAGGAACAAGAAGAGAAGTAACAGCACACCAAAATTCATGGTATGGAATCCTCTTGGGATTGCCTACCTTTCTTCTAAAAATATAGTGAAGAGAACAGACAGATTTGTTCCCACACATGAATTTATTTTTTGTCAATCATCCAGGTATAAAACAGAATGGAGCTGCTGGCTGGCCATTCTGTCAGGGTAAATATTTTCCTTCCTGCTAGAGCTTCTGGAAACAAGCCACGGAGGCAAATGAGTTGCCTTTAAATTTCACAAATTTTCAATTGCTGAGGACTTCAGTCCTTTTCTGAACTTAATCGAACAAAATCCAGGATTTTCTCACTTACACGCAAGCCTCACTTACACACCAGGATTTTCTCACTTGATAGCCTCTTAGAAATACCCACTATGAGGCTATCAAACTATCCATGTAAGGTGGTTCCTTATACATTGCCACAAAGAGGACATGGATTAAAATCTGTCTGAATAATATGCAAGCTGAAGGTGAGTGGGTGAGAAACAAAAACTAGCGGTCTATTAAGAGTGAGGAAAGAACAAAGATTAATTGCTTCAATTTGAAAAAGCCATGAGTTCTTATTTTGTGCGCATGCATCGGTATATGCTCTCGTATACATATAAGTAGTCCTTGACTTACAACTGCATATAGAATAGAATAGAATAGAATAGAATAGAATAGAATAGAATAGAATAGAATACTTTATTGTCCAAGTGTGATTGGACACACAAGGAATTTGTCTTGGGGTAAATACTCCCAGTATTCATAAAAGAAAAAATACCTTCATTAAGAATCAAGAATCAATCATTTCAGCAGAAAATTTCTGTTTTACAACCTTTCTTGTCACAGTTATTAAGTGAATCACTGCCATTATTAAGCTAGTAACATGGTTGTTAAGTGAACCTGGCTTTCCCATTCACTTTGCTTGTCAGAAGGTCACAAAACATGATCCCATGGCTATGGGACACTGCAGCGGTTATAAATTTGAACCAGTTGCCAAGCATCCGAATTTTGATCCCATGATCATGGTGATGCTGAAAAAGACGTAACTGTAAAAAATGGTCATAAATTACTTTTTTTCAAGCAACCCTTTCTAACTTGAAGCAATCACTAAATGAACTGTTGTAAGTTGAGGACCACCTGCGTATGAGATCTTAACAGATAACAGATAATCAGAATTGGAAGGGACCTTGTGAGTTATCTAGTCTAACTTCGCACCCAAGCAGGAGACCCTGCACCATTTCTGACAAATGGAAGTCCAATCTCTTCTTGAAAGTCTCAAGTGATGGCGCTCCCACAACTTCTGA
Organism: Pseudonaja textilis; assembly: GCF_049901715.1. Lineage (NCBI taxonomy): Eukaryota > Metazoa > Chordata > Lepidosauria > Squamata > Elapidae > Pseudonaja > Pseudonaja textilis. Next base: position 90,967,272 of record NC_142008.1, read on the forward strand.
GGGCAAGCTGTTCCATTGGTTGATTGTTCTCAGTGTCAGAAAGTTTCTCCTTATTTCCAGGTTAAATCTCTCCTTGTTCTGTTTCCATCCATTGTTCCTTATCTGGCCTTCGGGTGCTTTAGAAAATAGCTTGATCCCTTCCTCTCTGTGGCAGCCCTTCAAATATTGAAATACCTCTATCATGTCTCCCCTGGTCCTTCTCTTCACTAGACTAGCCAAGCCCAATTCCTGTATCCATTCCTCATATGCCTTAGTCTGCAGTCCCCTAATCACCTGGTTGCTCTTCTCTGTACTTTTTCTAGAGTCTTAAAAGTTTTAAAAGTTTTCCCACCTAAGGCTGGTTTAAGATAGATTTAATACCTGTTGTGCCTAAGATACTTGTAGATAGGGAGACTTCCAACCTGTTTTGCCCCACTTTTCTAATGGGTTCACATATCACTATGGCAAATTATGGGTTGCTTAATCATGACCAATTGAATATACCCCCAAATAGCTGGATTAATAGATTATCCTGAAATATAAAGCACAGTTTACAGGCCACAATGGTTAGTTAATGCATAGGCTAATCCTAGACCAGGTATCCATGTTATGGTTTAGAGCAAGGTTTCCAAACTGTGAGGTTCACCTCCTTTGGGAAAGTACAGACAGAGAACCAAGAGAGTTATGAAAGATTATTGAGTATCCCTTTGTGATCCTTTCTGGTGTTTGGATTTTTAGTAGGTTCTACATTAAGGTTACACTAAAAGAAAGTGTGATGGACAAATGTTTAGGAATCCCTGGTCTAGTGAGATGTGTGAATCAAGTATTTTTGGCAATTTGCTCCAGAAATCATTTTTAGCATAGAGATGGACAAGTTTGGTTGTTCTTTGGGGGATCTGCAAAAATTTTACAAATCTTTGCTGCTGCTAATTATTTGATTAGGTTGCTGAGACAAGTATGCTAGGCCTGTAACTTCATTTTTAGATACTTTAAAATACATTCTACATCCTGAATGATCCATGTGTTCACTGCAGCTGGTTCCTTCTTTCTGCCAGCTTAGGGCTACCCAGATTTGGGGGGGTGTTGCAAACATCTGGATGATTGCTGGATGGGGCAAGAGACATAGAAAATTCTGACTTGCTCCCATTTAACGGACACTTGGAGCTCAGAAGCTCAGTTTGGTGCCATTTGTTTCAACCCTGCTCCCAGTTACTGAAACTTGCCGTTTGAATTAAAAAAATTAAACAGAAGCCTGAATTATGCTGAGAATTTTTTGCCACCATCAAGTCGCAGTACTATCCACTCATCCTTGGGTCGGCAGAGGGTGCGTGCATAAGTGCATTAATGTGCCTGTCGTCCCTGTCATTGTATTTTTATTCTCTTATTTTTGTTCTTGTTTTTGTTTGGCAAATTCCAATAATTATATAAATAAATCCATAGTGGATTTCTCCTCTTCCTTTCTCCATTGCTGATTTCAATCTTGCATCCATTCCTAATCATTGAAATTATTTAACTTTCTTCCAAGATAAAACTTGATTTGAAAAAAAAAACTAACAGGTTTTATTTTTTTATTCTGGCTTTAACAGAGGCCCAGTTCATTTCTGCTCATTATAACAACTCTACCATTACTATCTTCTCAAGAGAACTAAGAAGCTGATTTCTAAAAAAAACCTGAAATCCCACATTCCTATACATCTCAGTGTAAATAGCAATAGCACATAGACTTATATACCACTTCACAATGCTTTACAGCCTTCTCTAAGCGGTTTACAGAGTCAGCATATTGCCCCCAACCATCTGGGGCTTCAAGCTCATCTTGAGCACCCACTTAGTTTTCTCCCAGGTCCCGTGATCAATTCATAATCATTATATATTGGTTGGGGAATAATGCATTGCTTTCAGAGATCAAATAATATTTGAGATCATCAGCTCATTCTGGTTGAAAACCATCATAAATCATTTGCGCATGTTTGTTTTCCGTTTTGGCTTCCCAGGAAACTCAGCAGTCCTGAATACCGTGTCAGTCTGAGTGGTTTTCTGAATCTTGTTCTGTTTGTACAAAAGAAAGGGGGATAATCAATTGGCTGTAAAAATAACAACATTTCCCATTTATTTCCATGTATTCATTCACTGACTTCTCTTGGCCAGCAAGAAAGTTTTATTCTGTGTCCCACCCAATTCCCGTTGCTTATTTTATTCCATCAGAGACTTCCAGAATAAATATGCAGGCCAAACATGTAATGATGTGGCTATTGGGTGAAAGGATTAACCTGGAGTCTGAAAGTTGCTAAACTTGTTTATGGAAGCAAACTCTGAAATGAATATGTTACCAGTTAGCTGGGTACATTTTGCTTCCTGTAAGTCAACATGTCCTTAACTGCCCGCACCCCTCAATTCTAGTAGGAATAACACTATTTCACAGGGGCTTTGGGGCATTAGCAGTGGCACAATCTCATGCATAGGTGTAAGCATACACTGCACATAAGCGACAAAGTAAACATACATTGAATGCTGCTTATGTCTTCACAAATATGTGTAGGAATGTGTTTCCCAAAGGAAAGTTGAACTAAAATGTAATAAAAAAGAGGTTATGGCAGAGGATGGATGGATAGACCAAGATATAGATAGAGGGTCCTTTTCTATGGGATAGAAAAGATATGGCAATGCAGAATAGTTGGAAAGCAAGCAGGGCTAAATGTATTTCTTCTGAAGCCATACTATTAAAAAATCTAGATTTTTTTTCACTAGACACAGAATTTAATATTCAAATTATCTAAGTTCTATTTTTTAAAACACGTTTGCATTTCAGGTACTTTCTATTCTAATTGCTCCAAACCTGATTTAATGCATAACTATAAAAAACTATGCATAATTATAAAAAAAATCACATTGATTTCAACAAAACTTACTCTTGGAAGTATATATAACAGGGGTCCCCAACCCCCAGTCTGTGGGTTCATCGCATGGTCCATGGAAAAACCTCTCTCTATGGAACCGGTCCCTGGTGCCCAAAAAGGTTGGGGGCTGCTGATATAAAGGATTGCAACTCTTTTAAATTTCCATTTGACCTGCTGATTGCTTAGAGGTGGTGTGTGTGTGTGTGTGTGTGTCTGAATTGGTATGTTTTCCATTGAGAACCAATTTGGAATAGTGGTAGAGGCATCAAACTAGAAACTGGGAGACTATAATTTAAGGTAACCAACTTTTTTACAGTGAAACAAATAAATTGAAGGAAAAAAACAAAGCCACTTGCGTGTGGTGCACTCTTGCGTATGGCGCACTCTCTCAAAACAATTTTTCTGTGTGGAATGTATGCGTCTCATAATTGCACCTCGCCACACTGTACCGAGCCTTGCCAAATCGTCATGTCAAATACAAATACGTTACATCACACACAACGGATCGGATCGGCATCGATCAAATACAGAGATTTACAGATTGGTCTTCAAATATCAAAAAGGAGGACATGTAGGAGGAGACTTTTTGAGAGAGGACAGAATTTAAAAAAAGGAGGACTGTCCTCCCTAAAGGAGGACGGTTGGTCACCTTATGTAATTTCTAGTCCTGCTTTAGGTACACAACCTGCTTGGTGACTTTGTGCCAGTCACACTCAGTGTGATGAAGGAGGCAATGGCAAACCACTTCTGAAAAATCTTGATGAGAAAACTGCAGGGATTTACCCAGGTAGTCTCTGAGAATCAAACAAGAAAAAAAAACATATTTTATATGGCCTGGTTTCTTTTAATGTTTTGAATAAATAGGCAAATTTAGGTAGCTGAAATGGGCCTCTATGTCATTGCTAGCATTTCCTGAGGGTCCTTCATCCAATTACTAACCAGCAATTATGTATGATTGCTAATTAGAACACAGCAAACAGAACACACTTCTGTGTGTTCTATAATCTTCAGTAGTTTCTATACTCTTCAGATATACAGACTTGGGATGTACCTAAAAACTACAATTCCATCTATAGTATTGCCCTCACCCCTCCTGATCTTTGGAAAAGGGTTAGAAGTATGTGTTCCACTTGTCTTTTATGTGAGAATTGTTTTTACACCAGGGACACTAATAATAATATTCTGTATACTATTACAGAGCACAAATGGAAATAGTTGCATTCAATAAGGCATTGTACTTGTATATGTATGTGTGTGTGTGTACATATATACATACACACAGATAATACATACATTTTCCTCCCCCAATTATGCCTTAACAAATAAAAATATATTCAAGGAGGAAATGAATATTTCTACTTAGCAAATATATGGGGAGCTTTAAGTGTTGCTTCCAAAGAATCATACTGCACCACAAACCAGTTGGAATACAAGTGGTATTAACACACTCATCCAGTGCCTCACTTATTCTTACTTCCTGCTATTTTTAATCCATGGACTTCAAAGGCAGGAGATGTGGGAGGAAGTTTACCTCAAAATGTAGAAAATTTTCAGAAAACAAAAGCCAACGATAAGCGTAACGGGAAATATTGGCATGAAGAACGAACCATTTATTATGGTTGTAGACTGACTTGGAAATTTGAATCCTTGCAAGAAGTTACTGCAGGGTGTGAGGCTTCCATTTATTTCCTAGGTCAGATATTTTACCCACTTTTGCTACCATTCACCAACTTATTGTACTTTTAGATAATAGACGATACTGCGTGGGAAGAAATATCAATCTGGTTCAGTTCCAAGCAGGGAGAAAGACACTGGAAACGTGGAGGCTGGTTGGAAAGATGGCTTAATGGTGAAGTAGAACCACATGGGTTCTGGGCAGCTGACAAAACGGAGTGGAGAGTGGAGGGTTTTTATACCTTTTTAAAGCTTTGCACTTGAGCAAAGCTTGTGTAAGAACATGTATTCTATTGGCTGCTGGCAGACTCCTATGGGGCCATACAGGGATGTAAGGGTCATAGCTGGCTATATAGGCAAAGTACAAATCTAGGTGTTTATCTGAGCTAAGTTTGATTGAAGTTTCTAAGATTGATGCAAGGAAGAGGCATTGGGCAATTCCTATTGTGGCTGAGGGCTAATCCTACCTTTGTTCAGACCTTCCTGCAGGGAATTTCAAAATATCCTGTGTTGGATCTTGGGTGAGGGTATTTGCTTATGAATAGAGCTATCTATCTCTTTATCTCTTAAGTGCTGACATTTGCTGAGGGCAATTTAAAAAGGTGGGGGCTGCTTTCTCCCTCTAAAAAACACATTTCTCTATTTCTCATCCAGGGAAATATAATATTCTTCCTTTTTAATATTTCTCAAAATATTTTATTCTTCTAGGAGAGGGGTGGGTGCTACCTTCTACAACTTGAAAAAGGTTTGCGGTTTTACTGCTTGTTCTACACAAAAGAAAAGGGAAATTCCAGTTCTGGTAGAAAATCCAATCTCTTGCAGATATCACCCTAACCAACACTTGAATAGTACCTTGGAGAGATAGATATTAATATATCAGCAAGACTATTTGGGAACATTTAAAAAAAGATTCTAAGCACTTTAGGTCTCTCTGAATACTTTCTCACTACCTCTACCTATATAGGTTATCTAAGGAATTCTGGGAGTTGAAGCCCACATTTTTAAAAATTGCTAAGATTGAGAAACTGTGGTTTAACTTTCTATTTGTTTCAATAAGTATGACAGAATTTAACTCAGATAACTTTCATATGTGGCCAAACCAGGATATTGTAGGCTCATGTGTTAGCATAATATAATGCCATGCTGTTAATCAACCTATTTGTCTGCAATAGGGAAAATGAATGTTATTTCTTATTTTGAATGGAATAGTGGTTTCCGTTGTGTTCTTTGCTTGGTCAAGGTGGGATTTATTTATCTTCAAATAAACAGAGCAAGTTGAAAAAAATCATGGGAGTATCAGGTGAACCAATGCACAGATGTCGATGGCCAGGAATACTATTGTCACATTTTTTTCCTCTACCTTTTGGATTTTGATAGTTAATGCAAAATTCATATTGAATTCTGCCTATTCAGAATTGGTTTGTGGAAATTCAGCCCGAATTAAGATGTAATGAAAGAAAACTCTCCCAAATTTACCTTATGTTGTTTGGTTTTTATATTTTGTCCTATCAGACGGTAGGAAGTTAGCATCTACCCCTCTCCTAGAAAAATGAAATATCCTAGGAAATATTAAAAAGGCAGAATATTTCCCTAAAAAGAGAAGTAGAAACTCAGAAGCAGAAGCTCACCCCCACCTTTGCTAATGGCCAGGCCATTATGGTCTGGGTCAGAGTATTCTACATAACAAAGACCTCTACCCACATCACCGCTTGGCCTGGGAAGATTGCACCAGCCAGCACTCAGGTGAAGTCATGTGGTCCAGACAAAGCCTACAAAGTTAGCTAAGACTCCCGCCCCTGGAAGTCTGACAGCCAATGGGATACATTTCTTACACAGGAACAGGAAACGCTAAGGTGGGACCCAACAGACGGTATAAAACTAAGGATCTCTCAGCATCCTGGCCCTTCTTTTCCTTCACCCAACATCTTGAAGATGTGATCATCCTTTTCACTTTGGAGCACCAAGCCATTTGGTCCTGTCCACCATTAAACCATCTTTCCAAACAGCCTCCATGTTTCCAGTGTCTTTTTCCCCACTTGGAACTGAACCTAGAAGGATATTTCCTCTAACAAGACAAATATCTGTATATTACTATGTTTTTACTCAGTTACCATAGTGGGGAATTTGTAAGATGTTCAGAGAACACTGAAATCACATCAGACAAGGAATAAAAGATGGAATTGGGATCAGGAATGACACCAAGTCATCTTATGTGAATATCATGCAAATTAGTCATCTAAGTACCTGGCAGAATTTTCTCTGAAGTTCAGATTTAACAATATGAAAATTGCCAGTCTAACACAGAAAGCTGTACCAGGTTCACATCACAAGTGTGTCCCAATGAAAGAAATTAAAATGTACATTTTGTGAACATATCCTGTCCAACATTAGTCAAAAGGGTGAGATACTTGATTACAATAACTGTTGCATATCTATCTCTGCTGGTTATATTGACCAACATCCTAAATGCTACCAGAGATACCATGCTCCTGCACAGCATAGTCCTTAATTTTCCAAAAGTTTAAATCTGTTAGAAGTTATTGAATCAAAAAGGCCATAGGGGACTTACATAGGATATCCCACAGATATTCAGAGATTCTCAAGGCTCATAAATGCATTCACCTGTTTCCTTTTGGAGAAAAGCAAGCTAAATTCACTGTAGACAACCAAATCAACTATTAGCAATAGCAAGATTGAAAAGCAGTCTTCCCAAGGGAGAAACACATTCCCTTTCCATGCCTATTAGCCACTAGTCTTAAGATGGCCATTCTTAAACAAAGAATCTTAAACCAGTGATTCCTTGAAAGAGATGATCTTCACTTCATGAAGAAGTTTATCTTCATGAAGATAATGGGTTGGACAATTATTCATATTTTAGTTCAGAAATGCAAATTAAATTGTCACTCAATAGCTATTCTGCAAAAAGCCATGGCTGTTTTCTTTTTGACTTCGCTGATCATATTTTCACTCCTACATGATTCAGGATATGTGAATACAAGCATTTGTGTAGAGTCACAGAAGCTGTAGTCCAGCTGGTAATCAAGTGGAGGATTTTTGATACAAGCCATTGCTCTTCTTCAAAAGCTACAAGATTCCTCGGCACAAACCAACATCAGAAATAAGCAAATTGCACTTACTTAGATTTTATTTAAGTGTAGGGAAAACCTTCCTGATTGTAAAATCAGTCCAACAGTAGAACACTATCAATTGAGGTTTTTGGCTTTCCATTCCTGGAGAATTTTTTTTTAAAAAAGCTGCTTCTCAAAATAGTTTAACTGGTTTTCTACACTTTAGAAAGAGTTGGACTAACCCACTCTGCCTTAGCAACTGTAAGACCTGTGGACTTCAACTCCCATGCTGACTGAGCAATTCTGAGAACTTCACCTATTTTAAAGTTGTCAAGATTTGAATGCATTGGAGTAGGCAATTCATCCGGTGCCTTCTAGCTCTACAGTTCTTGGCTGTTTATGATTTCAAATGTCTTGCAATACAATCGTTAATCTCCTGGGACTGGAACCTAAAGAAAAGGCGGGGGAGGGGGGAGCACTGTATTGGGAGGACGGGGCAGGGAAATAAAGATACGGGGCTTGATGAAGACTTGCCAAGAAAGCTACAGATTCTTGGTTAACTTTTCCCTCCTGTAGCACTCTTCTCTCTTCGGAACGGGCTAAGACGGACAGCTACTGATCTCTTTCGAGTGGCATCATTTTAATAGGCGTCCAGCTGAGGGCTTCTTAGGAGCCAGATTCCTGATGCCTACCTGCCTCCTCGGGAGGACTCAATAATTCAGGCTTCAGCTGGCAATAGACCAAGCTTCCCTCCCCTCCCCTCCCCTCCCCTCCTCTCCCCCACTCCTGCCGCCTCCTCTTCGCCTGCCCTCCCATCGCTACCTCCAGCCTCCCCGAACGCAGCCATGAAGGAGAGTTGAGCTCTGCCACCTTCAGTTGCTTTTGCAGCGCAGGAAGTTGGCACCGGGAAGCTCCTGCTGCTAAGGGGATCCTGGGGGACTGAAAAGAGGCACAGGGAGGGAATCCAGAGGGAGAGTTTTTCTTGTGGGAAGTAGGAGGCTGTCTGATTCCCGGGCTTCGTGATGGACCCCAAGGAGCGGAAGAAAATCCAGTTTTCGGTACCTGCGCCGCCCAGCCAGCTGGATCCCCGTGCAGTGGAAATGGTAAGGAAGGAGCAGTGTGCGGAGGGCAACGAAAGGGGTGGTGGGGTGGGGGGATTCGAGGCATGGAAAGAAGTTGAGAAAGTAACAGTGGTAAATTTCCTTTCCTTTCCTCTGAAGAGTTTCTTCTGAAATCTTTCTGTTGATTAGGCATAGAAGTATATCCAATGCAATGACTGCTGTTTAAATAAAAACTTAAACACACATGCCACTTGCGGGCACTTGGGGTGACTTAGCAGTGCTTAGAATCATTGGGATTTGGGTTAATTAAAAACTGGATTTCCAAAGCATTGGCCCACAGAGGAAGATCTACTTCCAAATAGGTAGAGTTCTCAAATAGGTAGAGTTAACATAAGGTGATTATTAAACCATACATGTTTCCTGTTTGTGGTTAGTGTTCTTTTATATCATACTCTGTGAATGTTCTTGTTTGCTTTCTAATTGATTTTATTATATATATTTTTTAACTTTTAGTAAGTCACTTTGGGAAGCTTTCTTTCCAGGGGGATATTAGATTGTAAATGCAACCAAGTAAATAAATAATTCATTGCTTAACACTTACTACATTTCTTAACACCTATGGATCTTCATATTTGTATAGCACGAATAAATAAATAAACAGAAAGACAAATCTGTGAATATATTCAGAAAACTTCCATGAACCTAGAGAATGGGAAAAATACAGTACTCCTTCCTTTTGTAATAGTACCTATAATTCATGGACTGGTTTATAGATCTATATTGCTCATAGCTGGACACAAGTTCTTTTTCTTATAGATGTGCAGAGGCAAATTTATAGTAATTATATTCAGTCAACCATCTAAAGTCTGCACTTGCTCAAACTTTTTTACACAGTAAGAAACCTCTTATATGCAAATTCTCACGTCTGATGCAGGCTTTTCACACTTGCTAATGTGATCTCTATGATTCCTGAATAGATTTTCACACCAATTGGTGAAAAATGCTTTGAAAAAGTCATCTCACCTCTTGTAATAAACGCATAATTCCTAACTCCTCAACCTGATAATGTCTAACTATATTAGATTAAATTCCTATCACATCCCGGTCATCATTGAAGAAGTCACTATATTAAAATTTTGATTTCTGGTGAAATGGCTATATCAAAAATATGGACATTAAGGAAGATATATTGCCACCAAAGCGGAGGTGGTATTCAGCAGGTTCTGACTAGTTCTGGAGAACCGGTAGTGGAAATTTTGAGTAGTTCAGAGAACCAGCAAATACCACCTCTGACTGGAAATTTCACAGTATCCTTCCCCTGCCAGGCCCACCATGCCACACCCACAGAACCAGTAGTAAAAAAAACTTCAAATCCTACCACTAGACCAAAAGCCCAGGACCAAGAATTCAGCTTTGAGGCTCTTTTGGGCCCTGGCCTTCTCATAACAAGCAGGAGATTTTTAAATTTGGTCATGGATCTGCAACCAAGGTTGCACTTTTGCAAAATATAAATAACTTGTCACATTTTGGATATGTATAGAATTAAAATAGTAGAATTTGCATATTAGAAGAATAATGGAATCTAACGTTTGTTTTTAGGGACATGGTGATTTCATGTTTTATCATTGGCTATCATGCAAACAGTATCAATCGTTATGTTATCTATGGAACTAGACATACCCTCACTGGTCTGCCATAGTTGCAATATCACACTAGTTTAACGTCACCTGTTAAAACTAGATTAAAAAATTGTGCTAAAGCATGGTTATAAAGCTTGGTTCAAATTAAGCTAACCCATCTACCTCACCCACTTTATGACTGAATTCAATATATAACTCCTCAGAGAAAAAGGAGAGTAGGATGGTAGAAGATGCTAATGCTGTGAATAAAATCCAGGTATGATAATGTATCTGCACCTAATCAATAAAGACTGAACATATATTGTCCCTCACTGGTAAATACATACACACAGGAACATAGGAGGAAGGATGCCAAATTTGTAATGAATGGGATAAAAAGACCACGCAATGTCAAAATTCTTTATTTTTTTATATTTGAAGGCCAGACAGTTTGATTTTTTTTCTCTCTCTTTCACTTTGGTGCGTATGCTGTTTAAAGTAAAGAGTCAGAAGATAGCTAAAATAGATTTAATATCTAGGCTGTTAAATGAGTCTCAGTCCTCTGCTCAAAATGGCCTGGTAGTTGCGTTCATGTCAATATGCTGAACTTGGTTACTAATTAGCTTATTGTCCAGCTCACTGAATTGTAAACTCACCAAGCGGGATAGTTTTATAGAACATAGTAAACTGCACAATAAAAACCCAAAATCTAACTACACAAGATTAAAAATAGCGAAGTTGAGTAAAGTGTATAAATTCCACCACTAGCTCTGTATCTGACTTGTTTAAATGGCTTTGTTTATTTTTTAATTTCTATATCCATCTATCTCAATCAATGATTCTGGGCAGCTTACAATTCAAAAATATACTGCAATTAAAATAAAAACATATTATAAAGAAAAACAATATACATAGCAACTGAAATAATTTGTTGTATGAACATGAGACAGTTGTAGGGGAATATTTGATTCCAAGTTTACCAAGTGTTTTCAAAACAGATTCTATCATTTAAATCAGCTTGAGGTCAGAACAATTGAAGTCATTTAACATTAGCGATGAAAGCGGGACCACAAACACGTGGCTACAAGCTGGACAAAGAACTCAACATGGCTGGGAACAACACACCACCTGCACCATTCGACCTGACAACCGAGGACTGGGAATCCTACGTTGACCGATTCCAGATGTTCCTGGAAAGCAGCGACCTAATGAACATTTCAGAACAGAGGAAACAAGCCATTTTCCTCACGCATTGTGGCCCCGCCATTTTCAAAAAGGCTAAAGCTCTATCAGCTCCATAGCAATGTAAAAACAATGGCCTGGCCAGACATAGAGAGACTTCTGAGAACCCATTACACTCCACTGGTATCCAGCCTAATCAAAAAGCACAAGTTCTTCTGGAGAGACCAGAAGATGGAGAGAGCTTCAATGATTTTGTTGCGAGCCCGAGGGTCACTGCCGGAGCATGCAAATTCCTGAATGTGGATGAGGCGATGAGGGGTCACATAGTCCTGGGACTCAGGGACCTGACACTATCAAGCCACCTCCTCACAAAACCTAAAATAACACTAAAGGAGGCCGTCAAAGAAGCATCAGCCACAGAAGCAGCCCAGAAATCCGCCGCAGCCATGAGGAAGATGAATAAGACACTGTGGCCCCCTCAAAAGGACACCACTGCCATTCACCACAAGGACCTCGAGTCCGAGTCGGGATCGGGCAACGACGAGGAAGTGAACCAACTATGTTAAGAAAGGTGCCAAAAAAGCTGAGAGGGGAAGCAGAAAGAATTTTGGTGTGCGGGTTGCGAAGGAAATCACCTCCAATCGGAACGCCATTTCTGCGACGCCATCTGCCAATGATGCGAGCGGAGAGGACACATCACAAGAGCATGCCGAGCATTCAAGCCCAACAGCAGAAGGCCGAGGCAAGGCACACCTCCAAGGAACCAAGAAAATCAACCCAAGAACCGAGGGAGCCAATTCAGCCGGAGCCAATGGAACAACGAGTCAACCGCAGCAAGGAATGAAATGCACCAAACCATGACGGTGGGCCACTCCAGCACAGCAAACAACAGGAAGGTCCATGTACAAGTCATGATAGAAAGTAAACAATGCTGGATGGAAGTGGATTCCGGATCTTATCTGTCAATGGTATCATGGGACACCATCAAAAGTCTAATTCCCGATCTGACACAAGACCAGTTGCGCAAACAGAGGCTAATCCTAAAAGACTATCAAGGGACCGAGATTCCCATCATTGGTATAGGGAAATTCTGAGTGACCTTCCAAAACTACTCTGGAATCCTGCCGTTAACTGTGGTTGACTGGGACTGGCCAAGTCTGTTGGGACTCGAGTAGTTCAAGCCTATGGGGATCGATTTCACTGGAATATACAGTATCACCAAAAGCGAATGGGAAGACAAACTGATGGAGGAATTCCAGGACGTGTTCAACGGAAAATTGGGCAAGAACTCGGGGTCCCCTATTTCGTTTAACCTATACCCAAACATAGCCCCAATCAGACTAAAACGAGGCGAGTCCCATTGTGCTTAAACCCAAAATAGACGAGCAGTTAGACAAGCTTATTGCCCAAGGAATCCCTGAACCCATAGACCATGCAAAATGGGAAACACCTATTATCACACCTATAAAGCCAGATGGATCTCTGCGCATCTGTGCTGGCTATCGGGCAACCCTTAACCGTGCCCTACAACAGAGTATGTACCCCATCCCCAGTGGTACAACACCTTTTACACTCCCTGGGCCAGGGGAAGATCTTCACAAAGCTTGATCTCACACAAGCTTACCAACAATACCAGTAGACACTGAGACAGCAGAAGCACAGACAATCGTAACACACCGAGAGGCTTTCAAATGTAATCACCTGCTATTTGGGGTCAGTGTTGCCCTGGGGCTATTCCAGAGCCTCATGGAATGGCTATTGCAAGGGATTAAAGAGGTGATGCCTTACTTTGATGATGTCCTCATATCAGCAGAGGACAAAGAACAATTACAAGAATGTTTAAGGGAAGTCCTAAGCCAATTCAAAGGGGTGGGGCTAAAAATAAAAAAATAAAAATACCAGCTAGCAACCGACAGGGTAGAATTCCTAGGCTATCTAATAGACAGTGAAGGGATCCACCCCACAGGCAGTAAAATTAAAGCAATCAAAACCAACAAAACAGACTTGCAAGCCTTCCTGGGTCTCATTAACTTTTACAATATATTTGTACCAAAGAAGGCAACAGTGGCGGAGCCACTCTACAGACTCCTTGACAAGAAGGCAGCCTGGGCCTAGGGGAAAAAAGAAGAGGCGGTGTTCCAAGAAATAAAAAAAAACATAATTACATCAGACTGTGTACTAATCCAGTACAACGAGACCCTACCATTAATATTAACTTGTGATGCATCACTGTTCAGGGTAGGCACAATCATCAGCCACATCTTACCGAATGGAAACGAAGCCCCCATAGCCTTCTACTCAAAGACACTATCCAAACTGGAGTGAAATTACAGCCAGCTAGACAAAGAAGCGTTACCCGAAGTCACTGGAATCAAGCGATTCCACAAATACATCTACAGAAGGAAGTTTACACTAGTCACTGACCACAAACCACTATTGGGAATCATCACAGGAGACAGAGGTACACCGAACATCCTGTCTCCCAGAATGACACGTTGAATAGAATTCCTGGCTGCCTACAACTACAACTTAATCTACCAAACAGGAAAAAACATTGACCATGTCGACGCACTCAGTCAATGCCCCCTACCCAACCTGGATGAAGACCCAGCGCCAACTACATCCACGCTCCTGATAGAGGCATTTCAACAAACACCAGCAACAGCAACTGACATCATGAGAGCAATGGCCAAAGACAAAACTCTGGCACGCATTTTGAACTGGATAGGGAGAGGGTGGCCCGAGAGAGAGACAGCCAAAGAGATTAAACCATTCAGGAACAGATAAACAGAACTATCAATACTAAAGGGGTCCATACTGTGGGGGGATCGGGTAATAATTCCCGAAAGTTTAAGGGATGATATAATGGAAATGTATGCAGGGTATCCGGGAATAGTTAAAATGAAATCCCTGGCAAGGAGCTATGTGTGGTGGTCAGGGATGGATAAAGAAATAGAGGCCTGGAAGACCTGCCAGGAAACCAGGCCAGCACCTCCCACATCACCCAACTGTGAGTGGGAAACACCAAGGGGTCCATGTTCAAGTGTACATATAGATTTTGCAGGGCCAGTAAAGGGACACACATTTCTTATAGCAGTGGACGCATATTCTAGATGGCTGGAAGACAGCATCATGCAGTCCACAACAACAGAGGCACTCATTATAAAACTAAGAAAACTATTTGCCACACATGGGCTGCTGGACATAATAGTATCTGACAATGGGCCCCAGTTCATGGCCACCCAGTTTGAGGGGTTCCTAGCACAGAACGGGATATGGCATGCCCTATCAGCATCAGGACACCCATCAACAAATGGACAAGTGGAACACATGGTCTGGTACACAAAAGAGACCCTCCAGAAATTAGGGCCAGAGGACATGCAAGCAAAAATAGATAAGCTATTAAGTATACACATAACACTCAGCGCAACAACAAATAAAAGCCCTGCCATACTACTCATGGGAAGAAAGCTGAGATCACACCTAGACAGATTACACCCCATACACAATCCAGACAGGCCACTAGATTCATCCAGCAAATGCTGGATGTTCCAAACGGGTGACCCAGTTTATGCTAAAAACCTAACAGGGGACCCTCTCTGGGTACCGGCAATGGTGGCCCAGGTAACCAGGTCCCATTCTTACAGGGTCAACGCAACAGATGGCCAAAGCTGGAGAAGACATATAGACCAACTAAGAACCCGAGGGGCAAGGGGGGGTCACAGATGTAAACAGAGAGGAAGGGGGAGACCCATCCCACAGACGTAACACACCCAGAGACGAAGGGGGAGACCCTTCATACAGAACCAACTCAGATAGAGAGGAAGGGGAAGACCCTGCCCACACAAGCAATAACACAAAATAGGCCCTAAAGACTAACGAGACACAACCTCAACAATTAAGAATAGCACCGAAAACAACAAACAGAAAAAGCAGATACTTACTGGACACACAAAGGCAGAGACAGGCTGTGGGAGAAAGTGAAAGGGAGGCCTCTAGTGGAAATGTATGGCCTCCCTAACTAGAAAGTTCCAGGAAATTCCATTGGAGGGAACAGGAGAAGCAATAAGTCCATCCAAACAGCTCAAAGATCAGCCCATGAGTGAGCTGCGCAGGTCCAGCCACACCCATAAGACTCCTGCCTACCTTCGTGATTACTTGCGTTGGGGGGGAGCAGGATTGGGTGGACCAGACCAGGTGGTGAGGGGTGTTAGATATATCTACATGCTCCCCACTGATTGGTTGGTCCGTGGCGGTGGGAAATTAAAGAGCTGTCCCTAGTTGTAGCCGCGAGCAGCTGTGCTGTAAAAGGAGTTATCATGGCTACCATGTGGTTATTGTTACAATGAAATAAAGAAGTTAAGCAATCGGAGCCTTCCTCATTCTCTATCATCCGCCATTTAACAAGAAGGAGTTCAGCTCACATATCAGGCCCAAGACATATAATACTTTAATTTTACTGCCATTGTTGATACTATAGATTTCCCCTCCTTGCAGCCTTCAAGGGGTGCTGAGTTACCGATTTCCATTACTCCCAGATATCAAAAGTGCAGGTAAATGGAACTACAATTTACAAATCTGGAGAACCCTAGTTTGGAGATGTTAGTCTGTGGAGTAATGTGGCTAAAGTCCATAGACTATCCCACCAGCCTTCATATCCCTCCACATTTTTTCATAAGTGGAGTAGAATCAACAACAAAAAGATAGTAACAGTGGAACTGGAAGTCTTTTTCTGTTTCCCACACTCCATGTTTTCCTCCTCTGGATAACTAATGAGATCAGCAAGTCAGATCCTCTGGCATAAAAGGGATACCCTTAATCCAACTATGCAGCTACTGGATGCTTCCCCCAATGCTGCAGGCTATGACTGTGTGTTCAAGGCATGAATATCGCACAAGGAGTTATAGCCATAGAATTTTGGCAATAGGAATCACATATTCCTTTTTCTTGTGACGGCTGATATTCCGGGTGGAATGGAAAGGCATCCTGAAAGCAACATCTTAATTTTGCCCCACAAGCCGTAAGATCTTGAAACAATGCTGGGCAATTCATTTTAGTACAGAAAAGTGTTCCCAATCACAGATTCCAGACAATCTACATGGGTAGATACATAGTTGTTATTCATTTCTCCTGGAAAAACAAAAGGGATTGGGGAAGTCATAACTGTGCATTGACTCTTCCTCCACATTTCTCCCATCTCTTATTGGGAGAAGCAAAATAAAACTTCTATTTGATTTCTCTTCTAGATCCGTCGTCGGAGACCAACCCCAGCTTTGCTTTTCCAGCTTTCAGAAACTTCCTCCCCCGGTGAGTCATGATATTTTTTTATCAAAGCAGAAGAAAGGAATGGAGGGCTTGGGTGTGAGGAGTAAAGGGTACAAGGATATGCACAGATACACTGAGCTGCTGTACTAGTCCATCTAGTCCTGTTGATAATTCTAAGAGTTGAAATCTATGTGTTTAACTTGACAAGTATGAAAAATATTGATCTAAGGCAGGGGTGTCAAACTCGATTTCACTGAGTGCCATATTAGGGTTAAGTTTGACCTTGGGGAGCTGGGGTGGGCATGGCCAGAGTGGGGGTGGTCAGCTTGGCATCACTCATGTCAGGGGCACCTATGATAGCCCGAGCAGTCTGCCAGCAAAAATGGGCTCCCGGGCTCCGTTTTTGGCTGCAATAGCCTCCTGCAACCCTCTGCCAGTGAAAATGGAGCTCCAGAGGGCTGCCCATGGCCCTCCTGAGCTCTGTTTTTATTGGCAGAGGCACTAAGGGCTGGTCCTTCATTTAGGGCAGCCCTGTGGACCAGATCTAAGCACCCAGTGGGCCAAATTTGGCCACAGGCTTTCAGTTTTACACCCTTATTCCTGTTACTTTGGATTGGTTTGCACCCAGAAGCTTATCCAGTAATGATCCTGAAAGTTCCTTACCAAGAGATACTAGGGGCAGAGCAGTGTTGCAAAGAAATGTCGAACTCTTTTTTTAAAAAAATCAAATGCTTATTTTCAGTATCTTCATGAGAGAAACTACATTCAATTCTTTCAGCTCTAGATTTTGATATTTTCTTCTGGGATTGTTTGATTATTGCATTTACAAACAACATTTAAGAGCATCTTGTTTATCAGCAACACCTACAATTTCTATGTAAAATTAGCTCTTAGTCCCATACGAAATAACATTGTAGAAGAAGCATTGGCAGAGTCAGGGGAGGAGTAAAAAGAGGAATCAGGCTAGAATCCTTATATAGGCACAAACAAACTAAATCTAACCATCCCTTGTGTGCTATTGACCCTTGTCTAACTATAATCAAGTTATAACCATTAATTGAGCATATTCCTGTGCATAGACTTCTAGCAAAAAAAAAATCAATTAAATTGAACTTTCAGGTGTAGATTGGTTTTATCCACCTGTCAAATGTGTCAAAAATAGAAACTGTATATTTCTGAAAATTATTTCATAGGTTGCATATGTAAAGTGATTTCAGATTCCTCTCCTTTCACTAGTTCAGTAAGGGGCATATTTGCATGTGTCCCTGGCTTGTGAGTGGATACACAGAGCTTATTTAGCAAAGCCTAGCGTGAAATTGAAACATGGGGGTTTGGCTTTGTCTGCCTGAAATAAACAGGGAACTAAGCTGTGGCTCCATTTAGTTTTTAATGGCTTCATTCTCTGGCTTCTTCCAGGCAGGCAAAGCCAGAATCCTGTGTTTGTGCAATGTGCTAACTTGGTTGACAGGCCATAGAGGAGGCAGCATGAACATAAGAAGAGACCCCTTGGATCAGGCTATAGATCACCTTGTCCAGAACTTTATATCAAATATTATAATTTCC
Source organism: Pseudonaja textilis (assembly GCF_049901715.1). Classification (NCBI taxonomy): domain Eukaryota; kingdom Metazoa; phylum Chordata; class Lepidosauria; order Squamata; family Elapidae; genus Pseudonaja; species Pseudonaja textilis. The sequence continues at coordinate 90,985,580 of NC_142008.1, forward strand.
CACTGGATTCATCTTGGAAGATTCTGCTACTGTTGCTTTGCAGCAACCAATATTTCAGGCATGCTAATATAATTCAGGATGTTGTAAATAGCCATCAGTATTACTGCTAGCGGCCATTAATCAGAAGGAATCTGATAGCACCTTTTCAGACTAATACATTTTCTTAAGAAACAAAAGGTTTTCTGAACCACCACTCACTTAATAAGATCCATTGAGGGACTAAACTGATATATAAATTGGGATGTGTTGGAGGGCAATAAAAGGGGGAAGACAAGTGGTTATGCATATGCAGGACATATTATAAATACATTATCAAGTGTCAATTTTAAAGTGTTACAAGTCCATGGTATTTCTTAAAATCTTCTGAGATGGCTTCAAATCCTTTGATGGATGTGAGTCCAGTAGTTTCTTGCTCAATTATCTTGGTGAAGTTTCCTTGCTCCAAAACAAGGGTCTTCAAACTTGGCAAGTTTACGACTTGTGGACTTCAACTCCCAGAATTCCTGAGCTAACATGACTGGAGGAGGAATTCTGGGAATTGAAGTCCACAAGTCTTAAAGCTGTCAAGTTTAAAGACCCCTGCTCCAGAATATCTACTTTGAACATCTACTGCTAGCCATTGATAGCCTGCAAGTCCACAAAACCATTTAGTTCTTATTTAAAAAACACCCAGATAGGTCGCCATTATGAAAGCTGCTTGCAGCTAGCTATTCCATAGCTTCACTATGTACAATATAAATATGAATTTCCTTTTCTTGATCCTGAATGTCTGAATATTTAGTGGGGGTAGATAATCTTGAGTTGCAAACTGATTATGCATAAGTACTTCTCTTTTCACATTATTTGTGGTATACATAATTTTATATACTTCTCTCATGTTATCTTCCTTTTTTTCTACACTAAATTGCTGTGGTCTTTCAATATAGGAGAGTTGCTCCAGTCCTGCAATCATTTTGACTGCCCGTTTTGTACCTCCAACTCTAAATTCTTCTATAGGCAGTCTTTGCCTTATAAGTTACCATTTGCTTTGTGACCAAAATTACAAAGGCACTGAAAAAAAATGATCACCAGTCCTCACACTTATAACCATTGCAACATTACCCACATCACATAATCAAAATTCAGGCACTTGGCAAATGTCATATAATCACAATAGCCACAACATCCTGGAATCATGTGATTGCCATTTGTGATCTTCCCAACTGGCTTCCATCAATGGGGGGAACTGGATTCACTTAATGACCATGTGAAGTGCTTAACAAGTGCTTTAAAATGGTTGCAAAAACGGCTGTACAATCAGAAATTTAACTTATTTTACCATCACCTTGCTTAGCAATGGAAATTCTGGTCCCAATCATAGTCATAAGTTGAGGCCTACTTGTATTTGAAGAAAAATTAGAGTTTCTCACAGGAAGTTTACTATAGATTTCCCTCACCGCATATATTAGCGCCTCTATTTAAACTCCTTTTCTAATTATCCCAAGTATGGGGTTTGCTCCTCTTTAATACTCACACACAAGCAACATCTTCATTTTGCTGTCCGCCATTTGTACAAGACTCTCTTCCTGATTATTCAGTGCCATTTTGTGCCAGTGTGCGTGATTTTATATTGATTTAAGTGTTTGTTTGTCCCTTCACCAGTTTTATTGCTTATCATGATAAGCAAAAAGAATCTTGAATTCATGTTGTTTGAGTTTAGCTAAATGTGTTATGCAAAACCAGTCATGTCTTTGGCTTTAGTTCACTGTGACTTTAGTGACAGTGATTTCCTATTAGTAAGCCCTTTAGGAGTCAATGGGATTTACTTTGAATATGTTTCTGTTGCTAAACCTGGGCCAAAGAGAAACCAATTCAGAAATAAAGCATTTCTATATTTGAAAAGAGAAAAATGAGAGAGAGATCTACATAGGCAAGCATTTGCTCTCCTCCTACTCACTGAAGCAACTTCTCCTCCTAGCAAAATGCATATACTTTTTTCAGTAAAGCTTATCCCTGGAGGTTTTTCTTTTCTTTCTTTCTTTTTTGTTCTGAAAGTTTAGCTCCAGGAACCAGGAAGAGTATCTTCTGTAGCCATTCTCTGAACAATAGCCCTGCTGTTATACAAGGAAAGGCATGGTGTTCAGAACAGGCCTTACTTATTCCATAGGCCTTACTGATTCCTCCCAGGGAGCATTCCTTAATGCTTTTTCCAGCAAAGTTTGTTTGGCTAAGAGATTTATACAGACACGGGAATGAATAAACAGTTTATTTTTTAAACTTAATTTCAGCTGAATTTGCTTTCAGTTGGCTATGTTTCATATTTAAGAGTTGGGTGTTAAAAGAGTGGCTTCTCACTGTGTGGGTGATACAGTGCTTTTCTTTCTTGTGAAGAAATTGGCAACCTATCGCTTCGGGGCTACACAAGGCAACATGTCCTCTAACCCCCCTCCCTTTTTTTTAACCTAAAAGGATTATTTGATCACAAATGCCATATATCAGTGATAGAAACACACACAAAAATACCTCAAACCACTCTGTGGAGGTATCTGGGGGGGAGGGGGAGAGGGCGGGGAGAGAGAGTGAGGCCTTTTTACTTATTTATTTAGCTGGATACGGACTTTAGTCCATTTATTAATGGATTACATTCTCAACAGCTAAACACAGGTGCTCCCATGCTGCAAGGAATGGATTTAACCAAGTGATTATTAAACATAAATGAACATTTAGCCTATCTAAGTAGTTGAAGCTAATGGTGGAGGAAAATTCTTTGCAGCAACCAAGTCACAAGTGTAATTGGCTCCTCATGGTGCAGCTGACACAATTCTACTCCTGGCTATGAATGTCTGCTGTATGGATATCTACACACAAATATAAATATTATCAAATGTAACTGCCTATGTGGAGGCGTTCACTCCAAAATTGGCTACCTTGAAATAGTTACATTTGAAGAAACCATGCTTAGCCTTTGAAATGAACTAAGCTATAACACCAATGCGAGTTAAGTATATGTTTTGTTTAGCAAGTTAAAGAAGCACTGAAAGTGGCGTATAACTGGTCCTTGAACTTACAACTGTTGCAGCATCCCCATGGTCATGTAATCAACATTTGAACCCTTGCCACCCAGTATGTATTTAGGATTGTTGTAACTGGCTTCCAAGCCATCTTCTGACAAACACAATCAATGGGTAAAGCTAGCTTCCTTTAACAATCATATGTTTCATTTAATCTGCGGTGATTCATTGTGGCAGAAAAGGTTGTAAAATCAGGCATGACTTACTTAACAACTGCTCTGCTTAGCAATGGAAGTTCTGGTTCCAATTGTGATTGTAAGTCAAAGACTATCTGTATAACATAGTCAAGTGCTATCGTTTTTACCTTTTGGGCTTATGGTGTCAAAGAAAAGTGTGCTTTACGTTTCTTTCTCTCTCTTTTTTTTAACTCATAATGTTCTCTTTTTCTTTTGTCCTCCCTATACTCTTCACACTGCTTGCTACAGAAGATGAAGCATCCCCATATCAGGTCAGTATTGTGGATTATTTAAGATGCTATAAACTAAGCCTGCTCGACTTCACCATTCCCAAGCTTGAATGGCCAAGGCCATATAGTAGTGTAGGGTGTTGGACAGGAGACCCAGAAATAAGGCCATCTTCAGCCATAGAAACTCATTGGATTTCTTCAGGACAGTTCCTACTTGTTATCCCAGTTTATTTCACAAGGTGATTGTCATGAATATTAAATTGGGACAGGGAATATTATGTATACGTCTCCAAGCTACTTGAAGGAAAGTTGTGGTATATTCCTTTGCTATAGAGCTATCAACAGAATTACTACTAACTACCATTAAAACATCCTCATCACTAAATTAGAGCAACTGGTCATATTTAACCACAAATTAGCAATTTAGGCTTATATACTGTCCCATAGTTTTATAGCACATCTGGACTGTTTACAATGTAGTGGCATTGTTTGCATCTTGTCCCCAACAATCTGGGTTCTGATTTTACTGACCTTGGATGGACCACTGCACCACCAGGACTCCTTAGAATAATAAATAGTACAAACAGAAGAGAGTGGAAAACTGATTTGGCTGATAATGCAGTTTGCCTGCTGCTCCTTAGAATTCCTGAGATCTTAATAAGATGTTGCTTTGGAAGATCCTTTCCAATTTAATTCTCACAGTTGAAGGCTCAGGTACCACTACAAAACATCATGATGCCAGTTAAAAGAGAGAGCATGCATGGAATTCCTTCCACCAAACGCTGCCATCATGTTGAATCTGGGAATTGCGCCTTTTCTATAGAACAACATTCCTGTTGAAATCCAAATGCTAGGCCCTGTTAGCCTTTTACAGGGCTCCTAATTCTGGCTAGTCCCCTAAGCATTTGGATCAGGAGATTAAGGAAATGTAACTTTTATTGTTTTGGTTTAATGTTTAATCCCATAGGATTCGTAGGATAGGTGATTGTTATTGTTTTTTTCCTTACTTTGTATGTTGTCCAAAGATACTTTTGTGAGAGAAGTGTCATTATAAATTACATAAATAAATAGGACCCACAGAATCTATAGATAATAGCTTTTCTAATCAACAGATTGGTAGGCAAAAGTCTCTCTAAGAGTTGGGGATGCAGAAACTATTCCCAATTGCAAAGATCTGATGTCAGACCTATGCGTGACTCAGTGCTCTTGGTTTATCTTCTTCCAGCCTGGAAGCCTACTCAAGTCCATGATTCATTCTGGAGAATAAGGGGTTGTGAAACCTCCAAAGGCATGTAAAAGTTAGTCTTGTATATTCTCAGATTCTGTCATCTAGAGTAGAACAGTTGAAAGTTTCCCCTGTTTTAATGAACAGAAAATATAGATCTGTGAGTCACAATTAAAGAAGGATAAAGCCAATTGTGAGTTCCACAGAATATCATGTATAAGTTAGCCTTCATATTGCTTTGAATAACAGTGAAATGGGATAAGGTTATTTCTGTAGGAGGAACCTGAGGATAGAGTTTAAAAGGGATCAGCCTAGAATCTCTACATAGCCACAAGTGAACGAAATCCAACTTTTCTTGAATTCTCATTGGCCCTTGAGAAGATTAATGTCAGGTGTGAAAGATCAGGTCCACAGTAAAGAGTCCAGTTAAACTGGTTTATTGCTAATCAGGCAATCCACAGGAATCTTCTTAACTAAAGGTTAGAATCGGCATAGTGTTAGATAAGTTCAATGGAATACAAGGGAGGTTAGACTTAGGCGCTTGCGGCTACGTAGGGATTTTAGGCTGATCTCTCTTTTAACTCTCCCCCAGATTCTGCCACTCCTTCTCCTACAATTTCAAACAGAGGGAGGATTAAATCACCTGTTTGGCACTATGGACCTAAATTACAGTTTAGATGTTTCAAAAGAGCTTCTTTCTTTTATATGTATATAATCAGTGCCAACTAATTCATCTTGAAAATTATGGAATTTATAGTCCTACATTTTCAGAGGATACTAGATACAGGAAGATTGCCTAGTATCTATTTATCTGCACATTGACTTCAGTCCACTTACAACCCTATTCATTAATGGTCAAAATTTTAAATAACTAAACACGAAGACAGCTACTCCTTTTGTTGTGCATAACAGATTTGACCAAGTAATTACCAAGCAACCTATTTCATACATATTGTATTGTAAGCTGTTCAGAGTCATTGAGGTCGGTGGCAATAGAAATTGAATACATATTTATGTATTCAAGTACTCTACTTGAATGCAATGGTGGGAGGCAAATTCCATGCAACAAACAAGTTGTAAGGCAAAAATTGGAGACAGTGGTCAGTTGGGCAAAGGCTGCCTACCAGCCTGCTTTCAGTCGTTTGCTTGGAGATAAGCCATGTTTTGCAATTGTGAGGGTTTACCATAGTTCATATTATTCATGTTTATTTAAAAGGGGAAAGACTTTTAGCAGTCTTTTACAGCAAATCTTTTTTCATCATTTAAAAACAAATGTATCACGTTGGCTGTAAATGGTCTTTCTTGCCACTAATCTCAGTTAAGGAAAAGTTTGCCCGTTTTTAAAAAAATGTGGGTCACCTGCTGTAAAAAAGAACTAGTAAAATCACATTCCTGTACTAAAACATTACCATCCTTTTATGATGGTCAGCATGGCCTAAACATCTTTCTGCAGATATTTGCTGAGAGTAGGATTATTATCAGGTGTCTGGAAAAAGGAGGACATGTCCTCCTTTTTTCTTCTGATCCTCAGGCATAGCCTTGAAATCAAATATTGTTTGAGAATCTTTTCCTGAGCACCTTTTCTCCATGGGAACATCTATAATAAATGTTAACGTAAGTTATCAAGCTCTGCTGTGTTAGTTTAGATTAGTTACCTTCCCAAACTTAAGCTGCTGTCTGTAATTGACAAGACCTTAATCTCACAGTTTTGCCTCCTAGCTGGTTCTAGCACATTCCCGTGATTGAAAAACCAGTCTTTCTGATGCTGGAAAAAAATAAGTTCATTTTATATGCTGGACTAAGTATTCTTTTTTCAATTTTTAATGTTATAAATGCCATTAGGTTAAATACCTGTCCTCTTTCCCCTCATTTGTCCTCTTTTCCAATTGTTTTTGTCCTCTTTTGCCTCTTCAGATATCTGGTGACTCTGCTGAGAGAGAGCAGGAATAGGACATGAGGATTACAAAATGGAAGGGAATTGATCTCTTGTTTAGAGATATTACACTAAAGCTATTGAGCTTTATAATATGTATGTATGTATGTATGTATGTATGTATGTATGTATATGTATGTCATTCAGCTTTGTTCAGGTATTTTCCACGTCATTGTAGTTGTGCTTTTAAAGTTGTAGCAACGTTTCAGCAGAATCTCATCTGCCATCATCAGGCTTCTGTATGGCAGATGAGATTCTGCTGAAACGTTGCTACAACTTTAAAAGCACAACTACAATGACGTGGGAAAATACCCGAACAAAGCTGAATGACATACATGTAAGTAGCCACGAAAACTTGAGAAAACAAATATGTATATATGTATATATATATGTATGGTATTCAGCTTTGTAAGTACCTGCGAAAATTTAAGAAAACAAATATATATGTGTGTGCGTGTGTGTGTGTGTATGTACACATACACACACAAATCTGGTCAAGTAGAAGTAAATCATAATTTGACATGGTATGGCAAACCCACTAATTAAATTTTTAGCAGGGAAATGGAGGAACAAATGTTATTATAGCTGACTTCAAAAAGTAGAACCAGAAAGGCTATATAGTGTGAATGGCACTTTTTTGTTTCTCAGTTCTGGATATTCTGTGGCTCTTCCCTTCAGTAACAGCAAGCAGGCGTGAGAGAAAGATGTCAAGGTCAATAGATGAGAATTTTGCAGCTCTGCATTTCCTTACTCAAACAAAATGGTTGTACTGCACGAGGAGACTTTGGAATTTACTAAAAAAAAAATTTTTTTTTGCTGTTAAAGCACAGCTTGAGAGCTTTGCTGCCACCCCCACCTCCACCTGAACCTCCCGCAGAGCAAATTTATTTTGGCCTGCATTTTTCCATGACTTTTTCCTTCATCTTCAATCATACTTTATAGAGTGTGTAGTTGTCCTTAAAAGAACTCCCAGATTTCTTTTTGGGGTTATTTTTGGGGAGGATTGTGTGGGAGGGGGAAGGGGGAGACCAAAAAAAAAAAAAATGCAACGCACTACATAAAAGTCATATCTAAAACAAGTATTATGTGTTCAAATAAAAAGAACTAAAAGAACTAAAAGAAGTCGGTATGCAGATTTTCAAAACAAATGGAGTTCAGTTTATTGGTAGGACTGAAGAGACTCTGGCTTTTAAAAACCGGTGTTTATTTTGGGGTGCACTTCATTCTAGTCATGTTGTTGAATGATTTCCCCCTTTTTTTCTGCAGCTGTGCCTAACCACAGCACAAACACTGGAAAAATGTTTTTTTTCCCCCTGCAACGTCCTTATGGTGGTGCCTTTATTATGTCTTCGGCCTATGGGTGAAACTCCTAGAATCATTTTTAGCATGTTTAATACAACGTTTTCCTCTTGAGACAACAACATCAATGTTATGCCCACAAGATGAAAAACCCCTATTTTACTTTACCATTATTTTTTTTTCTGATAACTCAAGTAATCAGCAGGGAATGGGATCAAGAGAGGCATTTACTGGGCATTTCTGAGGCAGGCTCAACCTTGTCCTCGCCCTCCCCCATTAAATCAGCTACATTTGGTACAATTCTGCTGTTCTTTCTTTCCTTCTTTTTTTTTAAGAGCAGACACTGAAGAATGGGGAAAATAAAGAGAACTGCCTGGGCTTGAAATAGTCTCGCAGTGAAATGGGGTAACAAGCTGAAATAGCACGACAGGACTGAATCTCCTACCTCCAGAATAAAATAGATAAGAATCTGGAAATCAGCATATTCTATCCAAATAAAGCGTAGAAAGGGGGATCTAAGTAAAAGATAGAGGGGCGGGGGGGATCTAAGTAAAAATGCTGTAGTGACTCGCCATCTTTGGGGACTTTTTTTTTTTTTAATCTGCATTTTATTTGAGTTGAACAGAACGGAGGATCGGAGGATGGCTGGAGGAAGGAACTTAGACATAATGGAGTCCTTAGGCATAATCCACCCAATTTCTGGATCATAGTTACTCATGAATGGGTCTCTTCTTGACTGGAGTATTGCAATGTACTTCTTATGGAGGCTGTTCTTGAAGATCAAAAGAAAGCCAGAGTTGTTCTAGATCAGCCTTTTGGATCTCAGGGACCACCAAACTCATAATTTTAAACCCTGCGGACCAGAGACCCTGGGAAAATCCCCCAAAAAGTCTGCAAGAAAATTCCTACCAATTGATCATTATTTGGGATTCCAGGATAAAGTCTCCAGCTCCATTCTCGGGGGGTGGGGGAGAGAGAGAGAGAGAGAGAGAGAGGGAGGGAGGGAGGGAGGGAGAGAGAGAGAGAGAGAGACTTTTGGTTTCATGCAAGGAAAGCAGCAGAAACAGCAAAAGTCTTCCTTTCTCTTCCCCAAACTCTGCCAGAATGGCACAGCCTCTTGGAGCAGGATGCCATGCAAGGTCTCAAAGACTCATTTCTAGGGGAATTTGGGGGAGAGAAAGAAAGACGTTTGCTGTTTTCCTTGTGTTTAGCCAAAAGTAGAAGAAAGAAGCTAAAAGAAGCAGCCTGATGGCCAGACCAGGCATGTTGGGTGAGTGGGGCAAGTTCCCCCCTCCATCCTTTCCCCCCATCCCCTCACTACCTCGTGTTGTTCGCAATGCAAGCGATGCAAGCCTTGTGTTCCGTGGGCCATGTGGGCGGTACAGCCTTGTGTTCCCATCAGCCTGGATTAATTATTTTGGGCGGGGTGCTTTGGGGGTGACATTTCTCTGTGGACCACCAAAAATTTTCTCACGGACCACCAGTGGTCCCTGCCCCACTGGGTAGTGACCACTGTTCTAGATAATGTGACAGCTTGAGTAGTTCTGGGGGGATCACTTGGATGGCCCATATAACATTGCTTCTCAGAGAGCTGCAGAAATCACCCCTTGACTTCTGGGTGCAATTCAGGGTACTGGTTGTCACCTTAAAGCCCTATATGTCTCAAGACATAGGTATCTATAGAAACACTTGTCCCAAGTGGCATTTGCCCATCTGATATCCTGGAATGAAAGCTCTCTTTGAATCTTTATTCCTGGGAAATGTTATCATCAGAGACTGGAGTAGGCCTTCTCAGTTGCTGTCCCCATTTCTATGGAACAGCATTTCCCCTGGTATTACACCAGCTCCAACCTTGTGAAGGTTTTGAAAACTTATAAATCTAAATTTGGGGCTTTGGGGTAGGCCTTAAATTTTAATTGCTCTTGCAGTAGGACCATTTGTTTCTGTTCAGCCTCTATTGCTAAAGAATGTGACTATTTATATTTACACCGTATATTATCATACTGTAAGCAATTTGGTGTCATGCATTTAGAATAGCATATAAGCTCAAGTTAAAAAAAAAAAGAAATAAAATTCCTGCTGCAATGCTGCAGTTGGTAGGTGTGATTCCTAGAAGCTGATGGTGTACAGAAAAGAGAGAGAAAGGGCACTCAGTTGAAGAAGGAATCAACCAGTTGCTTCGTGCAATCATACACATATACTTATAATCTGAAAAATGCCATTAGGCACTTAACGCAACAGAGGCAGGATAGAATTGACAATGGGGGTCATAAATGTTCACATGTAAGGATGATGGATAGACCCAGCAATCATGTAAAGGCTCTGCCTCTCTCAGTCATCCTTTTTATTTTATTTCCTTTAGATTTCTTCAAACTCTCTTTTTATTGTTTGGTATAACATTTTTATTAAAACTTTTAAACAAGAAGATAAAACTAACACAAACCAACATAAAGTAAGGAAGAAAAAAATCAAAGAAAGCAAAAAGTATCAGAAAAAAAAAAGTGAAGAAAAATAGAAAACAAAGAAAAATATAAAGAAATGGTTTCCAATATTTTTCATAGCAGATATAAGTACAGTATATTTTAGCCTCTCTAAAAGCTTACTCTTCTTTCTATAAACTATCCTGTCTAATAATCAAAACCATAAATCCATTTTTTTTCATTTTTATGCAGAGTCCACAAGAGATTTCCAGTCACCATTAAATGTAGAGGATTCATGATAAAATCTTCATGTTCACATTTCCAAAATGCATTTGACATGCCTTTATACAATTTACACAATTTCTCTGTAATCCTCTAGTTTTGAATCAAACAAAACATAAATTTCAGTCCTTTTTACCATTTATTTTCCTAACGATCAATCTGTACTATAACTAAAATTTTAGCCTATTTTATCATGCATTGATCAATCTCTTCTTCCTACTTCAAATTTTAAGAAAGTTACTACTTTGTTGTAATTTTAGCAATTACATACTTATCATCAGTACATTAACTTTAACTTGTTTTTGTTTTGTTTTTTGTTTTCCCAAATTTTGTTCTATTGTACTTTACTAATTTATTTAATTCTTTTTGTTAGTTCTTATTGTTTTTATTTTTATTTTTTGTTATAAATATGATTTTACATTATGTAAGCCACGTCAAGTCGTCATGGGTGAACAGGTGGCAATATAAATCAAATAAATAAACAAATAAAATAAACTTGATCATACCTTGAATATCTATGTCATACATACCTCAGGTGCTGATCTTCTATCTGTGAAAGTCTCTTATTTCTCTTTCATGCAGCAACAGGAAAGAGCAAAATACAACTTCAAATCCAGTAAAGCCATTTTTCTTTTTTCCTTTGCATCTTATAGATCTTTTTGCCATTGTTTAAATGGTACAACTGTTGTCAAAAAATACATTATCTGAAAGAAAAACCTCATTTTTCATAAAACATTCATTTTTTTACAGAAATTCTCCCCAACTTAGTAATTTTAATTTTTCCCATCTTAACACGTCCTTTTTAATTCCAACCCATATTTTAACATAATTATTTTGAAATTATATAACATTGTGAAATAATATACAATTCATATTTATCACAATAATACCCAAGTGCATTACTTTTTTCTCAATATTAAAATCAATTTACTCATATATATATATATATATATATATATATATATATATATATATATATATATATATATATATATGATTATTAATCTTGAAATCTGTTTATATACTAGTCTTTTATTTTCCCATTAATGCTTCTCCCTCTACTGGGTCTCTTAAAATTAATACCAAGCCATCCACAAATATTCCTAACTTATACATTTTTTAAACAATTTTTTTGATCAGGTTTTATTCTGTGTCCAATACCTCAAGAACCAAAATGAATAAAAGCAGAGGTAATGGACATACTTGGCTTGTTCTTTTTGAATCTCACAAGTTTTTATTAGTTGTCCATTAACAATTATTTGTGCTTTATGAGTAGTATAAATTAAATTTACCCATTTAATAAAATTTGCTGCCATGTTCATACATTCCAGAGCTCTAAACAAAAACATTAAGTTCAAATTGCCAAAGGTGCTCTCAAAAGTGACATGCTCATTTTTACACTTATAAGTAACTCATAATTATGATGGTTGCAGTGTTTTGGAGTCACAAAACAACAACTGAATGAAAAACTGCTGGTGACCTTCTACCGCTGCACCATAGGGAGCATTTTAACTTACTGCACCTCTGTATGTTTTGCCAATTGCACAGTGGCAGATAGGAAAGCACTCCAGAGAGTTAATGTCATTGCCCAGAACGTCATTGGCTGCCCTCTCCCCTGTTTGGAAGAGCTTTATAGCTCCCGCTGCCTTAAGAAAGTTCAAAACATCCCCAAAGATCCATCTCATCCTCTGCACCCTTTTTTTTAACTATTACCATCTGGCAGATGGTACATATACAGGGACAACAGTAGTGTCCCTCAAGGCAGTGTTTTAGGACCAACTCTCTTCATACTCTGCATAAATGACCTCTGTGATCATACTGCGTTCTCTTCGCTGATGATGTAAAGCTATTCAACACCACAGACTACTACCCTCCAAAAAGACCTTGACTATGTATCAGAATGGTCAATCAAATGGCAACTTCAAATCTCAAGAAATAAATGCTCTGTCTTACATGTTGGCAGAAAAAAATCAGAAAATAAAATACAAGCTAAATAGTCAAGACCTTGTTGTTGATCCAAACTTTGTCAAGGATCCTGGAGTACTCATCTCAAATGATCTAAGTGCTAGAGCCCACTACATAGCCAAAAAGGCATTAAGAGTTGTTAATCTAATCCTACATAGCTTCTTCTCTGGTAATATCACACTACTAGTTAGAGCATATAAAACATTTGCTAGATCAATACTTGAATACAGCTCATCAGTCTGGAACCCATATCATGTATCTGATATTAACACAGTTGAAAAAGTCCAGAAATATTTCACAAGAAGAGTTCTCCGCTCCTCTACTCATTGCAGAATATCTTATGCTACCAGACTTGAAACTCTAGACCTAGAAAACCTAGAACTACGCTGCCTCCGGTCCGATCTAAATATAGTATATAAAATAATGCATTGCAATGTCCTACCTGCAAATGAATACTTCAGCTTCAATCATAACAATACAAGAGCACATAATAGATACAAACTCAAGGTTAACCGCACCAAACTTGACTGCAGAAAATACGACTTCAGCAACAGAGTGGTCAATGTTTGGAATACTCTACCTGACTCTGGTTTCTTCCCCAAACCCCAAAAACTTTAACATTAGACCGTCTAATATTGACCTCACCCACTTCCTAAGAGGCCTGTAGCGGGCGTGCATAAGCACACCAATCGTGCCCACTGTCTCTGTCCTTTTGTTTTTTTATTTTTCTTTTAAGTATCTATCTCAAGTATTCAAAACTATATTTATTCTTATACCTGTATCTTGTAAGTGATTGACAAATCAAATAAATACTAAATACTAGAATACTACAAACAAGGACAAATAGGCTAAAACACAGTTTCTATCCCAGGGCAGTCGCTCTTTTGAATTCTGCTGTATCGTGCAGTGTTGGTGTAGTGTTGGAGGTTTCTGGTTCAATGTGTGAAGGGTGAAGGATGTGTGTTTGTGTTTATTTTCATGGTCATGATGTGCACTGAAGGTGGTGTTTGATTTCATTGTATCAGGTGCAATGACAATAAAACTAAACTAAACTAAACTTCGTCACTTTTGCAACCTTCTGAGAAGCAAAGTCAATGGAGAAGCCAGATTCACTTAACAACTGTTAGTAACTTAACAACTGCAGTGATTCCTTAACAACTGTGGCAAGAGAGGTTGTAAATTAACTGTCTCACTTACTAACACAAATTTTGGGCTCAATTGTGATCACAAGTCGAGGATTACCTATCCTCCAGAATACCTTATTTCATGGTTGTCTTTTAGGTAAAAATCTGATCTTCATGAATAAAATCTGGTAAAATGATCTTCAGCCTTTCAGCCAAAATCATGGTAAATAGTTTGTAATCAGTTTGTAAAAGTGAAATCTTGTTCTGGTTTTAGTTTTACTGTAATCTGTTTTATATTCCAAGTGATGATGGAACCTTTTTGGTTTCCTTCATCAAATAATCTTTTAAGTAGACCTATGTGCAATAATAATTGATTCAGATGGTGTTAACAGTCCTTCATACCAGATTTTATACATGGGAAAATTGGGAAGTTGATCCACAGCTTCATAGGTTTAGAACTCCATCTGCCACTTTCTGTATTTTCTAATATGCCTAATGCTTTCAAAGTCACTTAAGAACATCCACTTGCATTATTTTAGCATAATTATAAAAATGAACTAAAAAGCTAATATAAATTCGATTGTTAAGAATCTGTTAAAATTCTATGCTTTTCAATACATGTAACAGAATTCTGATATAGATTACTCTGATCACCCTGGGGATATAAGAAGTGGTACATGAGTTAAAATTTCTTTAATGGTAGGAACATTTAACATGAATTTAACATTTGTCTTAAAAATTTATTTTCAAACTCTTGTCCTTGATCTGATGGAATGATAGTTGGCAGCTCTAATGTACTATCATTACAGTATCTTAAAAGAAGTTTTTCATTGTTGGGTTAATATATGAAATGATTAAGAACAGTTCACATGCTATTGTTCTTATCAATAGGCTCCAAAAGACAGAGGATATACTCACTAAATCCAACAGACCTTTACTGAACTTCTCACATCTTCACAGTTTGATGTAATACTTATTATTTCAATCCACACAGCTGTTCTACTTCTATTATGGATATGCCAAAATACTTTTCCTAGTTGATACTGAAGTCTAAAAACATATAGGGATGGAGCTGGAAGCCATCTGTGTCCTATAGCATTTAGCATATAGCATTTAGTTTTCAAGTGCTTAAGATGTGGGTGGATTATTATCTTTAAACACAAAATTGGCTCCATAGAGATAATCATGAAATGTGTCCATACTAAACCACTTCAATATCCCAGCAAGCAGCGTTTTTTGCAGATGTAGTTATCCCCTAGGATACTTGATATAAAATAGCATTAAAGCCCCTCCACTTTATTCTCAAAGCCATTTTTAGACTTCTGTGACTATTTTCATCTTTTTGCCTTTCAAAGTAAATCATGTATGAGGCTAAGTTAAAGTTGAATGATACTGGCCCTGGATAGGACTTCTTAAAATATTTCAAATTCAAATGGAAAACAGCATTTATAAGAGAGGAGAAGTGAAAGTGAATGAGATAGATTACTGGAATCTGCTTTAGACATTTTTGGAGCCATAAATAGGAATAATCCATTGGCAATACCTGAAGGTAGTTGAAACAGTTCACAGAAAATAGGACTCCTTTATTATAATTTATTAACAGCAATAAGGGAGAAAGCTTTCCTTCAGTTTAAGGGGATTAGGCAGTTAATGGGATCAGTAATATTTTTTAAAAAGACAAAAATGATAGAACTAAATCCGTGTGTAAAATCCTAAGCCCATTTCACAGAAATTGAATCATTCCAGAGCCAAGTTATGTCAATTCAGTAATTCTGCTATCAGGCATGATGCCCAACCAGAAAGAGTGAGAAAAATGAGAATTTGTCTTAGTGTCCTTCCCTGGGAGCAAAAACTGAAGTTCAATTGCTGTCAAAACTCCTTTCCTATTTCCTGCTCTTTTTCTAAATCTTCTCTGGATTTCATGCTGTAAACATGGAATAATAGAGTTGAAAGGAGATCTCTTAGTTCAACCCCTGTTCAAACAGGAGACCCTATGCCGTTATGATTAAATAAAACAGAGTCTCCTCCTGAAAATCTCCAGTGATAGAACATCCACAACTTCTGGAGGTAAGCTGTGCTACTGATTAATTGTTCTTATTTGTCAGGAAATTTATCCTTAGTTCTAAGTTGCTTCTCTCTTTAATAATCTTCCATCCCTTACTTCCATCCCCAGGTGCTTTAAAGAATAGGTCAGCACCAAAGGTAGTATTCAGCAGGTTCTGAATACCAGTTCTGGAGAACCGGTAGTGGAAATTTTGAGTAGTTTGGAGAACCAGCAAATATCACCTCTGACTGGAGATTTTACAGTATCCTTCCCTTGCCACGCCCACCAAGCCACGCCCACAGAACCGGTGGTTAAAAAAAAAAAAGAATCCCGCCACTGATCAGCACCTTTTTCTCTGTGAGAGCCCCTCAAGTATCAGAAGATTGCTATATTACCCTTAATCCTTCTCTTTATTAGACTAGACATTCCCAGTTCCTGCAACTATTAATCATACAGTTTAGTCTACTATCATCTTTGTAGCTCTTCTCTGCACTCTTTATAGGAATATTTCCTTTTTGTATTCATGGTAACCAGAATTGGATCCGGCATTTCAAGTGTGATTTCACCAGTGCAATATAATACATTTTGTTTGGTTTTTTGTCTTCTACCATTTTTTTATTAACTTGTTATATTAAATTTCTGCTTTAACACAAGGCAAACTACTTTACTGTAATGAAATTATGGGGACAGAGTTGGGAGCCAGAAGCTTAGTGCCTTTGAAAAAGTCTGGCTGGTTTTCAAATTTACCCCATGACTTGCCTGCTGTTTTATCAGATTATCTGTCTAATTATTCCCTTTGCTCAACCTACCCGCCTACCACACAGTTTATTTTACAAAGCTAAAACCCTTAGCAGAGGTCAGATGGAAGGGGTCACTTTTTCACCTATTTCCCAATGGAGAGCAAAGGAACTATGGACATTTTCCAAAACATCATTAAACATCAAACCATGGAGGTTTGCTAAGTAAGTGTTGGAATCAAAATGAAGACTGGCTTAAATAGTTATCAGCTGTTGAACAGAATAATAAGTTAAATTAAAATCTTTCTTTTTACCAAATGGCCAAATATCAAGACTTTTCAAATTATTGAAATATCTGAGAGACAGGAAAGTATGAAAATGTATGATCTAAATGCAGTTTTAAATAAATAAACAAATCTATTTGTATTACAGTATCACAGGAACAAAAATAGACTCAAAAATTAAAGTGTGAATTTCATTCTCGGCTCTACTTTTTGAAGTTTTCAATCACCAATTAAACAACTAACACTTCAGTTGCTGAATTTACTTATTAAAGCTTGCAGCCTTATCAAGAGTGTTAAAAGAGCTTAATGATGTTGTTCTGTTGCCTTTGGCTATATCCAGATGCCCTTTTCATAGGCCACCACATTGTTTCTTACAATGTAGAATAAAAAATAGGAAAAGAAAAAGAAAAAAAAATGGTAAGAAGGAATAAAATATTTGGATGCCTTTTGAAATTACTATTTCTTATAGTAATTTTAAGAGGTGTCCTGATATTTTATTCCTCTTTACCTCCCCCCCCACCATTAAAGATATAATCCGTACAAGCAAAAAGAACAAGAACAGAGACCAGTCCTGTAAGATGCATATATTCCCTGCCTCTGCTGCCTTTTCCTTCCCTTCCCTTTCCCCTCCCTTTCCTTTTTAAAAACTGTTGTCTGCACAATATATTTCACAAAACTGTATCTCTTTTATTAATTTCACACTCATGCCACAATTTAAAAATACCAAAATACAATTTTGGTATAATTGCTCCCATAGTTCTATTTCTGTGTTTCCCCCTTTTCTTTCTCTGAGAAATTGCTTGGCACAAGACTCCTCCTCACTCCATTTTTGGGTCTCCCTAAATGCTTCTTCCTTCAGTTTGCTTTTCAAAGCAAAGGGGAGAAGAAAAATAACCTGCCCACCTCCCAATAAGCATCCACTGTGCGATGGGAAAATCACTGCCCAGCACAACTAAGGAGAATGAAAAGGAGAGCATCTTAACTCCAGGAGGAAGAGAGAAACTCTCAAGAGCTGGGAAGCAGGAAAAAGCACGAGATTTCACCACGGTCCCTCTAACAGCACCAACCAGTTTTACAGTGTTTCTTTGGTATAGGGATACTAGTTACTAGTAAAGCTGCAGGGTGGGGCCTGGGTACACCTCAGGGGAAATGATGTTCCATAAAGAAGGGCCATCACCAAAAAGGCCCTTTTGGGGGTCCCACCCAATGACAATCCTTAATTGATAGATCCTGTGACATGTCATGCCTTCCCATCCTGGTGGAGCAGATGGATGTAATAGGAGAGAGGCAGTCTTTGATATCTGTAATGGTTCCATGTGTTGTGGTCACTACACCACTCTGATAAGCCATCAGGTGGCTTATTGAGGGGAACACAGTAATTGTGTTTTCTTATATAGGGTTGGAGGGACTTATATAGGGTTTGCCTATTGTGCAAACCTGTAACTTGTCTTGCATTACTTTAATGGGACTTGGTAAGACAACCATGGCCAGTCTATTGTTTCTTCTGAAAGCTCTAACATTGAGAGCCTCCGAGGAACTCAAAGCATTTGTCATACAGTATAAGACTATAAACAGATCTTTTTAAGGAAACTGTTTACTTTCTCTCTGGGGCTAATATAAGAGACTTGAACAGTTTGGGGACATTCACCAATCTGTTCTTTGTTCCAAGATGGGGAGATAAGAAGAACAGCAAAAATTTTGAGAGATGTTGCAGTAAAAAGGTTTCAAAATGGCAATTCCTTCTTTGAGGATATAGCTTCTTTTCCAACCTCTAATTGGAAAATGCAACTAATTGTCTGGTTCTTGGAGCACCTGTCCACATTGTACATGTTTCTGCTATTATACTTGCCTCATGATTATAGAATATAGAATTGCAGCATATGCATTCCAACTATTTTCTTTCTGTACTGCCCAGACATATTTCAAATGTTATTTCAGCAAAATATGGAGGGTGTAAAGAATGTTTAGCCAATCAAGCCAAAACATGCATAAAGCACAAGCTTCTTATGAAATTGTGACAGAATGTTGGAAGGATCCTACTGAACTTATAAAAACTCTATTAGGCATGCTCAGGAATAGATTTCACATATATTTATCTAATAAACAGTCATAGCATCAGGGGAGAAATTTCATTTTGATCATCTTCTGTTACTGTGTTGCCCTGAAATTAAGACCCTGTCTTATTTTTATTTATTTTTTTGCCACCAAAGAAGGCACTAGGTCTTATTTTGGGGGGAAGTCATCCACTGATAACCTCTCTTGTGGGTGTCACCCCCGACCTCCTTTTCGCTGTCAGAGGTCTTCAGAAACTTCTTCTTCTGCAGCCAGCAAGGCTTTCCTGAAAGCCTCTGCAGCAGATAACAGAACTCCTGATCAATCCAGAACTTTGTTATCAACTACAGAGGTCTTCAGAAAAGCCTTGCCAGCCTTGCTGCTGCAGAAGAAATGGGCCGGCAAGACAAGTGTCGGGGAGTGCGACGCCAGGCTTCAACTTTCCAAAGGTAAGTAGTAGGGCAACTTCACCCCGCATCCCCACCCTAGCTTAATTTTTACCCATCCACTCTGGAGTAGGTGGGATCTTATTAGGGCTTATTTTGGTAGTAGGGCTTAGATTGGGCTCATGTGTAAAAATCAAGCTAGGGCTTACTTTCAGGGTAGGTCGTATTTTCAGGGAAACAGGGTATTACTATTCAGACTGTTCCAAAATGAAATGTTTTAGTTATTTAAATAAATGTATGAAATTTTTAATACACATGGATTATTTTGCTTGGTTTGGTTTGATTTTTGGTGCCTTCAAATCAGTATTGAATCCTGCAACTGTTTGGACAAGTCCCTGAAGTATTGTTGGCAAAATTTTGAAAGTGGTTTGCCTTTGCTTCCTTTCTAAGACTGAGGAAGAGAATGAGTGGCCCATGAGTCACCTCCATGCCTAAGGTAGGATTAGAATTCAGAGTCTCCTGGTTTCCTACTGATGCCTTAACCACTATTATGCATCAAACAGGCTCTTATCTTGTGGAATATACCAATTAATTTTCTCTTCATATTGTATATAAAATGCATGAGACTTTAAAAAAAACAGCCTGCTTAAGATAAACTATAACTTAATGGAAAGAGTAGTATTTGAATAATTTGCAGCTCAGTTTCTTATGCAGTATGCTATATTTTTTTCATAAAAGGGCTATGTTCTCTTTACTATACACCAGAGGTGGCATTCAGCAGATTCTGACCAGTTCTGGAGAACTAGTAGCAGAAATTTTGAGTAGTTTGGAGAACCTGCAAATACCACCTCTGACTGGAGATTTTACAATATCCTTCCCCTGCCATTCTCACAGAACCGGTAGTATAAATTTTTTTAAAAATATTTTTTTTATTTTTTAACAACAAGCATAAACATAAAACAAGTAAAACCATATTTCCATTGTACAGTGTGTCAGTTGGTACATATCTTTTGTGCACAATATCAACAGTCTTTCCTTTCTACATTGAAATTATAATTCATATTATATATATCAATTATGCATATTATATTATATTGTTATTAACACATTAGACTTTAATTATAAATTCACATCATTCTTTTCAAGCAAATCTCAACTATTATATGATCTAATACATAATATCATTCATTTCATTATAATCAATTATAACATATCATTACCTTATCTTATCATTACAATTATTTTATATTTATAATATATTTTATTTATCTATTTTCTTATCTAGCCATTGATAAAATAAATCCCAAATTTTATAATATTCTTTGTCTTCTTGCTCTCTAATTACTAATGTCAATTTAATCATTTCTGCACATTCGATTGTTTTCTTAATCACCTCCTCTTCTATCGGAATTTTTTCACTTTTCCAATTTTTGGCAAATACAATTTTAGCTGCTGCTAATAAATTTATAATCAGATATATCAATTCTTTACTATATCCTGTATCTGATGACACTTCCAACATTTCTCCGATTTGTTCTTAAACATCCTTGCTATTCTTGCTGGGGGTAGATGCCACCTGTAAAATATCTTATACAAATTCTCTTTATATGCTGTTGTCATTGTTATTTTATAATTTCGAGACCATAATTTCTGCCATCTTTCTAAATCTATCCTGTCTCCAAAAATTTTCCCCCAAGCAATCATTGTTTCTTTTACTTGTTCTAATTTTACTCCAAGTAAATATCCATATAATTTTTTAATCATCTCTCATCAGTACCTGTCAAAATTTCATCTAATTCAGTAAGTTCCTTGTAAAATCCTTCTGTCTTATGATCTTTATCATATCTAAAATGTATTTGCACATATGAATACCAATCATCTCTATTTCTTGTTCCTCTAGTTCTTGCTTAGATTGAGTTCACCCTCTCATTTAATATTTCACTATATCTTACTGTTTGTTCCATTTTATGAACAATGCTTCTATAGTTGACAACCAGACTGGTATTTTCATGTAATGATGTTTCCTTATTTTCTCCCATATTAATAATAAAGCATCACTGATATAGTGTCTCCTAAAATACCCATGTGTTTTACTTTCCTTATATCATAAAAAAGCGTGCCATCCCAATAAGAGGTCATGACCTTCTAAGGTTAAAAAACCAATTAAGACCTCTAGTTCTAAGGTTAACAAACTCCTTAAGACTATCCATTCTTTCACCCACATCAATGTTGCCGTCTAGTAATATAATTCCCAACTGGGTAAAATAAATAAAATAAAACCTCCTCTTGTTCTAGCATCTTGTAACAATTTTAATTTAATTCTTGCCTTCTTTCCCTGCCATATATACTTCAATATTATTTTGTTTAAATCCTCAAAATATTCTTTCCCTAGTTTAATTGGAATTGTCTGAAACAAATATAAAATCCTTGGTAATATATTCATCTTAATTGTAGATATTCTCCCTAATAGAGATAACTGTAAGTTTCCCCATTTTTAAAAAATCTGTTGTGATCTGCTGTTTGAGTTTATAGTAGTTATCTTCCTTTGAGTGTTCCACATCTTGCTGTTAATTGTATTCCTAGATACTTAACTTTGTTTGTGATCTGGATGTTCAATCTCTCTTTCAATTCTTTCTTTTGTTTTTCCACCAAATTTTATCAAAAATCTTAGTTTTATCTTTATTTATTTTCAAACCTGCTGCCTGTCCATATTCTTCAACCTTTTCTGTCAACTTGGGTGCTGTTTTTAATGGTTCCTATAGTATGAAAATCAGATCATCTGCGAACGCTTGTAACTTGTATTCCTCTTTTTTTATTTTCATTCCCTTTATTTCACTATTATTTCTAATATTTCTATTTAGTACCTCCAAAGTCAAGACAAACAGCAGAGTTGACGGCAGGCATCCTTGCCTAGTTCCTTTTTTAATATTGTTATTATCTGTTAAGTCTCCATTTATCATTACTTTGGCAGATTGCTTATGATATATTGCCTTTATAGCTTCAACAAATTTTCCACCAAATCCCATTTGTTCCATTTGTAATATCATAAACTGCCAATTTACATTATACAAAAGCTTTTGCACATCTAAAATACCAAGGCCATTTGTTTCTCAGGATGTGTTTCATAATATTCCAAAAAATTCAAAATTATTGTCATATTATCCTTGATTTGTCTCTTTTGATCAACATGTATAAAATTATTCAAGTATCTCTTAAGTCTTTCTGCCATTATTGAGGCAAAAATTTTATAAACGGAATTCAACAGGGAGATAGGCCTATAATTTTTTATTTGTTGTAGGTCAGGGTCCTCTTTTGATATGAGGGTAATGTATGCCTCTGTCCATGAGTTAGGTATTTTAGTTTCTGACAAAACTTCATTTATCACTTCAAGCATTGGGATAGTTAAAAATTTCTGTAGAGTTTTGTAAAATTCTGCTGGCAGCCCATCTGGGCCCGGGGCCCTTCCAATATTTTGTCTCTTTAACGCCTCAGTTAGTTCCATCATCATTATTTTCCTTTCTAACATTATTTTGGTATCCTCAGATATCTGAGGTAGCTCCGCTCTTTGCAAATGTTGTTTAACTTTTTCTTCATCAATATTCCCTTGGTTGTATAATTTTTCATAATATTTCTATACTATCTTTTTCTTTTCATCATCCCCATTACAAGACCTTCCTTGATCAATTGCATTATCTTTTTCTCTCTTTTCAATTTATACACCAACCATCTGCCTGGTTTATTTGCATTTTCAAAAAAGTTCCATTTAACACTTCTGATTTTTTGAGCTAGCTCTTATTTTTCCATCAACCCCATTTTATGTTTAACTGTCCATTTGATTTTTGATATCCTTTTTTTGGTGGATATCTTTGTAAGTCCTTCTCAAGTTTCTTGTAGTCTTCCTCTAACATCTGTTGCATTCGTCTTTTTTAATATTTCTTTTTCTCATATAATCTATTATCAGTCCTCTGGCACAGGCCTTCATGGTATCCCATAAGTTTTGTATTGAGGTACCCTTTTTGAAGAAAAAGGCAATTCCTTTTCCATCTTTTGTGTAAATTCTTTTTCTTTCAGTATTGTATTATTCAAAGTCCACCTAGATCTTTTCCTTTGTCCTTGCCACTCAATTACTACTGGATTATGATCTGCCCAAGTATTTGTTTCGATATTAACTTCTTGTATATTAGAAATTAATTTCGTTGATATCCAAATTATATCTATTCTTGACCATGATAAATGTCTATTGGAATAAAAGGTGTATTATCTATTCTTTTCATTTCTTTCTCTCCAAACATCTTTAATACTTAATTCCTCTACCATTTTGAAGAAGGATTTTGGAATTATCTTTCTATTTTGTTTATTGACTTTCTGTGTTGTATAGCAGTGGTCCCTAACCTTTTTTGTGCCGCGGCCCAGTACCAGCATCACAAAATCATCCGCGGCCCGGTACCAGCATCAGCATGCATGGCAAGGCGAGCCGAGTGACCGGCTAGCCAGCCGTCCCCCGCTTCTCCCCACCACCTTCAACTCCTCCTTTGTACCTGTGTCGATGGGCTTCACGACGGCTTCGGCACGGTCACTCGGCTTGCCTTGCCATGCATGCTGAAAGAATCCTCGCGCCTTAGTTTTGTTCGAAGCCACCACCCCCCAATGAAACTAAGGCGCGAGGATTCTTTCAGCACCCAAACGCCGCTTTCTACCCGGAAAAGCTCACCGGAAGCACTTTTTCATCAAAACAAGATGGCAGTGCCCAGCAAACCAATGGCCCGATAGAAATTGTTCCATGGACCGGTACCGGTCCCCGGACCGGTGGTTGGGGACCCCTGTTGTATAGGCCAGTTTTGCATCTACTATTCCACTAAAATCTCCCATAAGACATATATTATCATATTCCAGTTCTATAATTTTCTTGTGCATTTTTTATAAAATTCTTCTTGTTTTCCATCAAGAGTATATATTGCTACTATAAGTATCTTTGCATTGTTGTCAATTATTTCCACCATTAATATTCTTCCTTCTTCATCTGTAAAAATTAATTCAGCTTTAATTGTATTTTTAATGTATAATGCAACTTCCCCAATAAAGTATATAAATTCTCAATTTTAGGATATTTCAGTACCTGAACATATTGTTTTTTTATGTAAATCTCTTGCAGGCAAATTATGTCCAATTTTAATTTTTCTAATTTCATTAGAACTGATAGCAGAAATGTTGAGTAGTTTGAAGAACCAGCAAATACCACTTCTGACTGGAGATTTTACAATATCCTTCCCCTGCCACACCCACTAAGCCATGCTCACAGAACTGGTAGTAAAACTTTTTTGAATCCCACCACTGCTATACACTTACTTAATTCATCTCTGAGTCAGAACATTCATCTATATGTGACTCTAAGACATGGAAAATATTTCAGACATGCTGGGTCAATTTTCTCTTTGACTGGAACTCTGAGATCACCCAGCCAGAAGCTGATGCCCATATAGATACAGGATGATAATGAATAATTCAGATTTTTGCCTGTGGAGAGATGTCAGAAAAGTCTGTTGAGAGATATGCTGCGGTTTGCTTATAATTCCTTTTAGTGACAATTGCTTTATCCTATATTTCCTTTAGGAGTTCAAGGGAACATTTTATTATTTAATTGATTATTGAATTCCCAACACAACAACTGTGAAGTAAGAGGGACTAGCCCTAAATGCCCCATAAGTCAGATGAGCTCTTGGATCAAGGTCTCCCCTGTTCCAATTCCAGGATCTTCACTATTTTCTATGTAATTAAGATTGCATTGTTGACAAATCAATGTTCTGAATATAAAATTTCTTAATTTGATTAATCAGAGTGACCAGTTTTAAACTGGCCAAAGGATCATCATTGAATGAAATGGGCAGCAAGTACAAACAATGTCAACATCACAGACTTTTCTGACTCACGCTCTTTTCCCAACAAATCAATCACAATCCAAAGGGAACAGAAACCTTGTAATGCTTCTGCAAAATAATTAGCTGTGATAAGCAGAAGCCTTGCCAAACTGTGAGAGACTGGCCAAAAGATAATGGACAAGAAATAATTTGCAATACAAGAATCTTCAAATACAAATTCAGGATACTGGAATATCCATGAGTTTCAAAACGTCTTTGCCTTCTGCAAAGTATGTTCATTTCACAGCTGGTTTTTATCTTCTTGAAGGAGGGGCCATTACCTTGCAGCCTTACTCCCGAGTCACTTGTGCTGTTGTAGCTGCTCTTTCCTACGAGCAATCCTGTGTGCATGCACACTTGGCACAGGCTCCTCAGGAACCTCCTCATCATTGCTGCAGCCCCCACAACCTCTGAAGGCAGCAGTCCACTCCTTAATGGTCCTGGCCCCTCATCTAAGTCCTCACTCTCCTCAGCCATCCGCACCTGCTGTTGGCTAACCACAACACAGACACTCAAACTCTTAGAAGAGGCATCCCCCTTTTTTCATGTGAGATCAATCTCCTAAGGTTATGAATGCATTAATTCATGATTAAGTCATTGCCCAAAATGCAAATTTATAGTTCTTTCAGAACAGGATCCCTGTCTTGTGGTTTGTGAAACAGTGATGAAAAACTAAACAACAAATGTTATGTGATAATATATACTGTATACAATCTAACTGTATATACAGTCCTATATGTACAGAGAAAACACTTCCCTGGATCAAAGTGAACACAGAACCCTAATTTAGCCATTTGGTTAAAATCGTTGTCCTGTATTATTTAATAGGAATAATCATATTTTTAAAAGAAAGGTCTTGCCTTCAAATCTCTTCTCCCTTCTTCTTGTTTTTCAGAGAACTCTGGGTGAAGGATACCATCTTAAAAACAAAAGGAATGCCCCTTGTGTCTATACCCCCCCTTCTCTTAAAGGTAAGATAACTCTCTATTGTTCACTATTCACAATGTCAGTCTTAATGAATAACACGATTAAATTCTTCTCACTGCTACCATAAAATTTGCTGCATTGGTTTCTGGATTTCATAGCAGCAATAGCTACAAGGCAAGAACTGACATACCGGAAAAATATTTGCAGTGCTTCCTGAGAATGTCATTGTATACTTGCTTTATAGATAAATACATAGTAAGGGTTGGGTTAATGGTATTTTCAGGCACAAAAGTACCCTTAAAAATGGCTTTTAGTGTCCCCAAACTCCTACTTCACATGCATTTTTTTAAAATATTCTTCTAAGAAAAAGAAATTAAACATGAAGCTGACAGGCTGCAAAGCTAAGCACCCCAGCCTCTAAACTTTATTTCTCTTTGGGCTCCAGAAAGACCCCTACTGGAATTAGAAGGCAGTGGTGAAAGCCTAACTTGTATTTTAAATGTACTCTTCTTATTAACCATTTATAGCAACCATTGTGTGATTTAACAAGTCTCCCATTATAATAATTTTGGGATCATGCCACCCACAGATTCGCCAAAATTCAAAACAAATATTTAGCCTCAAAAGATCAACTATTCAAAGTTTACAGTTTTACTTGAAGATAGTGGAAAATTACAAATTTGATAGTTGATGACTTATAGCTGTTAGATATTTCTCTCTATATTATTTATTTTCATTTTAAAAATGGTTGTAAGTAGAAAAACCCTCGGTCTTTCTCAAAATAAGATACTATGAGCCTGGTTTATATACCAACTATACCAATTCCTAAGTTGCTTTGCTTAGTTTATCTTAGCACAGAATGTAAATCTTTCTGTTGTAGCCTAGAAATCTTTATTTATGATTTTAATCAGGTTATATGGACTGAGTCTAACATGGTTTATTCAATATTCCATTATTTCACATACAATAATAGTTGAACCTAGTCATTTTATACAGAAACAATGTTTTATTTGAGGAGACCAGGATGGTTTAAGAACTCTGGATTTGAGTTACATAAAGAGATGATGCATGGATAGATGAACAGACAGATGACAAACTGACAAACATTTAAGAATTATTTTAAGGATTATTGCATGTATAGGCTGACTTTCATGGCAGATTGTAGGAGAAAGACTGGAGAGAAAATAATATGCATATATCATACTTTTTGTCGAGATTTATCCCTTGTACACCTTATTTTTTAAGAGAGGGAAAATAATTGTGGTTTAAATAGAAAAGCAGTGTTGGTGAGCTAAAGATACGCAGAAATCAAGGATTCCTTTATTGGCTCTTCTGCTCCTGCTATGCATTTGGAACCTGTGGGTATTCCTTGGAGCACTATTAGTTTTACCATTCTTTTATTATAATGTCTTCATTAATTTGTAAGAGACTTGTTTAGATAAAAGCAGCATATAAGTAAACAAATACATATATAAATATTGAATTTTTGACATTAGTAACCTCAAAGAGTCTTGCCAAAGCTAGTGTGATGTCTCTTCCAGATTAGAGGATCTCATTGAGGTTACCATATTTAAGGTCCTTCCAGTCCTGCATCTCCAAATTTCTTTTTTCTTTAAAAAAAATATATAGTGCCTCATAATCTCCATTTGAATTATTTATTTGTATGTGCACTCACATATCCACATAAACACACACAAATAAATATACTTAATTAAGACAGAAATTAAAAACTGGTGGATCTCTTTAAAATGTTCTTAGTTAATGACAGAATATGACTTGTAACAATGAAAATTTAGCTAACATTAACATTTGTGGACAGGACAGCTTAACTTCCAACTGTATGCAGTTCTTCTGAAAATGTTAACTGCAAATGCTCACATCTTCATCAGCTGCTTTTTTTCACACTTGCATAAAACTCCCTTACTGTTAATTTCTTTTCTTGGCTCCTGGAGTACTTGTAGTTTAAGGACAAAGGCTCTTTTGCACCTAATTTGAATGTGATAGCTGACCCTTCTTGCACCTAACTTGAATTCTTATGTTTGATGAAAAGTTTAAACTCCATCTGTTTCAAAACTATTTTGCAGAAATGAAGGTGACCCTAGGGGCATGGGGAAATGGTGGAGAAAACTAAATATGTGTGGGTGTTATACATGCACAAACTCTGTATTCGTTTGCATTGACTATATTAATTCTGGATAGAGAGACTCAGTTCTAGGGAGATGGGATGACTCACCTCTCTATCTCTCCTCCACCCCCCTCCGTCTCTCTGTATGTAGACTATGCTTCCGTTCAACCTGCCTAATTTTTAAATGGGATAGAACATTTCATACTGACTTTCTTTCAACACTCTCAGTTAAGTTCAGTTTGTTCCAAGCAATGTATTCACCTTGCAGGTTTTAAGTGAATTAGTTACATTCCCTGATGAAAAACCTGAGCTAAAAATGAACTCAAAAGTCTACTGAACTGAGATGAGCTGATAAAGATGTACAGTATAGTGATGCAAATCCTTATTCAAATTGTTGATTGCAAGCACCAGCTTTACTTAATATTAGTTTAGAAGGGAATGCTTCTCCTTAAATGATACCTGCCCAAACATCAATGATAGCTGCATCAAATAAGAATGATACCTACAGTCATGACTGAAGGCAGATTTCAATCTGGGTTTCCCGGATAAGTTCAATATCTAAACCCCTATTCTGTCCTAGTGTCCCAATTCCTTCTGATGAAACCATATCTAGCTAAATGCTATAGCCTGGCTCCAGGTTGAACTTGCCCACTGAATCTTAATACCCCCCCCGCCTTCATTACAAGTTATATCTTGTAATGCAAAGGTGGTATTCAGCAGGTTCTGACCAAAGGTAGTATTCATGGAGAACCGGTAGCGGAAATTTTGAGTAGTTCAGAGAATCGGCAAATACCAATGCTGACTGGCCCCACCCCCATCTATTCTCTGCCTCCCAAGTCCCAGTTGATCGGCTGGGTCTTCTTTTGTTGCCCTGCACAGGAAAATGGAACTGGAAAGCAGGTTAGTGGGGTAGGGAAGGAATTGGGATTTTGCAGTAACCTTCCCCCAGGAGTGGGGTGGGAATAGAGATTTAACAGTATCCTTCCCCTGCCATGTCCATCAAGCCACACCCACAGAACTGGTAGTAAAAAAAATTGAATCCCACCACTGTTCTAATGAATGATTAGTGCATATTTTACTCATAGTTCACAATATATTTTGTGTTTGTTATCATAGGAGAAAAAAAATATCCATATTTTTTTTTCACATTGTCAAAACTATTTGAAGGCCTGGAATTGAATTGAATGGGATTCTGAGCTGACACATACACTGGATTCTTTCTTTTTCTCTAAGTGTATAGATTGTGCAGAAATTACTGTAAACAATTCCCACAAAGAGAAGTGGATGTTTTTTCATGCAGGAAACCAAGAAACCAAATCCATTTCTTGTAAATCCAATTATCCCTACTTAATTACTGAGAATGTCATATTTTCTAACACCAGGCTAATATACAAGGGACATGATTTCATTCGTAGTATCTTGCTATACAATCTTGGCCACAATCAATAGGCTAATTAGCAATTTTTAATTAATCTCTGGCATAATACTCTTGATTTCCCCCCTTAAAGCTTGCTAACCTGAAACATGCATTAATCAGTTAATATGGTACAAACATATATGTAAAATAAATTGAAATGATGAGTTCTTTTTGTTGTTTTAATTTTAATACATTTCTCTCGTATCAAATGAAAAAGGTTTTTTTTTTAAAAAAAAGTTTGACTGGTAAAGAACAGGCAGTAATTATTTCAAGTATTTTAAAATTCATCTTTCAAGACTAATAAATAGGCTTGTCAATGAAATATGAAACTTGCTTTATATTTGTTCCTTCATGAAGCATCACCTTTAACTAAAAATGAAAATCTTGGAGACAGAGGAATAAATGAAATTAACAATATATCCAGCTCATGAATTGCCACTTGAGATTTGCTCAAAATGCCAACATAGATCTTCCAGAAATTGGTGGTTTTTTTATGTCATCAAAATTATCCATGTCTCTTGGGAATCAGTTAAAAGCAACTCTATTATAATTAACTTCAATGGAAAATATCTGAGTCCACTAAAATATTTTGTTGCCATGAAAAAATAGGATGATGAGCTTCCTCGGTATTTTATGAGCAAAAGGCCACCAACCTGTTAGTTGAATCTTTCTCCAAGATTTGTAAAGGAAGACCATTCTCTGAGAGGAGAGACAGAGATGTGGTCTAATCCAGTGGTTGCCAACCAGTGGACTGCAAGAAAATTTTGGTGGTCCGCAGAGAAATGTCACCCCCAAAGCACCCCCCCAAAGCAATTAATCCAGGCTGCGTGGGAACACAAGGCTTGCATTGCTTGCATTGTGGACAATAAGAGGTAGTGAGCGGAGGGGGGAAAGGGCAGGGGGGGGAACTCACCCCACATGCTTCGCCTATAAATTTTCCTGCAGACAGAGACCCTGGAAAAATCCCCCAAAAAGTCTGCAGGAAAATCTCCAGCCCATTTCCTATTGATCGGTCGTTCTTTATTTGGGGTTGCAGAATACCATCCCTCCTTCTCTCTCCCCCGAGAACAGAGCTGAAAAGCAAGTTAGGGATGTGGCTGCCTTGGAGGGTATGTGAGGGTGTGAGGGACCTCTGTGTGCGTGTGTATGTGTCTGAGAAAGAGAAAGAGAAAGAAAGAGAGACAGAGACAGAGAGAGAAAACATCACCACCAGCCCTCTGAGGTTATATCAGATATCCCTCTCTTTCCCTGTCTCTCTCTCTCTCCCTCTCTCTCTCTCTCCCATCAATGTCAACAAGCCACTGTCAGTCAAAATTCATATTAGTGGTCCATGGGATTTAAAATTATGAGTTTGGTGGTCCCTGAGATCCAAAAGGTTGGCGACCCCTGGTCTAATCCATATCCTGTAGCACACAATCTCTCCTCCATTTCCCAGGAACACGTATCAAGTTTATTAAAAAGCTAATGGTTGAGTCAGCCCTGGAAATACCACTGTCCAGATTGTTCTTCATGCAAGAAAAAGTTGAGCAAAATGATGAGATGAGAAGAGTAAAATCTACTAATACCAAATCATTAATTTCACTATCCGATTTCTTTAATTAAAAAAAAAATGCTTGTTTATCCTGTTAATGATAGTGTCCTTTCAGCTCTGCAGAGTTCATTGGAAGCAGTGTGCATGTCTGCCTTACAGTAGATTTCCCCAGTATTATAACTCCTCGGGACAACCAAGCTGAATCCAAAACTAGAAGAAGAAGGTTTGAGTGGTGCCTTGGGGAGGGGAGTAAAGAGGGAAGTGGGTCTATTCCATTTGGCAATCTCTGATTTCAAAAGTTTGTGCAAATGATCATTTGAGACCTTTGGCAAGATCAAGTTTTCTTCGTATTAACAACCTGCAAGGTAGATGAATGGAAGAAAAATGAGAGGATGAGTTTATGTGTAATGCCAGGCAGCATAATATTAACCATGAGTTATTAACAGAAAACTATATAAAAAGACCTGAACAAAAAGTAATCCCAAATATTCCTGAAAAACATTTAGTGAAAAGCAACTGTGTAACACTGAGTGTAATGCCCTTGTTAGAATCAGACTCTGAGGGAGAAGAGGAACAGCCAACAGGGAGTAGAGGTGTGGCTCCAGACCTTGAGAGGAGGCTGGGGAAAGGCAGAGGCCGGTTGGGCAGTCAGAGGTAGAACCAGGCCCATCCCCTCTTCATCCTAGCACACGCAGGGAGGAACAGAGAAGGAAACAATTTGGCTTACAAGAGAGGAAGTGGCCATGATCCCCCTCATTGGTGGCAGCTGGGGAGAATAGTATATAAGAGAGACGGTTAAAACACAGCGTTAGTTTAACAGTATATAAGAGAGACAGTTAAAACACAGCATTGCCAGAAGCAAAATGTGTTTTATTTTGGGCTGAAGTTATCTTGGTTGGTGTCGTTGTGTCTTGTTATCTCCTTGGTAATTACTTATCCTGGTCTGTTGTGGAAATTCCTTAATTGTGGTTTGTTTTAGTTTTTTATTTCACCTCTATCTGCTCATTAAGTTCAGACTGTATTGCTTTCTTTTGAAGACTATTTTTGAATAAGTTTTATTTCCAACTGAGAATTATTGAACAGTTGGGCTGAGTTGGAGGCATTAAAGGACATTTATTTATGTTTTGGATTTTGTTACGTTTGTATTACGCTCCTGGTCATCACACTGAGGTTCTTTATTTGGAGGGAAACTAACACAGACATATCTAGGACTTTGGCGGGGGGAGGCGGGGGGGATTTTAATGAACTCAGAACAATGATAGGTAAGATTTAATGGCAGGACAAGAAAATTGGAAAAGAATCTAAAACTATGTCAGAGTAACTAAAATTAGAGATCTTAAAAAGTTCATTTACAGATAACTCCAGTGAAGAAGTAAAATGGAGAAGGAGAAGGCAATACAATCAAATTTGTATATATTATTTTAAACAAATATTGGAACTGCAAAATTGCCAGATGACAGAAGAAAAATGTCAGATTTCATGCCAGGCATGGCAATAAATCTTGACTTTCCAGAAACATAACCCCACATTCATTCATTAATTAAGAGCAAAGCTTATCGATGTGATGTGGCTAGGTAGGCTGCTAGGTAGGCTAAGTCATATATAGATGATTTACAGAAATCAGTTCCAAGAATTAAATCCTAGATCTCATTTTGCATTAAAAAAAAATTTGGCCATTCTCCTCCCAGATTTGAGAATGGGGACATCTGTTCCATTCTTACATAATGATTCTGTCCCCCTGACCTTCCAGCTTTAGCCCTTAGAGAAAGCAAGTGATGTCTCTATCTTCACACTGTGTATATATGTGTGTGTAAGGAGGGGGCAGTTTCTAACAACCAAAGGCCAATCAGTCCGACATTAATATCTGAGAAAATTTTAGAAAGACCACAAAGAACCATAGCTGTAAGCACATTGAAAACAAAGTGATAATTGGCAGAAGTCAGCATGGATTTGTCAGCATGGATTTTTTTATTGGGCATTTCATTAATAGATGTGGGAACATTGTAGAACCTAATAGATCTTAATTACTTAAGAAAATACTCCATGACAGTCTGATTAGAAATGCATTGCATAACATGACAAGGGTGTATATAACAGGCTCAAAAATTATATTCAGAATGTGCTCCCTATTATTAAGCTGGAGTGATTGCAAGAAAGATACCCCAAGTTTTAAGACCTCTTCACCATTTTTATTAATGACCTTGGTAAAATGAGCTCACTTGTTAAGCCTACAAGTGACATAAAATTAATTGAATAGTTAATACTCTGGAAAGGAGAAATGAAATTCAAAATAATTTTAATAAGTTGAATGTATACTATAATGTTTTTCATTATGTTCCATCAAGTTGTTGGGACATGATAAGACATCAGGTTGTCTTAAGGACCATATAGTTTTTCTCCATGAAATATATGATTTACCAGTTCTTTGCATTGGAATTTGGCTTGCCACTCAGAATTGGTTTGGTGGGGGTAAGGCTTGCTATATAAATCTAAATAAATAGATTTATATATAACGGTGACAGAAGTGGTATTCTTCACTTAAGAAAACTCAGATGCACAGTTACTGAATGGAGGGTGCCTGGTTTAGCAGATGTACTTGTGAAAAAGATCTTGGAATAGTAATTGATTATCAACCAAATATGAATCAGCAATGTGATGTCCCTGCAAAAATAAAAGAGAGCAAATGCAGTTTTAAGCTGCAAAAACAGATGTATAGATTTCAAATCATGGGAAATAATAGATCCACTTTATTCTGACTTTATCAACTGCACTGGGCAGATGTTTTAAATAGAATTCAGGAAAATAATGGGCAAATTCAGAGAACAAAAAATAAATTAGAGACTAGGAATTAAGTCTGTTGAAGAAACACTGAAGGTCTTGGGAATGTTTAGACTTGAACTAAAAAATCTGAACTGGGGATAGAGTATAATAGCACTCTTTGGAAAAAGGACACTCAGAATTTCAAGACCATCTCACTTTCATTCCAAACTGCAAATAATCCAAAAATGGGTTGAAGATACAGAAGGCAAAATTCAGTTTTAAACTCTCCAATCTGTAAAAACAGTTGGGCAAAGAGATGATTTTGAGAACTGAAGGAGATTGCCTTCCCCAAGTGACATGTTGATACAGAGATGAAATAGTCATCAATAAAGATTCCTTAATTTGGGTTCTTGCACTGATCAAAGGGCGGGGGGGCTTAACAATTTAAAGGTCTTCTCCTGACTTTAAGTTGCCCTTGATGTCTGAAACTATAACTACAGTGACATTACAAGAGAAAATGTATCTCATGATTTTATAGTCCAAATGATTCAATTAGGTATTTGTGTCATCACATCTGACCCAAATATGTGAGTTATGTCATTTGCCCTGATATGTCGTGCTGCATTAATTGTCATTTTCCCTCTATTACCCACTTCCATGAATGACCCAAAATGTTATTTAATTCCATTGCTGAGATGAGGGTGACCAAGCTGAAATTAAATCAAAATGGATATGCTCTTGGTAAATTAGAAAATGGTCATTGGGGTTTAACCTATCTTGATGAGTTCCACTTTTGAAAGAGCAGAGCGATGGCTTTGGACAGGACTGCTCTTTGAACCTTAAACGTGCTTTTGCACATTTAAGGCTGGTGTGGCAATGATAGTCCTGAGCTAGTCCGACAGACCTTGTCTTAGCTAGGGATAATATCCTTAAAATGTACGAAGCGTTCAAAGTAGTGTTCAACCTTTTTTTTATAGTTTTTTTTTATCTCTCCTTTATAATTTTTATAAATAACTCAAAGTGGCAAACGTACCTAATATTGTTTCCTGTTCCTATTTTTTTATTCAAAAACCTTGTGAGTCAAGTTGGGTTGAGAAAGAGTGACTGACCTAAAGTCATCCAGTTGGTTTTCATGTCCAAGGTAAGACTAGAATAGTCGCCTGGTTTCTAGATTGGTTCCTTAACAACGAGACCAAACTGACTCTCCGCTGCAGATAGAACCAGGGGTGAGATTTGACCAGTTCGCACCTATTCGTTAGAACCGGTTGTTAACATTCTAAGCAGTTCAGAGAACCAGTTGTTAGAAGAAATTACTGGCCTAATCCTGTAAGGAAGGCAGGAAGGAAACATTCTGGTGTTGCTTACAGAAACTGCCTCTCCGTTAACCCTTCTTACATTCTTGGCAGGACTAGACTTGCTGTCTCAGGAACTTCTCTGGAGTTTTTTCCCCCTCCTTTGCTGGTAGTTTGCTTGTGTGAAGTGACCATTTAAAGTTACAATGTCACTGAAAAAAATGACTTATGACCATTTTTCACACTTACGACTGTTGCAGCATCCCCACAATCATGAGAGACCAGGCAAGGAGATGCATGCCTCAATGTAAGTGATATTGAGTTGGCCACACCCAGCCAATAAATAACATGACCACCAAGCCATGTCCACCCAGTCACATGACCACTAAGCCATGCCCACACCTAAGCCACGCCCACAGAACCGGTTGTTAAAAAATTTGAATCCCACCCTTGGATAGAACAGTAATAATGAAAGGTTGTTGTATGATATTGATGTTTTGAGGTGAATTAGAATGATGTGACTATCTCCATCTGTGCTGGAAACCTGACAGGGAGGATTCCAGCTGACACGGAAATGTTTGATCTCCCTATTGCAAACAATTGCACCAGGAAGTATGGATTTTCTCTCATTGCTTACCCTTTGCAAAAGCATATCACTCATTTCCCACTTCTTCCCATTGTGAGATTCAGATATCTGCAACCTCAGTGGCTTTCTATAAGGCCTTGAAAACCTTGAGCATTGTGTCAAGGCAGGGGTGGGACAGCCTAGAACCCGGGTGGGTGGGTTGGCCCAACTGAAGCAAAGACGATCTTCGTTTGGTGTCAGCTGCTCTTCGGAGCTACCGGTTCTGTAGAACCAGGCCGAATTGATAGAATCCCACCCCTGTGTTAAGGCATTGAACAAGCCCATTCTGTAATCCTTTGGGGATTTTTGTGATTTGGCCTCAGTCATGCTGTGGCATTTTGCTAGTGGTTACAAGATTTTATGTTTTAATCCTAAATTAGCTGCCCAGAGAAAATATTTATGTGGTAGGCAGCTATAAAACAGTTTCAATCAATGCACTGATCAATGAATGAGCCAACAATTCCTATAGCTGAGCATACAGCAAAAAGATGAGCAATCTTTCTTCTATCAGAGATTTCACAGACTCATTGCAAAAATGGGTGGGGCCGAAGCAAACTGTGGGTGTGACCAAAACCAAAAGTGGCTATGTTTGTTTATTATAAGAATTTATGTCACCTCTCCTTTTCACTTTCTTCTATCTCTTTTCTCTTTGGCTTTATTTATTTTTCTCTCACAAAGCAGATTGCCAGAAGAGGAACAAAAAAAAAAAAATCACACTAAGTTTGTTTTTTCTCATAAATGGAATCTTTATTTTTAGCTGTGGCTATGACAATAACAGATGGGAGGGGCTTGATCATGAAGGTGGGGGTACTCCTTGGCCTGACTGCTATTAAATCTGTTTTATGGGTATACTATAGTTTGTATACACTTTATGCCTAAAGTAGCAAAAAGACAACGAGGAGGAAGAGGAGGAAAAGGAAGAGGAGGAAGAAGAGGAGGAGGAGGAGGAAAAGGAGCAGGGGCAGGGGCAGGGGCAGGGGCAGGGGCAGGGGCAGGGAAGAAGAAGAAGAAGAAGAAGAAGAAGAAGAAGAAGAAGAAGAAGAAGAAGAAGAAGAAGAAGAAGAAGAAGAAGAAGAAGAAGAAGAAGAAGAAGAAGAAGAAGAAGAAGAAGAAGAAGAAGAAGAAGAAGAAGAAGAAGAAGAAGAAGAAGAAGAAGAAGTAGAAGTAGTAGTAGTAGTAGTTGGAGATCACACTGAGCCTGGTGACCAGAGATGTTCAACTTTTGTTTAATTGGACCTTGTACCAATCTTTGGATTTTTTTTTTCATTTGATGATGAAGAATCCCCAGACATGAATGGATGATGCCTAATGTAAAAGTATCAGTTCTGTTCTGCCATCTGGCCTTCTAAGGATGTGAATTTCTATCTCAGGAGTTTAAAATCCTGCAGTAACTGGACTCACATTCTTAACATGTCCCCCTTCGCAGAAAACATTGTCAGAAAAATTTGTCAGAAAAATATTCTAATAATTGGTCTTTAAATAGGGCTTGTCAAACACATTTTGTCTCAAACTGCCTTGACTTTTCCAGAATTTGTTTCAGAAGTTACGCCGAGATGTCATTGGATGGCTAGAAGATACCTTTCAGCCTTGATACCCATGTTAACAATACTGTTTGCAAATGAGTACATTGATGTGTGTGTGTGCACGCACATGAGTATGTGCACGTGTGCCTGCAAATTTCCCCTTGCCCTGGCACTACTGTTTTCATTTCAGTGTCAATGTCTCCCTGAAAATTTAATTCTTCCTTTACCTACTAAGGTAAGGACTACAAGCAAGCTCACTACCTTAGGTAGCCTGGTAGCATAGTTGAAAAGATGTGGAAAGTTGGTGGCACAAACGCACAAACATTTTTGAAACCCTCAAACATGCAATCATATAATCCCGATCTAGGGGCTGACAAAGAAACCATCTTTGATTGCAGTTGGAATGAAGTTGAGTCTCAAAATGGGTGAGGAACGCTTCCCCCTTCTTAGGCATGCATTCCACAAGAGGCCCATTTCTTCCTTTTCCTGACATTAAATACTCATGTCACTTGCTCAGAACACTCATTCATTTCCCATCAGCCTTTACTTTCATCATCACTCCCCCGCATCTATTGTTCTCATCTGTCTCTTTGTGTCTTTTTTCTCTACAACTATTTCATATTCTGAGGCTGAGTTGCACATTCTGCCTTCCCACACATGCCTGAAGCTTTTACCTTGTCCCATGGCTGTGCTTTTAAAGATGTTTTCCATCATGCACACAAACATACACCAACAAGATAGAATTAGGAAGAATCTGGAGCTCATGTGCAAGTAGCAAAAGGGAGTTGTTCAAAAGGAGAATGGTTTTCTCCTTTGATTTTGTAAAGATAGGAAAAAAAATGGCATAGTTTTGAAGAAAACTATAGGGCATACTTGAAATAAGCGGCGGCAAGGTGTTTAAGAAATACAAATCTTACCTTGGAATCCACCATCCAAGAATGCCTAGTGGTACATGACATATGCTCAAAATATTTTTAATAAGTTTTATACTGTATATAGTTCCCTATTGGCTATTTGATGATCTCAAAGAAAGCTAAGCAAGGTGGGGACTAGTTATTACTTGGATGAGAGATATCAGGAAATCGCAGTTATAAATTAGGGTTAGGCAAAGGTACTTCACCTCCGTACACTTGCAAAAAAGTACAACTTGAAAGATAATCACTAGGACCAAATGTCTATTCGTGTGTATTTTTACTTTTTCATGAAAACATGGCACCTCTTTTTTCTGTAGAGTGGAGATGACTGCAAATGTAGTTCAATCTTTCTTCTCCTTTGTCATTTCAATGATTAATCATTTAGCCCAACATTTTACTGTTACTTTTCAATTTTTTTTAAAAAAAGGAAAACAAGCTTATTACACAAACTTGCTAATGATATAATTTTCCATACATGTTAGGAAAACTTCATAGTTAGATTTCTGGGTGTGCTCCTGTTCTAAGAAAGGTAGGCATTTCTCTAAGTCATGTCACAACTGTTTTGTTAACCCTTTTACTTAAAACTAGAAATTACTTGTGAATGTAATTTCACAAAAAGCATAATCTTTGAAAAACCTTTCAGGACCAGCTCCTTGCCAAATCTATGGTCACTAGCCACAGTCATTCCCATCTTCAAAAAGGGAGAGCCCAGCCTAGTTGAAAATTACAGACTAATCTCCTTATGCTGCATCACCTGTAAAGTGATGGAATCAATTATTAACCAATCCATTATCCTCCACTTAGAGACAAACAACCTACTCTCCAATAAACAGTTTGGTTTCAGAAGGAAACTGTCCTGTAACCTGCAACTCTTGCACTGTCAAAACATATGGACTGCACAACCTGATCAAGGCAAAGCAATTGACTCAATTTACATAGACTTTTGTAAAGCCTTTGATTCAGTGGTACATGACAAACTACTCCTAAAACTAAAATCTTATGATATCTCTGGATTCCTGCATAACTGGATAGAAGCATTCCTGTCAAACAGGCAACAAATGGTCGAAATTGGGAGCGTCCTATCAAATCCTCTACCTGTCCAAGGCAGTGGTGTCCCCCAAGGCAGTGTCCTAGGACCAACTCTCTTCCTATTCTATATTAATGACCTCTGTGATTATATTAAGAGCAACTGCATTCTTTTCGCTGCTGATGTAAAGCTATTCAACACCACTGACAATGCTGCTACCCTTCAAAAAGACCTCGACTATGTGTCAGAATGGTCAAACAAATGGCAACTTCAAATCTCAACAAATAAATGCTCCGTCTTACATATTGGTAAAAAAACATATCAAAAAATAAAATACAAGCTGAATAGTCAAGACCTTGTTGATGACAAAAACTTTGTCAAGAACCTTGGAGTACTTATCTCAAATGATCTAAGTGCTAGAGCCCACTATAACTACATAGCCAAAAAGGCATTAAGAGTTGTTAACCTAATCCTGCATAGCTTTTTCTGCGGTAATATCACTCTACTAACTAGAGCATATAAAACATTTGCTAGACCAATAGTTGAATACAGCTCATCAGTCTGGAACCCGCATTACATAACTGATATTAATACAATTAAGAAAGTCCAGAAATATTTTAGAAGAAGAATCCTCCGCTCCTCTACTCATAGTAGAATACCTTATGCCACCAGACTTGAAATTTTAGACCTAGACAACCTAGAACTATGCCGTCTTCGGTTTGATCTAAGTATAGTATATAAAATTATATATTGCAATGTCCTACCTATCAATGAATACTTCAGCTTCAACCAAAACAATACAAGAGCACTAAATAGATAAAAAACTAAAGATAAACCGCACCAACCGCACTTGATTGCAGGAAATACGACTTCAGCAACAGAGTAGTCAATGTCTGGAATAGTCTACCTGACTCTGTGGTTTCTTCCCCAAACCCCCAAATCTTCAACATTAGACTGTCTACTATTGACCTCACCCCTTTCCTAAGAGGTCTGTAGGGGGCGTGCATAAGCGTACCAAAAAGTGCCTACTGTCCCTGTCCTATTGTTTCTTTTTTCTTCTTATTCGTATCCATTTCATATATTTATAACCACGTTTATACTTATACTTGTTATCTAATAATTGACGAAAGAAAGAAAGAAAGAAAGAAAGAAAGAAAGAAAGAAAGAAAGAAAGAAAGAAAGAAAGAAAGAAAGAAAGAAAGAAAGAAAGAAAGAAAGCGCTTTGCTTGGAATATTGCAAGCATCTGCATCTCAAGAAGGAGTCTGTTAAGATTAACTCTGTGTGAAGCAAGAGCTTTTTTTTTTTTTAAGAAAAAGAAAGGAAAAAGAATAAAATATAATTGAGTTTCACTCTGCTAGATCCTTTTCTGATAGTGTTCAGTTTTTCCTTCTAGTTGCATTTGGGAATGAGTGGTATCATGCCAACATAAGATTTTTTAACATTTGAAAGCTAATTGAAACTCAGCTTTGGATAGATGTACAGTAGGTGTGATTTCCTTGATAGATTATTTATACCAAGAACTAATCAGGAGGAATGTGTTCTTGTTGGCTTTGGTATACTTTCAATAATTTCATTTAAGATGTGTCCCAACCTCTCTGTTCCATATCTCATTATTATAGATTAGTTTGTGGGAAAATGGGACAGAACCTTTTTGCATACTAGCTCCCTCTATTATAGTTTTTCTTCTTAGGGAAGTGGCATTATTTTAACACAATTTTTAAAAATCTGTGTATTCAAACAATTCCACTTTCTGTTTCTAACTATTTGGGGTTTTTTTCAGTTTATTACTGATATTGTTTTAACTTGTGATTCACTTTGGAGCTAAAAAGTGGTGCCTAAATTTATACCTCAAAAATAATACCAATAATTCCTATACTAAAAAATATCCAAAAATGTTAAAAGTACATTAAAATTCTACTTTATTCTGCAAGCAAGCATTCTCTATGGCTTTTGCTCCCCACATTTTTCCTAGATTTCTTGTTCATGAAGCAAGGGACATACAGTATATTGCAATTGCATGCAAAACAAAAAGAAACATCAACGCAGAGCAAGCTGAGAAACTTAACTATTTTCAATCCTCCCTAACTCAAAGAACCAAATCATCAAAGACATCAATATGCTTGGATGAAAACATCCAGTGCAGTTCATTTTGCCAGCCACAGAGGTGAACATTTTGTCATGGGAGTAGTAAAAATTCTTTAAGGCAATTACATTATGCCTAATGCTAGTTTACAGCAATGTCTCTCAACCTTATAAACTTTAAGATGTGTGAATATCAACACACAGAATTATCCAGACAGCACATGCAAA
Organism: Pseudonaja textilis; assembly: GCF_049901715.1. Classification (NCBI taxonomy): domain Eukaryota; kingdom Metazoa; phylum Chordata; class Lepidosauria; order Squamata; family Elapidae; genus Pseudonaja; species Pseudonaja textilis. The sequence goes on from NC_142008.1 coordinate 91,027,154, forward strand.
ATGCAAACATTTTAAGGCTAGAATTATGCCTAGTGCTTTACAACAATATCTCTCAACCTTGTAAGCTAGTAAATGTGGACTTCAGCACCCAAAATTGCCCAGTTGGTAGATGCTGGTTGGCAGTTGAAGTCCATACATCTTAAAGGTCATAAGGTTGAGAAATGTTGATTGCAGTTCTTCCTGCATCAGGACTTGAAACCATCAGACCAAATATATAAGAATTATGTTTAAGATACTTTGATGGGCTCCAAATGTTCTAATGCAATTGATCAGGTGCTTCTTTGCCAGAAGCACATATAAGACACTGCCACTTATCAGATTGCCTAAAGATAAATTGATGAAAGGTTCCAATACTCTTAATTCTTATATAAAAATTCATGTTGATTTGGAAGAAAAGCACAGCTACAGATTTACATTACTCACTTTTTTCAGCCCAGTTCTGCTTCCAACATGTTATTAGAAAGCATCTTTAGAGATAAATCTGCAGAGGTATTAAGGTCTGTCTAGTCCCCTACAATCATAAGGGCCCATCAATTTATTTACCAGCTTTTGGAAGGAGAAAAAAGCATGTTTGGTGACTATATTCAATGATATACGGGTAGTCCATGACTTGCTATAAGTGGGATTAGAATTTCTATTGTTAAGGAAGGTGGTTGCAAGTGAGTTAACCTGATTTTATAGCCTTATTTGCCATTTGTTGGTGAATCACTCCAAAAGGTTAAGTAAATCATAATTGCAATCATAATGCAAATCCAGCTACCTTTTTTTATTTTACTTGTTGGAAGCCAGCCAAATGGCAATCCCATATGTCTCTGGGACATTGTGGATCATAAATACATTCCGGTTGCCATGCACCCAAATTTTGATCACATAACTGGGGGATGCTGTGCAGAGGTAGGCTGCACTTACATTAACAACCGGTTCACTGGTTGTGAACATGTATGCAACTCTTCAGGGCTGAAACACAGCTTCAAACAAGCAGCTAATCTACTCAGGCAGCTCCAATGAGTACAGCAGGCATAGTGTGGAACTCAGCTGGGCAGCGTGGTGGGTGGAGAATGTGCCAGAAAGTTAGTTCTATATGGAAAGGATAGCGCAGAGGCTGGTGGGCGGGCCCAGCCAGTGATCACAACTACCAGTCTGCCCAAACCAGTCTGACCAGGAGCAGCCCACCACTGATGCTCTGACAATTGTAAGTGTGAGGATCAGCTTTAAGTCACTTTTTGCAATGCTGTTGTAACTTCGAATAATCACTAAACAATTGGTTGTAAGTCATGGACTACCTCTGTCATCAGTGATTTTGGGGAAAGATACAAAAATATTATTCTGTAGGATCATCTCTGCCTCTGCCAGAAATTTCAACAGAATCAATTCCATCTGTTTTGTTATATTGGTCCTTGTAACAATTTTGGTATTCTATACCAACATTCCCATGTTTGCAGTCCGAATGATACTTTTCCCTGAAATAACTAAGAGAATTGCCACATTTTGTAAGTGTTGTAAGGAAGATTTGGATCTAATACTAGAATTGCATGCTTGATTTATTGTAGTTCCTGTGTATTGTCATATATGTTGATTTCCCCCTGCCAAATACCAATTGATTTTCTTCCAAAGCAATATTATTTGTGTGTGTCTATTCATACCCTGCAATAGTTATGGTATTTGACCATAAATAAATAAAGCACTCTGGGGCTTTACAACCTACAATTTGAAAAACCCTGACCTAGTATGGCATCTACTTATTTTATTTATGCAGATCTGGAAAATCTGGATGGCCAAAAAATGGCAGGAAAGCATGACAAATTTTAGCATCTCTTTGCTGCCATCTATAGGTTCTGTATAATATGCAGCCCATCCTGATAGCCCTAACTTAATGCCATCTGACAGAAGCTAACTAATATGGCTTAGGGCAGAGGTTCTCAATCTTTGTAAAACAGAGACCCTTTAAAATGATAGTGAAATAAATTATGAATAAAATGAAGAATTTTACTAAGGTCAAGGTTAGGTGAGAAAGAAATGTCTCAATTACTTTAAATAATTATATGTTAATTGATCTACCACAGGGGTTCTCACTTTGCAGGCTTCTAACTGTTATGCAAATTTGCTTCTTGGCCTTTAAAACAGCAGCATCTTCTGCAGTGTAGCTTAGGCATCTAAATTGCAGCCCATTTTGCTTTTATAGTCAACGCAATCCTGAATAATCATACAAAAACTAACATCTGCAAGTCTTGAAGTCTCTAATTGAGTACATATACTACTACAATGAACTCTATAAAAGGGCAACTGATAAAGGAGCAGATCATGTAAAACAACCCAAAACAAGGTGTATCTCTAAAAGAACTAGAACACATTAAAAAAAAAAAGAATTGACATTGCCTGCCTCCCCACTCCCCAAAACTTCTTATAACAAAAGATCTTGTCTTTCTGCCTTGCAATTCTTCTTCAAACAATTCATTTCTCACTGAGGACTAGATTCTTGCCAAGTTTCCTTTGCTGGGCAAGGGAACTATTTGTGCAAACTCTTCAGTAGGTCTCCGTTGTGTGGCAGTATGAGAAAATTCCTCCCCTACCTTTGAGCACTTTATTTTCTAAAGCTGCTAATCTCTTGTTTTTCAATAAACCTTTGTTCATGCTTCTTTCATCCTGTCAACTGAGATTTTGTCTGCCAAATCTTGTGTTATTATTGGGAGGTGTACATTTAATTTGTTTTCCTGTAGAGCTTCTGCAACTGCAAAGTCTTATGGTAAGTTTTAAATCATGATCAAGCTTACAGTGTCATAAAAGTTTATAGGATATTCTAATTACTTAAAATGATGAGTCAGATAGAGAAAAATAATCATACTAGTAACTATAATATCTAAGAATAAAAGAACAATTTAGATGACAATATTGTACAATGATTAAGGAGAGGAAAAGTTGTGGATATGTACTTTTGATAAGGATCTTGGGGAGAAATAGTTTTATCCTGCATAAGAAGCAGGATTTAAGTCTAGGATTCAAACTATATCTATATTTAAATTACAGATAATTCTCACTTACATACCGCTGTACTCAGTGACTCAATAACAGTTCAAAATTGTGACAGTGCTGAAAGTAGGTTTATGACCAGTCCTCAAAGTTGTGGCTGTCACAGCATCCTCAGCATTTGGTAGATTTACAACTGGCCTCTATTTAAAACTGTTGCAGAAACCTATAGTGACATGATTGCCATTTGCAAGCTTCCAACTAGCAAAGTCAACGGGGAAACCATTGGTTCTGGTCATGTGATGCCACACTTAACAACCTATAGTAATTCACTAAATGACCACAGGGGAACTGCCATTGGCATAGTCATGTCATGTTTTACTTTATGATCATATCATGTAGCAACAGAATTGCAGGTCTCAATTGCAGTTATTAAGTGAGGACTACCTATTTAGGAATAATTTTTAAATGGACATCATTGTAAAAATTATCACATGTCTATTTTATGCAAACGTGTTTTATTTTGTCCTCTTTTGCTAAAGTTCTCAAATGGAGAGTTGTCTGAGGCACCTTAAGCAAAATAGAAGTGGGGAAAGGGTTACAAATGTAGGGGGATTTACACCTGTCAAGTCAAAGTCATGTCAGAACATGCTTTCATTCTCTGGACAAGCTACTAATTACCTTGAACATATTTTCTCAGAAAAATAAAGGACAAACTTGAGAAAGAGGCAAATCTAAAAGAGATTTATAAGGATAAAAAATTAATTGTTTATAACTTTGCTTTACAAAGAAAAATTCAGGAGCAAAACCAAGAAAAACTTTACATGCATATTCTAAGAATAGATAAACCCCAACAGAATGTGTACATTCATTTTAAAAAGACAATTCAATTTTCATATTTTCCACACAAATGTGAAAGATGATGCATTAAAAGTTGAACCATTTGTATGGTGAAAATTAAATGACCCAAATAAAAAACCAAAGTGAGTTTTTGAAAAACAAAAGGACATCTAAAAGACAGGTTTCTGAAATAATAAATTGTCCTTTATATGAAAGATCACTGGGTCACTGGGTGTATTGCTAGTCATGTTTGGATCTTACGAGATCATTCAGGCAAGTTAAAATGAATTGAAGGGAAAAAATGCCCTGGTGTTTAGATAAAAAGGGCAAGGTAGGAAGACAAGACAAAGTTTGAGCTCCAAGATCTGGACGTTTTCACTGTAAATAATGGTCTTGCTGGAGTGCCTTGTCAAAAAAAGCACTTGGATGTAGATGATAGAGGGCTAATCTGGAGGGAATGCCTCAGGCACTAATCAAGAAAAGACTGCTAATATTCCATTTGACTCCTTAATTACTAAGTGGTTCATTTTCTGTTCCATTTGCTGCCTCCTCCTCCTCCTCCTCCTCCTCCTCCTCCTCCTCCTCCTCCTCCTCCGTGTACCTGTATTTCAAGTTGCTTGTGACCAACATTGAAACAGATTTAAGCATACAAAGAAATTATTTTCACACTTAATACATCAATAAGATTGTTGAGTCAAAACCAGAAGATGAAATGAGTTGTTACTCTGGATGCTTTCACCATTTCCTGAGGGCTGTCAAATCAGATCCATCAAAGCAAGCAAAGTAGCTTAGGATTTAGTGCCACAAATGTAAAGTAGAGGAGTTCTCAGCAAATGGATTTGTAAATGAGTCTTGTCCATCATTGGATTTCTTGTTCTTCTTGCTATGGCTCAAACTGGCAGAAGATTCTCCCTTCCTCTGCTTCCAGTCAAGGATATTAATACTCTTTCGGTATGTTATATGATACGTAGGCTGTTAGTTTAACGTACTGCAATAAATACATTGCAACACCTATTGCAAACTTTGGAAGAGTTGTATGTTTTTGTTCTAATGTTCTTCTGGAATACTAGCAGTGAAATTCGGAGAACTATGTAGATTGACCATAGCTATTAGACCAATTCTCTTTGATGTTGCAGTTATGGCAAATTTGACATTGCAAATCCTGAGTTCAGGCTGTAGTAGTGGTGTCGGGTGTTTTGGATACATTGGCACCAGCTTCAGAATCCTCAGGGTAGGTTTCAGTTCTCAGAGAAAGAAGACCCAGGTTTTTATGCAATGAATTTTTCCCCCAAATATTGACTTTAGGATTAACAGTGTTAGCCAGCTCTTGTTAGCAAAGAGCTGGCATAGAAGAAATGAAACTGATTTCAAATTGTTCTTTAATGTTTTAAAATTATATGCATATCTCACCTGTCCTGTAGTTCAAGTTATATGTTTGTCCTCTCCTTTTTTATTCACAAAACAGCACTCCAAAAATGGGTTAGGGCATAATTCCCCAGTGTGGTTCAATTTCTAGGTTGAAATTTGAACCCAGAACTGTTCCTCAAAGTAAAAGAGCCTTCCTTTTGTATTTGAAGTAACAAAAAATGATTATAATGCCAAATGTTCTCCCTTACCCCACCCTGTGAAACAAAGCTGGGGAAATCTACCTGGCTATCCCTATTCTGCCACAGGAATTACACAAGCAAATGCTGCTGTTGTTAGTTTCAGTACAACAGAGCAAGTTAAGTGTAGGTCAGGTGGATTCCCCCAGCTTCGTTTGCCTTCCTTCCCACCAAACATCGCCAGCTGGCAGAAATGAATCCACTTTTTAATGTTGGGCAGAGCTGAGTTTGGAGAGAAAGTGGGTTTTAACAGATGGCTAGACTAGTGTGTTGAGCCATCTGCCAAAACTCGCTCTGGTTTTGCACAAATATTTTGTGCGGGTGTGTTCAGAAGAAGCTGTCAGGGTTGAAGTTAGCAAGATGGGAAGAGGGAAGATTGGAAGCAGAGAAGTCTGTTATGAAAACACTGTGCAGATGGACATAATAGCCAAACTTAAGAAAAAGTGCCTTTTTCTTAGGATATCATAAAGAAATCCAAGATTTAACTCTGCATTATGTCTTTATATAAAAACTTGTATGTGGCTTGGTAAAAGCTGCTCTATTTTAGGTTGCTATGGCTATTGTAAAGGATGTTCATAGAGACATGTTATGCCCTAGATTTCTTGTGAGTGTGCTAAATTTCAAAGATAATTATTGCAGGCATCTGAAGAGCTTTAAACAGGAACCTCACTGTTAGTTTTTATCAGTGGTTAGAAATATTAGAACTATTCCAACAGAGCACCAACCCCAAAACAGCCTGAACAACAACATATAGAATCAGGGAAAGTTGTACCATGAAGCAGCAAAGAATAAAGCAAGTTTTTGTCTCTCTGCTTCACTGTATGCTAACAGTGCTCAGCGGCTGTTTGGCTGGTGCCCATTTCTGAGCCAGAAGTCAATTTGGAGACCTGAAGAACAGGGGGCTAGGGTACAGTTTGAAAAAAGGAAATGAATTTTCTCATTGCCCAATTTTGAATAGTCCTGGAAGAGAGTGCCCAGAGGTAGGGGCAGGCCTGCACCAGCTTAAAGTGGCCAGCAGATGCCAGGCTGATCCCACCAATCTGACTGTACTAAGGACACAGTGTCAGTGAAGTACATCAGATTGTATTCACCACAAAACCTTTCCTGGGAGAATTCAGATGGTAGGGGAGAAAGACTAATTTGATGCTGGTGCAGTTTAGGCTAGCTGAAATTTGCCTAAATATTTTTGGATTTTCACAAACATCATACAACTATTGCTTTAAGGATGGATTGGGGTTTTTTTGTTTGTTGATGTTATCTATGATCTTTTTAAAAAAGCATCTTTTTTAAAAACGTTTACCACTCTAAAAAGTAAACTGAATACCTCCGCCTTCCCATTTCTCTTTTAATATTTCTGCTTTGCCATCTTTTTTTTTTCTTTAATGACAGCTGTGCAACGCCTCGCACAAAGCCATCTGGAATCCAACAGTTCCTGGATGGATGAAGACTATGCTGAAGAAGTTGAGGAAGAAGAAGAAGAGGAGGAGGAGGAGGAAGAAGAAGAAGAAGAAGCTCAGGATTCAGATGACACTGTGAGGGAGATGACTGGCTTGTATAAATCAGGAGGTAAGCCAGACAAAGAGTGCTTTGGAAAGAAGAGAGTAAACCAATGGGAAAACCAGAGTTATCAAGCTGAGTTTTGCAGTGCAGAGACAGGCATGTTTTGAAAGTGCTTCCTATTCAAAAATTGTTCTTATAAGTGTATTATTAATCAATCAACTACCACTATTGACTGCTTAGCACTGATTGTGCTTGCTGATCCTGTTTGATTAACCTGAGAGGAATAATTTATTGCTCCTTATGTAGCCTCTGTCTCCATGACACTCTATAGCAGTGTTTCTCAACACCAACAACTTTAAGATGTGTGGATTTCAACTCTCAGAATTCATGTGCTGGCTTGGGAATTCTGGGAGTTGAAGTCTACCCATCTTAAAGTTGCTGAGGTTGAGAAACACCGGGCTATTTAGCATATTTGCCCATCTGGTTTGTGTGCAGAAAGGGAAACGGCAATTTTCTTTGATTATATGGCAGTATTCCTAAATAATTTTCAAAATACCATAAATCCCAGAATTCTCAGCTGATATGCCATGTTTTCTGGGCATTATGGGAGTTATATCTGGAGAGTGAAAAGTTATATCTGGTGAATGAGAAGGCTGACTTAGTATTTATTGCATTATTGGAGTCCACAATCAGAATATCCAAAGGCATTTTGGGGAATTGCATTGGCTTTTTCTTTGATACAGAGAAAAAAGTCTACTATTTTGTTTTAAACAAATGCTCCAAAAAGCATTCAAGTGGGTTACAGAGGAGGCCTTAGAAGCCCAAGTAATACAATAGCTGCCTAGTTTCCTAGGCTACAGTTGAAATTATCTCATGTAACCCTAATAGTTCGTTGAATTCTGAATTTTTCATTGTTGTTCAAAAATGAACAAATCCCTGTCTGTGTTTGTGTGTGAGTTTTCAGTTCTTGCTTTCAAACCTTAACTGAATCAGATGATCACTTGCAAGACATTTTAAAAAGGTTGTCTGCTTGAACCCGGGATGATATCTCAAAGGGTATTGTGAGGAAAATTGTGAGGGGCGGTGATTCCTGAGGTCAAGCAGTTTTACAGGTGTTACTGTAGTGACACACTTCTATTTAAAGGGCTTTCCCCCCACTGTTACCTATGGATCCCACTCACTAGGAGCATACTGTATGTACTGAATATATTTCCCTTCATTTAGCACCTTTGTCAGAGAGAAATCTGTAACTGTCTCCCCCTCTCAGCACACACATACACGTACCTTCCTATCCTGGCTACAGGGAGCTGCCAGTCTCCTAGGAAACCAGCTTTCTCCTCAGCAGGAAGGAGCTGCAAGATGGGAGAGTGGAATCTATAGAAGACATTTTTCTCTTTTCCACCCCCAGGCCCGCTGTCCACATATTTGCTTTTTCTAGCTATTCCAGAGCAAAGGTTTGAAACTTATGCTGGTTGCCTGGTGCTCTAAAGAACACTTTGTGGATTTCAGACTCTCATGAAATCTACCTGCATGATGCTGATTTCAATCAGTAGAAAGAATAGAGGTTGAACTTCTCCAGTATGTTGTGGGAATGGCGCCAGGGGTTATGCAAATGTAACTGAAAGTAAGTGAAAGCCCATGGATTCTCAGGTTGAGCAATCATCAGTGTTGGAAATTGGTTCTCTTAAAAACAGAAGAAAGCGTAGAGGTCTAGCCTTCCCCCTGCCCCCAATAAAGCACCAATAATGTGTTTCTGGTTCATATTTCTTTATTGCCTGTTACAGAATCCCAGGGGCAGGGTCCAGCTTCCAAGGGAAGACTGCTAAGACAATGCACTGGTAAGATAAACCAGCATTTCTTCATGCCAGAAGTCATGACATACTGGTGTGTGTTTTGATTGCATAATTAAACTAATCAGCAGTGACACTGAACAGCAGCAAGGGATAGTTCTCCCATACTTACCTTGAAGTAATGCAAATGAAATATTTGCAAGTAGAGCTGCTTTTTCTCATTCTTCTGTAATAAACTATATATGGTCCAACTTGAATGTCCTCCAGAAGGCTGGAATGTCCTCCAGAAATGTGGACTTCCTTTTTTTTTTTTTCCATTTCTATGTCCTAAGTTTAGTATAGTGAAGTGTCTTTGTTTTTTAGCGCCAAAGTCAATTTATCCATTTCTGCGCATTTTGAGATTTTTTCAATAATCAATTCTTCTGATGGAATTTGGTGTTGTTTCCAATGTTGAGCGAAGGCTAATCTGGCCGCTGTTAAAATGTGTATTGTTATGTATTTGGTTTTTTTGGAAATTTGCTTATCAAAAATCCCTAGTAGAAATGTGGACTTCCTTAGTCAGGGGAATTCCAGAAGAATTCAGGAGCCAATTCTGGTTGAAATATTTACCAAGACAATTTATAATTTCATCAAGCAGGAGGGATGTATTATGTGTGAAGATTTAGGAAATTATTCCAGCAGGTAGAAAAGAATATCCGGCTGCCATTCGCAGATAAATTCAAAACTATTATGGAAGTCTACTCAGAGTTACTAATGAAAGTGCTATAGATAAGTGGATTCATTTGCAAACAGAGAAGCAATGAGAAACAATTGCTCCGGAAAAGACTGCAGGGCAACCATAAAGGAAGAAGGAAAGAAATTGTCTGACACAAAGTGTGAGAAAACTGCTGTTTTATCTTCTGAGGGATAATGTATTTCTCTTTCCTTCCTTCCTTCCTTCCTTCCTTCCTTCCTTCCTTCCTTCCTTCCTTCCTTCCTTCCTTCCTTCCTTCCTTCCTTCCTTCCTTCCTTCCTTCCTTGCTAATTATTGTCATCATACCCCACAAAGTCTTGGAAAATAAGCCCAAGGAATCTGAGCATCCAGTCTGCCCATCTCTCTCCAAATCCCTGAAACGGAAAGGTAAATGTGGGTGTTACAATATAGAGTTAAGAGGGATTTATTGCTGGAGGACGTAATCAAAGGTATGAATTTGGTCATGGTTGTTCTCTCTCTCTCTCTCTCTCTCTCTCTCTCTCTCTCTCTCTCTCTCTCTCTTTGTCTCTCTCTCTCTTCCGTCTCTCTTCCATAGCCAAAGAGTTTCACATGTCTTCAAAAGATAATAAAAACTTACAGAAAATTAGCAGTCTCTTTTACAGGCAATCTGTTCCAATGCTTTTAATTCTTGTCCAATTTCAACTATTTCCTTCACAGTTGAAGGCACAATAGTAAACGTTCTGAGAGAGCAAAATGGAACTTGTGATAAACATAAACATTTTAGTGGTCCAGATGATAATTTTAACTTCCCTTCTACTGCGGTAAATACAAACCAGTGCTTCTCTAATTCAGGAATTTTAAGTTAGATGTACTGGGATTTGAAGTTGTAGATTAAGTTATACATTATATTACTCCACAAGGGTAACTTTGTTTGTTTGATGGTTAAAACAGTGTGATATGTGAATCTAGCAGTAAAAGCTTATAATATAGAATGGCTGCCAGACCTCAAATTTAGTAGTTGCTATGTAGCAAGTTAGGAGATTCTGCAGAGCAGAAGAATTTTCTCACCCAAATCTTCCTGTCCCCATGAATCAAATATTTTCAATCTGAAGACTCACTGGGTACACTAGTGTTCCACCAGAATTCTTACCTAGAGTAGCAATTGGCCATGCAGGTTGGGAATTCTGGGAGTTATGATAAAATACCGTACTTCTGAAAGAAACTTCAGGTGGGCAAAGACTAAAAAATAAGGTGTGTTCCTTCAATAAGGTGCTTTCTTTTTCCTTTTCTTTCTCAGATACGTTTTTATCTATTACAGTACTGGTTTTTCAAATGCTCATCTGTTCACTTACAAAAATTGATGATGATGTGTCCATACAAAAATATGTTGGATTCTTCTACAGATGACTTTTGGGAGAAATCACACTACTTTGAACACATGTTTCTGGGTACCATTCTTACTAGTTCTCCAAGACAGCTTTAGTAGCCTTTCAGAAAAACAGAGTGCCAGAAGTGCTTATAAAGAGGGTATTGAGTGGTTTATATAAATACTCCTATGACCACTGAAAGAACTGCAGTTCTGGATGAAGGTCAAGGATTCAACCAAGTTCCAGAAGTCTTAATGATACTACATGGACTAGGGACAGAGTTGGCTGTTAGTGGACAATGTTTTTCCCAGAAATTGAATAAAGTTTTCTTCCAATATTAACCGCAAACCAAGAGCTGTTGGATGACAGAAGGGACAACTGGCCAAGGCTGCCTGGCCATTCCCACTTCACTCGAGGCCCCGCACTGCTGTCAATCCACCTCAGGAATTCATCCTAGGCTGGCCCGCCAGTGGGATTTTCCCTCACTACTAGTTCCCCCAGCCCCTTATTCTGGGTGATTTACAGAGGGACCCTTGTCCCAACCCACCTGGCTTTGAGGGACAATGACAGGCATGCTGGCAGCTAAACCATGCGCCAAAGGTGGGCCTCTGTATTGTCATTGGATGTGGTGGTGCCAGGTGGGTAAGCAGTAGACTTGGGTGCCAGAAGGCAGGAGACATGGCAATTGCTGTGTGGAGCAACCAGACTGTTCCTCTCTGTAGGGGTGCCTTCCCAGGAGCAGCATAGTGTCCTGCCATCCCCAAAAGGAAGGCTTGAGAATCCCTGGGTGCAGAGCAGAGTTAGGCAGCATGCAACAGTCGTGGCAGTGGCAGAAGCTGTGCGGTGAAACCAGGGGTGGGATTCAATTTTTTTAACAACTGGTTCTGTGGGCGTGGCTTAGTTGGTAGCTTAAATGGTGGTCATGTCACTGGGTGAACATGGCTTGGTGGTCATGTGACTGGCTGGGCGTGGCCAACTCAACATCACTCACATCGAGGCATGCATCTCCTCTCCTGGCCTCTCATGACTGTAATAGTCGTAAGTGTGAAAAATGGTCATAAGTCACATTTTTCAGTGCCATTGTAACTTTGAATGGTCACTCCACATAAGAAAGGTACCAGCAAAGGAGGGAAAAAAACTCCAGAAAAGTTCCAGAGACAGGAAGTCTAGTCCTGCCAAGAATGTAATAAGGGTTAACAGAGAGGCAATTTCTGTAAGCAACACCAGAATGTTTCCTTCCTGGCTTCCTTACAGGATTAGGCCAGTAATTTCTTCTAACAACCGGTTCTCCGAACTGCTTAGAATGTTAACAACTGGTTCTAGCGAATAGGTGAGAACTGGTAGAATCCCACCCCTGGGTGAAACCCAGGCTTTCCCTTTTATTCCCTTTTGGCAGGGTGCTGTGCTGCCCCTACGAAGGCTTGCCTGATGGAGAGGAGCAGCTCGGTTGCTCTGCACAGCAACTGCCATGTCCCTTACCTTCCCAGTGCCCAAGGAAACTGCATGCCTCATCTGGCACCACCACGCCCAATGGGAAGACAGAGTCTCACTCCTTGTCATATGGGCTGGCTGCCAGGACACTTGGCTAATTCTCTCTCAAAGCCAATTGGCTGGAGACAAGTGTCCCTCTGCAATTTGACCTGGGCAAGAGGGTAGGGGACCAGTGATGGGGGAAAAACACTGCCTGAGAGCCAGTTGAAGATGAATGCCCATGGTGGATCGGCTGTGGTGGGGGTCCCTGGATGAAGCAGACATGGAAGGCAGCCCCAGAGAATTTTCCTAGACTCTTGGAGGGAAGTACAATGATCCAAAATACAAAGCCAACAAGGTACAAAGATCTGGAATAGGAAGAATATTGGAACAGTGTAGAACAACAGATAGCAAAAGGGCAAAAAATTATGGCTGAATACAATAGAAATCAGAATCAATCCTGGGAAGATATAGTGTATCATGCCATAATTGTCTGTGGAAAAGGGATTGATCAGTTCTAGGAACACACAGTAAAGAAATAAAGGCCAATCCCAAGAAGACAATCTCAAATGTGAGGAAAAGTAAGTCTGTGATAGCTAAAGGTTTGAATATTTATGGGTCAAATCAGAATGAATATGTTAGCCTCTGTGTTTGTTCAGCTCTCTTAATGAGGGAGTTTAATTGGAAAATCCTGTGAGAAAATATTTTACATGAGGATGCAAAACTAATGAGTAAAAATCCATATGAATAATATGGCATATGATAATTGCCACATTTACCTGTACAGAAAGATCATTCCTTGGAACATAAGGATATAATTGTAAATAAAAACTATTAATAAGGTCCACACAGAGATCTTAAACATGGTGAAATTGGCTAATTGGCTCCATCCAAATGCAAAATTGTTTGGGCTACAACCAGAATACCCATCACCTCCTGTAAAAAAAGAATTTGGCTCATAAACCATGGTATTATTTGATAGGTCAAAATAGAATATATAGTCTTATTCCCAAATATTAATCCACATCAACTCTTATGTAATAGTAGTCATATTATATTCCAAGTCTTGTTACTGGAAAAGGATTGAAACCACAAGATGGTGGCAATATCAGAATGTACACCATGTCTCCATTGGAGAGCTGGTTAAGTAAGTTGATAAATGTGAATAGGAAACACTATGTATAGTATCAGTTCTGCACACGAAAGAAGAAACACAGTCTTGGATGCCATTCCTTTCTGTTTAGACTTGGCAGCATGGCCCATTCTCTGCTGATAAAAAGAGATCAATTAACTGGAAGTTAAGTGATTAACTGGAAGTGAAGTCCATGAATATCTCATGTTCAAAGGATCCAGATACTACCTAAAAAACAGGAGCATCTTGTAGAAGTGAGTTTGATACACAGAATGGGATTAAACTACTATCAATCAGTTGCCTAGTTAAATGTGACCTATAGATTAATTATAAACAACCACTCTTACTTAATTACATTTTGCTTCTCTCAACGTGTGTGGGTGTCATCTGCTTGCAAATTAAAGCAACCTTTGTCCTCAAAAAGGAGATCTATGTGACCTAACTTCCTGTGACACAAATTGGAACTAAGGCAAAAGAATCTACTTAAATAAATACTTATGCCTTTGAGAAGAAAAATTGGTCTTTCACTTTTCTTAAGGTAGATGAGGAAATAAAGAAGTACATTTAACACACAGAACATGTGGCTAGATTGCTAAGCAGGCCTTAAGCAAGTCTCTTTATTAATTCAGTTTTGTGACAAAGTGTGGTTTAGTCTTAGACTTGTTCTTTGTCATATCCACAATTGCAGAACTTGTTGAAAATAAAAACTGGCAATTTCCCCTCCCCCATCTGAAACTGAGAAATTTTCTTGCTTTTTCAAGTTAGTGGTACATCATCAGAAAGAAGCTACATGGATTTTTTTTTTCTTATAAACTGAAGGAAATCTGGAATATAACGAGGACTACTATTTCATAAGAGTTTATATGGATAAACTGGAATACTATATAGGGTTTTAAAAATATTATGTTAATGCTAACTAGTAGGAGACATTATACAACCATTTGAAACCTAATTAGTACTTTTCAGGCTTAGCTATTCTATACAGTTCCTGAATTGTCCCAATAAGGGGAGGAAACCTTGTTCTCTAGTGCCTCCTAATGGTCAGTAGCTAATATGATCTCTAAAGTTATAAACGCCTAAATATGAGAGCATGTCGAAAAAGTGGAGATGTAAGTGCATAGCTTCTATAAATTTATTGATGAATTGACTTTATGAAATTCAGACCCTAACAGCTCTCAAGACTGTAGAAACTGTCTTGTGCAGGATGTAATATTCTCAGGGAGAAGGTTGAAAGGATATGATGATGATTCAAAATCCAGAAAGAAAAGAACATATAAGGTAGTTAAATAATCTGGTTGTCTTTATCGGGTCATTGGATGATAAAAGGAAGGTTGGTCTGAAAATGGTGGGTGGTGACAGTCATGCAGGACTAGAGATGATCCTGCAAATCTCAGCAATGCAATAAAAGGTCTTCACAAGCAAAGGAGTCATCACCATGGTGAGAAATGACTTGGGAGACTCTCTCAGTAAACAATATAATAAGTTTAACATAGAACTCCTGATGCCTAACTCCAGGGGCCTAATACTGGAGTTAATAGTGATGACAATATAAAATATTGTATATAATTTATTAAAAAAAATATTGTCCTTTGAGAAGAATCCAAACACTTATGCTATCATGGTTATCTAAAGGAAATGGTGAAAAACCACATCCAGAAATGTATCTTGCAAGTATATACTTCCAGGGGTGGGATTCTACCAGTTTGCACCTATACGCTAGAACCAGTTGTTAACATTCTAAGCAGTTTGGAAAACCAGTTGTTAGAAGAAATTACTGGCCTAATCCTGTAAGGAAGGCAGGAAGGAAACATTCTGGTGTTGCTTACAGAAACTGCCTTTCCGTTAACCCTTATTACATTCTTGGCAGGACTAGAATTCCTGTCTCTGGAACTTCTCTGGAGTTTTTTTCCTTCCTTTGCTGGTAGTTTGCTTGTGTGTAGTGACCATTCAAAGTTACAGTGGCACTGAAAAAAATGACTTATTTTTCACACTTATGACTGTTGCAGCATCCCCACAGTCATGAGAGGCCAGGCGAGGAGATGCATGCCTCGATGTGAGTGATATTGAGTTGGCCACCCCCAGCCAATAACATGATCACCAAACCATGCCCACCACCTAAGCCACGCTCACAGAACCGGTTGTTAAAAATGTGAATCCCACCCCGGAATACTTCTCATCAAAATATTTTTCTTGACTGAAGAAGATTCCAATGTAGGCTCCAAGCAAGTATGTGATTGCAGAGATCAGAAAGAATTTCTCCATTCTGTGGCTCAACTCCCCTCAGCTAAAGACTTATTTTCTACAGTTATGCAAGCATCCTCTGAAAAACAGTAGCCAGAATACCAATAGGGCTAAATGAATAGGATATTTGGAGGGTAAACAAGTCTTGTCATAACAGCTTCTATGAGCAAAGATCTTCTCTACAAAGATCTTAGGATAGAGCTGAATTTAACAAATGCGTCCCCAGCCACTTAAAATTTAAAGTTTTACTCTTAAGCACAAAAGGATTTTTCTTTTGTCTGCTGAAAGCAAGATTTTAGAATAATTGTAATAATTATTTAGAGTAATTATGACTGTAGAATAGTATGCATAACACTGGTTTCACATATTGTGCTACACATGATTTACCATGTTAGCCCATTCATGGATAAACCGACCTTTCAATTTTTTTTATTACCATAAAATACCATGAAAAATGTATTACCCACAGATAAGCCAAGCTCTCAAAATGTTGGTATGTTTTAATGTTCACAATTGACTTATATACCATTTGTCCATATTTTTGGTGAAAAATTCAAGGGCTGACTTATCTATGAATGGCTTACAGGTATGGAACATAGGTAAGTACCAGAATTATTATATACACTCATGCATAAACTCAATGCAATTTTGGGGTGTATTTTGGCACCTATAATTGTAAACTTGTTTGTGAGTATATACAGGATATTTACTCTACAATTTTATCACAGTCCACAATCTAACATGTGTTTTTGAGCAAATCTATTTCTATTTTAAACTGGTCAAAATTAAACAGTTGGACTTTTAAAAAAGACAATGTCATACCTAAGAGTATGAGAGAGTTTACTACTTGAACATTTGATGGTTCTGTGATTCCACTATATTCCTTATTGCTTCCATGTGATAGACAAAAGTAATATTATGCAAAGTAAATATATGAAGCTTAATTTGCATAATTTATATAGGTCATAGATTTCAGCTTTTGCACTGCAGAATGAATTGTCTGGGTGTTGGATTCTTACAACACGCATCTTGTAAGTTATAAATTATCCTTTCAATTCAGCTTGTAAGTTATGCATTGGTCTGGGTGCCTCCAGGTAAATTGTGACTGATTCTCATAATCTCCTCAGAAACTAACACATTTGGATGGCACTGATTTGTAATTTGTATGATTCATATGACAGGACAATACATGTAATCTCTCTCTCTCTCTCTGTGAAATAATATGTAGATGGACAAACATTGTGACGTACATGTGTGTGTGTGTATGTGTGTGTGTGTGTTCCTTTGAATCTGTCTTGTCTCCTGGTAACTGCCTGGATAAATGCAGATTTCTTGGCATGATTTTGGAAGGGATTTGTCATTGCTTTCTTCCCAGGACTGAGAAAGAGGTCAATTGTCTTTGTGCCTAAGGCAGGAGTAGAATTCACAAGTTCCTGGTTTGTATCCTGATGCATTTAATCACTACACCAAACTGGTTCTCCATCCTTCATTAGTATAATACAATATCAGTGCAACAATCCCGTAATCCTTCAAGTCCCCATGCCATTATCCATCAAATTCTCTGGCTTTTGCAGAGAGAACATTTGAGTCAATTGAACTGCAATAAGGTTCACTGAAATGCATTTTATGGCTTAACTGTCAGCAAGTGCAGCTGGTGTTTTGATTAATGTCACGGAAAGCAATGCACCAAATAGAGCAATTGCTTATTCTCCAATAGTTTGTACATAAAAATTGGGAGATGCTCATGATATTGTAATTCCATGCTATGGATCACAATCACCACTCCCTTCACTATTATACTGTATATTGGTGAGGGCTTTTGGTGATTTGCTGTACGCTCCATTTATTCCTGTCACACAGGCCAAGAAACAAGGTTATTTTTATTAAAGACAACCATTCCAACAGAATCCAGCAGCTTCAGTCTATCAAATGGCAAACAATAGACCTCCAATTTGTTGTAAAAGTCATATTTGCATGGAATTGAGTAATTGTTGTGATCCATTCCATTGCAGAGCACCAGGCTGGGAAGCCTGGGAACTGCATGGTGCTTAAGTGTTTGTCCACATGCATCTCTGCTAGAGAAAATGCATAACATACACAAAGAGAAACAGTGATTGAACTTCACAAAGAATAGACGATAATCTCTGAGGAACAATATTTTGACCATAATTACACCAAGTTAAAATGTATTCCTACAGCATCAAACAAAGTAAAACAATTTCATGATCAAAATAAAAATTAAATTATGGTATAAAGTATTTAATTATAGACATTAAAAAATTAAAGTCTACAGCATGTTTTTAAAAAGAGCTCTAACTTTTCTGCTCCGCCACAATTCTGTCTAAATATTCCCCAAATCCTTTATTCTGTAATTGGCAAAATTACAAAAATAAAAACATTCCCACTGGCACTAAATAGCAATTACATCAGACAGAGGCAAATTAGAAAACAGAAGCAGAGATCAGCTCTGAATTCCTATCCACATAAGGTCAGAACTGCAGTGGTCAGAATCAAAGGCTTGTTGAGAAAGAAAGGTTAACTCCCACAGCACAGCAAATGAGATATGTAAGTAGCAGTAGTTGTTCAGTCATTCATTCACTTATTTGTGACTCAGGGGACATCATTTTGCCAGGAATGTCTGTCAGTAACTGCTTCTCTGAGCTCTTGAAAGCTCCTGCTTGTGACAATTCTACTATTGTATAAAGTCTGAAAGTTCTGTTCATTGTAAAATAAAAATAATTTGTCACATTGACAAGACATTCTACATGGAGAATATTCATGTGTGGGAATGAGAACAATAGTTTCCCCTCCTCTCAAGTTTAGGAATCTCTTTGAGTCTTGTCATTCTGTACATGTTTTCCTTTTGGCAGTTTACATTAAAAAAAATTAAGGATAATGCAGGCAGTTTTACTCTCACTTTTATTGGTGACAATCTGTTGTGTAAATCCCATTATTACAAGATTTCCATGTTCCTACGTTAATCAGTAACTTAACAAAGAACAAATTATTCAGCATATTACTGAGGGTTCCCAGATGGAAACTACATCCCCAAGGAAAGATGGCTGCAGAAAATACAGGTGCAAAAGAGAGACCTGCTGAGACTATGTTGTGTGAAGCGCTACTTCATGAATTTAAGTGTGTGTGTGTGTGTGTGTGTGTGTGTGTGTGTGTGTTGTGAATGCATGTGAGTAAAAGAGACTTGCCAAAACAACTTGTTTGCATTACCCACAATGCTTTTTGCATCTCTGCTAGGATTTGCTGATTTTGAAAATATCAGTGAACCACAGCCCAGGTCACTATATGCTTTCTGTCTCACCTTGAAATCCCCCGCTATTTCTGCTACCTTTTGAAGTAGTATTAAAACAATAGGTTATCTGCAGTCAGCAGTTTCTGAATCAATTACAGGTAGTCTTCATTTAGCTGCAACTAAAATTGGAATCAGCACCTTGGTCCTTAAACTAAGCAATTGCTAAGTTAAACATCACAATTTTTCAATTTTAGTTCACTTTCCTTGTATTAAATACCTGCAAAAGCTCTAAATGCAAGGATTGATCACAAAGTTACTTTTCCTTCACCATT
Source organism: Pseudonaja textilis (assembly GCF_049901715.1). Classification (NCBI taxonomy): domain Eukaryota; kingdom Metazoa; phylum Chordata; class Lepidosauria; order Squamata; family Elapidae; genus Pseudonaja; species Pseudonaja textilis. Next base: position 91,046,335 of record NC_142008.1, read on the forward strand.
GTAAAACTGTGAATGGTTCACAAATGAGGACTACCTGTATGAAGATGAGAATAATAGACCTTATATGCAGATTAGATTAAATACCTATAGTGAAGGACTAATATAAACAGCTCTTTGAGCTTTTAAAATTATGTATGTTGCTTTTGTGGAATTTGAATAAATATTTTAAGTGCTTATCTTTCTTTCAGAAAGGGGGTGATTTAACTCTAGGATTGGATCATGATGAAGTGGAAATATGTATTGAGTGTAACCCTGAGCTTTCTGAAGGAGCAGGAGGTTTTTTCTTTCTTTTTTCTTTTTGTGACAATGAAGTCTGATCTCTTTAGGTGGGCAGAAAGTATCCTTTGCAGGATCTGTTGAGGAAGTCCCTCCTACTGGGTCAGATAAGTCAGAAGAGGGGATGGCCTGGAAGAGGAGACAGATGTGAAACAGGAAGAGGGAGATCCACCATTAACAGGTAATGGAGCTGGCTCTTGGATTGCAATGCTTGCACAATAGCACAATGTTAGGCCTTCTCTTTTTTTGCAAACAATTTGTTGCATTTCCTCTATCGCAAAGGTCCCAATTGCGTATTTATGAAGGGGTTCTCTGTTATTTCCATTTTTGCTTGATAGAAGGATAAGTTACTCAGTTCTTTGTTTTTATGGATCTTGAAGCCAGGGAGATTCAGAAACAGGGACAGCTCTAGGACCATGTCTGCTCATAAGGAAAGAGGACTTTTCCCTAATCATTCCCTGAGGCCAAGGGTGATTTTATATATATATATATATATATTTATATATATGTTTTCTGAGGTTCTCATGGTATTTGTATGGATCTTTGGTTGTTGGTTTCCCGCGTAAGATACTTCAATCTTACGCGGAGAAAACCCAACAACCAAAGATCCACATTTATTTATATATATATATATATATATATATATATATATATATATATATATATATATATATATATAAATAAGAGATAATATATATAAGAGAAATCTGATCTGGGTTGGAATTATGTATAACAAAGATTTCATCCCACTCAGCCTGGATTCTATGAGCTAGCTTTTTCGCCTTTCCAATTTTTATGCTGTAATTCTCAAATAAAAATCCTGGATAGATTTTTTTTCTAAAGAACATTTTCACACTTTCACAAAGCTTGGATTCCCAAGATTCACAAACCACATTTACATTGATTTGCAATAATCATTTTAAAGCAGATTTTGCCTCTCCCTGATCTTTCTTCTCTTTCCTTCATAGATCATGACATGGAACAGAGTCACTCTGACTGGAAAGAAAGACCTTCCTGTGCTGTTAAACTGGAAAAACGTTCTTCCCCACCCCCAATCCACACCACAACCTAGCACTGGAAGTGAAGGATAGTTTTGGGAGATATCCTGTTGATGGCAATCTCTCATTTTTCACAAGACCAATTGGATTACTTCCTTTAACAACTATTTTCCCTCTTACTCTCTTTTCTGTTCTGAATTTGTATCTTATTTGGCAGTGTGTGGTTATGTTCAGTGAATTGTTCAATAGAAGGGGTAAAGGGAAGGAAGGTGAACGAAAAGCTACCTAGAAATGAACCTTCACATTCAAAGGCGTGATATCTCTGATGGCCTGTTGTTGTGGACGTGGCAGGATGGCTATTTTTATTGTGCCTTGCCAGTAGATTTCACTGCAAGGGAAGGAAGGAGGCCATTCCCACATTCATTGTTTGACCTTCAACCCTGGACTAGATGCTCATTTGGTTGGATCTAGCATGATCATTCTTGGTTTTTTTTAATGTTTCTGTTCAACTATCCAGACCCTGATGATTATATGATTATGGTTTGGAATATTAATAATTATCTAAGGAAATAATTGCTGAGGTGCTTCCAGACAAATAGAGCCTTGTTTTAGTAAAAAAGTATTATATAACTATGTTATTTTTCATTATTAAAAAATGGAAACTATTGTGTCTTGGTGGGAGGGAAAAACAAAAGAGATATTATGCAGTAATTGGAAGCAATGTCCTATGTAAACCATGTAAAATTTCATCAAGGAGGTTGATTGCACAATAAACTCCTTGTCTGGCAGCACTTCTTCTCTGAAGATATTGCCATTTGATTTCTAAAAACCAAATATAAAAATTTAGTATTTCAGCAACTAGAATTTATAGCTGAGTTCAGCTGAATTATCTAAAGAAAGATCTTTAACCTTTCTCCCACATCCATTGTTCCATTCAATGCTCAGAAAGCTGTAATTCCGGATCCAATCACTGAATAATTCAATCTTCTTCCTTCTTTCCTTTCTCTCACACTTTTCTCTCTGTGTATTGGGAAATGCCATTCCATGTTTCTCTGCTCTATTAAAGCTTTGTAAATAAATACTGTATTTAAAGAGTATTTTATGGAGGGAAGAGCCAACAGCAAAAGTTTAAACCAGTTCTTCCTTAATACATTAGCCAGGACCTTCAGAAGGAAAAGTTTCACAGTTTTGCAGTATTGACTTTCTGCAGATAATCTCTATATACATAAACCAAAGTTCATTGGCAGTAGGTATATAAAAACAAATTTTAGGACAAATTTGGGAGAGTGGGAAGGATGGACCCATTATTATTCCCCCAATGTTTATCTTTAGGAAAACCTTAGTTTTAGCTTCCAAACACAGCCCAAGCAAACCAGTTGTCAAATATTCAAGACTGCGTTTTGTGTATAGAAATCAGCAAATTTTTGCTTACTTATATGTTCATTTATGTATTACCTCAACTTCTACACTGCTTCAATCTTCATGACTTTAATGTGCAGTTAGTACAGCTATTACAGTCTACCTCTCCTCTTTGTAGGACACTTTGTAATAGTTTAAGATCCACTTTTTGTTGTTGTTGTTGATCAGTCACTAAGTCATGTTCTATTCCACATAGACCCCAGCATACAAAGACCCTGTCCTCCACTATCTCCCTGAGCCTACCCAAACTCATACCTATCGTGTCAATGACACTATCTATCTCATCCTCTGCCATCCCCTTCTCCTTTTGCTTTCCATCTTTCCTAACATCAGGGTCTTCTTCAATTAGTCCTCTATTCCCACTTCAGCTTCAATACCTGTCCTTTCAAACAAGTCAGGATTGATTTCTTTTAGCATTGACTGATTTGATCTCCTTGGGATCCAAGGGATTCTCAAGAATCTTTCTCCACACCACACTTTGAAATCAATTCTTCAGCGCTCAGCCTTCCTTATGGTACATCTCTCATAGCCATACATTGCAACTTGGAATGCCATGGTTTTAACCAGTGGTGGAATTCTATTTTTTTTACTACCATTTCTGTGGGTGTGGCTTGGTTGGCATGGCTTGGTGGGTGTGGCCTGGTGGGCATGGTAGGGGAAGGATACTGCAAAATCTCCATTCCCATCCCACTCCAGGGGAAGGTTACTGCAAAATCCCATTCCCTCCCCACCCCACTAACCTGCTTTCCAGCTCTGGTCTCCTGTGCGGGGCAACAAAAGAAGACCCAGCCGATGAGCTGGGACTCAGGAGGCAGAGAATAGATGGGGGTGGGGCCAGTCAGAGGTAATATTTGCTGGTTCTCCGAACTACTCAAAATTTCTGCTACTGGTTCTCCAGAACTGTCAGAACCTGCTGAATACCACCTCTGGTTTTAACTATAGAGGTGTTGGCAAGGTGATGTCTTGCTTTTTAACATGCTGTCTAGGTTTGCCATAGCTTTCTTCCCAAGGAGTAAGCACCTCTTAATTTCATGGTTGCAGTTTCTGTCTGCAGTGATCTTGAAGCCCAAGAAGATAAAATCCAATTCCAATTCTTCTCCTTCTATCTGCCAGGAAGTGAGGGGAAAAGATTCCATGATCTTAGTTTTTGTAATGTTGAGTTTCAAGCCAACCTTTACACTTTCTTCTTTCACATTCATCAAGAAGCTCTTTAGTTCTTATTCACTTTCTGCCAATAGATATGTATGGTCCGCATATCTGAGGTTGTTGGTATTTTTGCCAGCACACTTCTGATTCACAAAGCCTGGTATTTTGCATAAAGTACCCTGCATATAAGTTAAATAAGTAGGATGATAATATACAGCCTTGTTGTACTCCTTTCCCCATTTTGGAACCAATTAGTTGTTCCATGTCTGGTTCTAACTGTTGCTTCTTGTTTGTTGTGATCGACACAATCAAAGGATTTAATGTAGTCAATGAAGCATATGTTTTTCTAGAACTCCCTTACTTTTTCCATAACCCAGTGAATGTTGGCATTTTGATCTCTGATTCCTCTGTCTCTTCAAAATCCAACTTGTGCTTCTGATAATTCTTGGTTCATATATTGCTGAAGCCTAGTTTGTAGGACTTTGAGCATGATCTTGCTAGTGTGTAAAATCAGTGCAATTCTACAATGCAATTTAACATTCTCTGGCATTGTCCTTCTTTGGGATTGGAATGTAAACTGACCTTTTCCAATTTGTGGCCATTGATGAATTTTCAAAATTTACTGACATGTTGAGTGCTGCACTTCAACGGCATTGTCTTTCAGATTTTTAAATAACTCTACTGGAATACCCTAATCCCTGCTAGCTTTGTTGTTGGTAAGACCCAGTTCAGTGCCCTCCAAATGTGATTTATAATTTCCTGCCTTCAATATCTATATGGGATATCAAATCAGACATTTTAATGGAGCTATGAGATGTAGATCTCAGGGAAGTGGAACAGGTTCACTGTAATACTAGCTCTGTGATCTGTGCGAATCTCCTCAAGAAAGCAGTCAGAAAGGTAACAATAGGCTAGGTTAGAGCTTTGGTGAATATTTCTTTGGGAGAGAGGATACTTACAATAGTGCACCTATCCTTAAGAAGCAATGCTTTTACCTCAAAGGTGTTTTTTTCAAGAGGCAACTGGACTTTGTTTTTCTTTGTAAATGGGTGTGGAGCCTTCTTGGAACTGTTGAAAGGACTATGTTGTAATTCTTGGAACTTCTGAAAGGACTGTATTGTCTCCACACCCATTTGCACTACTCAGATGACACAGATAAATATCCAAGTGGCCTCAAGGACTCTCTAAAAGAATGCAAATGACCAGCTGTTTGCAAGGAATATAAATCCTTTCATTCCCCACCATCCAGTCAGAGCTGAAGAAACTTCTTGGATGAGAAGTGAAATGTCCTCAAAGAAAAACAAGAAAGTCCAGTTGCCTTTTGAAAAAGCACCTTTCGGACAACCATGACCTAGATGACTGAGAATCTCCATAGACCAAGCTTTAAATTGCCTCCAATTTTCCCTTTCTTGGAAAGATGGTTGAACCAGCTGATGAACCAGTAGTTAAAGAGAACTATGGATGAAACAGATTATCTGGATGCTTTTAATTAGGATTCAAACTGGGATGATGATTGTTGTGGATCACCTTTGTGGGGACTGTAAGCAGTAGTACACTTTCCTTGGCTAACCTCCATGAATCAACTATGGTACTGCTGAACTGTCTATGAGAATTGAAAATTGGTAGCTTTCAGCTTTTAGAGTATGCCCATCTTTGACTCAAAATGTGGGTCTGCAACTTATAGAGAAATACCTGAGGGTATTTCTGAACTCACAACTCCTGATGGAAATGAGCATGAAAGTAACGGTCAGGTTCAGCTTATGTTCCAGTTGCGTCGCTCATGTCCTTGTCACTTCACATCTTCATTACAATCCCTCTTCTCTGAAACAACAGCCCTAGAAACAGGGAGGGGTCCATTGTCTCTTAGAATTTTAGGAAGCTACTAAAACCTGGCTCTTCCAGAGGGTTTGGCGTATGAGAATATTATTCTGAGAGAAAACACCAGAGAGATAGATGGGAAATATTATAATTGTAATGCTTATATACTATTGATTTTGTGGTGGTTTGATTATTAAACATTATTTTATTATTTTCAAACTAAAGAATTTGCTACCCTTCAATGTCTATGGAGCACATAAAAGCCTAATAATCTAAATAAATGTAGGTTGCTTGCACCCTTTTCTAACTATGTTTTGTGATATGTATTTCTAATCATATAACTTCCCCCGCCTCAATGTCTACTGTGTTTAAAAATTAGGTTTTATCCTTTTCTTGCATGAATGGATCAAAAATATGAGTGGCTGATTATTTTCAATCTATTAAAGGTGTAGAAATGATTTCCTAAAACAGAAACAGGCATAGATGAACATTCATATTTTCAGAATTCTTGAAGCAGAACATTGTTCTATACTTTAAGCAAATTGCTTATTTGATTTGTACCACACTAACTAAGTAAGCTATGAAACCTTTATTCACATTTCTTAAAACTAACATCCTTGTTTCAAGTTACTGATTTTGTAGGACTGTGGGCTTATAGAAAGTTTGGGAATTCTCTAATCATCCTCATCACTCCTTGACTCTCTCCTCAGTTCACAGGAAAAATATGATCTCTTTGTGTAACTACAGAACTGTCTTCTTAAAGCCAGATCCCAGATGGGACCATGTCTACAGCAAGAAACATTCTTGTTGCCAGAAAACAACTTAAAACCAGCCAATTGGCCTTCTACTAGGAAATAAGTAAAACCAGCTGGCTCTTGGCACCCTCCCCACTTGAGGATACAATACAATGGCTGCTTTCAGGCACCCTCACTCCTTCAGCCTTGTTTTCCTTAATCAAACCCTTTCTATCCAGGAGAGCTGTGCAGCGTGTTGTGGATCATCCTGTCCTGTTGTATGATAGGATGCAATGGCAAGATTTTGAGGATAAAATGTTATACAAATGTTGGAATTTCATCAGCACCATGATGATTACACCATTAGAGCCTAAGGTCGACCCAATTTCTACTGAACATGTTCAGTTGCATTATATATGCTCACTCCCCCATTCCAGTTGTTGAGCATCATGCTCCAAGGCCATTTTGTGTTGCTGGGCTAAGAAGATATGTGACTTCCAATGCTATTGCCCATGTGTTTCTAGGTTGGGCTTTAATCAGAGGCCTTATAGGTAATCCTTGACTTACAACCATGATTGAACCCAGAATTTATGTTGCTCGGTGAGAAATTTGTTAAGTGAGTTTTGCCCTATTTTATGACTTTCCTTGCCACATATGGTAAGTGAATCACTGTAGTTGTTAACTTAGTAACATGGTTGTTAAATGAATCTGGCTTCTCCATTGGCTTTGCTTGTCAGTTCACAAAAGATTATCATGTAACCCTGGGATACTGGAATGACATAAATATGAACCAGTTGTCAAGCATCCAAATGTAAATCATGTGACCATGAGGATTGCTGCAAAGATTGTGTGAAAAATGGTCATAAGTCAGTTTTTAGTGCCATTGTAACATTTGTCACTAAATGAACTGTTGTAAGTCAATGACTACCTGTATTAACTCGTGTTTGGTATTCTTGAAAAATGATGCTATACCTCTTTAAAAGTCATGTTCACCATTTGTGAGAGAGTTCTACAGAAAGCACTCACCTTCTCTTTTTAAAATAAAATAGGCCTGGAGGAAGAGCAATGGCAAGATGAATACTGAAAGTAAGACTACTGTGAAAATCATTTTCCATCATTGCTCCATTACACACGTAGCAGAAACAGTAATGCACATGACTCTGAAATGTTAGATCTCACTTTTATAAGGCAGGAACAGCAATGAGATCATCGTAATATCAACAGCAACATCATGAAAAAAAAATTCTTCGCATTGTTCCTACTGAGTGTTCTGTAATAGGAGCAGTGGTCAACAAATCTTCACAGCCATCTGTAAAAAGAACCCAGCACCTGAAGATGAGATAAAAACATGATGGAATGGTTTACTATTGCCTTCTACACTAATAGCTTTTTATATGACTGTTGCTTAATGTAGTTGCCTCTGTGATTTAACTGGACTGCTGGAATAAACTTCATCCCTCTTCTTGTAGTTTCCCAGAATTCTTCATTCCCCCACTCAAAAACAACAGCTCCTCTTCCTCCATACTGAAGCAGCACAGTACTTGAAGGAAAATATTTGCTTAACCATGGTACAGGTAAAACTAAAACCAAACAAATCATAAATAGCTTTGGGAGGTAGGAAGCAGATGTGTTTATTTTCCAGTAACACCTTCAGCAGAAATGAAGGACAGAAACCCTATTGCTAGTGGCTCTAAAGAGCCCCTTTCTTAAGGAAATCTAACAGACATAAGCAAAGCGCTTTTGACAAATGGTGATTATTGCCTCTATTCCAAAGAAATAAGATACAGCTTTAAAACGTTCCTGATGGTTTGTTTGATACACTTTTAATGCTTTATTGTTCAAACCAGAAAGAAACCAAATGAGACAAAATCATTTAAATTAACAAAACTGCAAGCAATTCAGCTCACAGCTATTAAATATAACTGCAAACTGTCAACATCTAAAGAATGATTGACAAGTGTTACAACATTAAATAGAACAAGTACTGGGAATTCCAAAACTTGATATAAAAATCTAGTAAATAAATAAATGGTCATTCACAAAAGGTAAAAAGAAACTCAGCAATCATGGAATAGGAAGACATACATTTTTATTAACTGATCAAAGAGCAGAAAACAATAGAATAAATTGACAATTTTCAAACTGGAAAGTCATTCAAAGTATGACAAAGGTAAAGTTTCCCACATACATGCTAATTGTTTCCGGGTTTAGGGGGCAGTGCTCATCTTTGTCACAAAGCCGAAGAGCCAGCGCTGTTGAAGACATCTCCATGGTCATGTGGCTGGCATGACTCCATGCTGAAGGCGTATGGAACCTTTCCACCAAAGCGGTCCCTATTTTTCTACTTGCATTCTACATGCTTTCAAACTTCTAAGTTGGCAGAAGCTAGGACAAGTAACAGGAGCTCACTCCATTACGTGATGCTAGGGATTTGAACCACCTAACTGCCGACCTTTCTGATCAACAAGCTCAGCGTCTTAGCCACTGAGTCCCCTAAAGTATGACATTATGAGTACCAAACTAGGCAAGTTAATGTAGTCTTCTTGGCACTATTTCAAAAGTGGTTTCTCATTACCTGCCTCCTAGGCAGGAGAGTGACTGGCCCAAGATCACCCAGTCACCTTCATGCTAAGGCAGGATGAGAATTCATGGTCTACAAGTTTCTATCCTGATCCCTTAACCACTATGACTATACCAAACTGGTCACCAAAATATCAAAAGCAGTTCTATATAATCAACTTTTTAAAAAACCCTACATACAGAGAGAAATTCTTGGGATCAAAGCTGGCAGTAAATAAGGAACGTAATTGGTGATTATCCCAATGAAAGTGTCTATAAACATGGTTTCCTTTGGTTATAATTTTGTACTTAGAATCATCAGAAACTGCACATGTACAAACATCAAATATACACTGGTGAGTCATCAATATGATGCAACTACAAAAACTATAAAATTGTGTATCGCTGACTTTACTGTAATCACTCCTCTCTATAGGGGACATATTGGTACTGAGGGCCAGTTTAATGTAGCAGCTAAGATGCTGACTTAAAAATTAGAAAACTCTTATTCCAGGCTTCCTTTGGCCAATACTTCTCAATCTGGCCTACCGGGCTGTTATTGTAAGGAAAACATGAGACAGGAGGATTAGATATCTGCTGCCTTGAGTTATGTATACTGTATGGAAACAGATGGGATAACAACAATATTCATCTTGCATACTGCATCTAGTTCTGGGCACATATTTTAAATGGAAGAAATTAGGTTCAGACAATGGCAACGAAGATGAGCCGAATATTTAAGATAGACCTGAGAGTGAGAAGAGGTTGAACAGTTACTCTCGAGAAACAACAGAGGTCATATCATTCCTTAGAACTCTGACAGAAAGTAAGTACCTTTTCTTCTCTCTCTCTCTCTTTCTCTCTCTCTCACACACACATTTAAGAATGGAAGACATCCCTGATCCATAGTTTTCTGGCCAGCGCTGCAGCAATGATTTGCCACTGCTTTATTCCAAGATTTCTTCTCACTTCCTATGGCTAACCTACGGGTCTGATTTTCTTCTTCTTGAGATCTTTCATCCAAATGTCTATGGAGATTCTCAGTCATCCAGGTCACGGGTGTCCCAAAAGTGCTTTTTTTCAAGAGGCAACTGGACTGGCTGGGATGCTTGTTTGTTTTTTAAGACGTTTCACTTCTCATCCAAGAAGAAGCCAAAGGTCTCATTAAAAAAAACCCCAGAAAGTCCTCTTGTGTGGCCTCTTGGAGGGTGGGGAAGCACCTTTGGGACTTTCATCCAAATACTGAGCCCAGAGCAGGTAAGTCAGGTGCTGCCATCTGCAGGTAAATCAGGTGCTGCCATCTGCTGAGATTAGAAACGAATGAAAAACTTGGGACAGTCACAAAAGGGGACAAGCCACAATCATACAAACAAAAACAAACAAAAACCCAAGAACCAGCCTTCTTCGAGGTGATTTACGGTTTGCTAACTCAAAAGTGGAACGCAGCCATCTTAAACACAGCATAAAAACGGGGGAAGGGGGATTCAAGCTACGTGCCCGCTGGGCTTTCGGGCAAACGCTCCCAGAATCCAACCTTTCCGGGAAAGAGTTCCGAGACTCCGCCTCTTCACAAGGAGCTGCCGGTCGTCCTTCTTGCGTTTGTTTTTCTTTCTTCGGTTAATGTTGTTCTGCTTGGAAGCAAATAGCATGCGGTCACTGGCCGCCCATTAATTGGTGCTTTCGAGAAATCTCTTGCTCTTATCACCAGTTTGCCCCCAAAAAAAATTATTTACACCTCTTTATTTACACTCAGTTTCGCGCTCTGAAATACCTCATTCCCTTTTCTTAACCAATCAAATCGATTTGCTCTCAGCCAATAGGCGTGGCCTCCTCTGCCCATCGCCGTAGCCAGTAGAAATGCCACTCTGTCTTCCATGCCCCGCCCCCTCAGCCCGATTTAGAACGTTTGACTCCGCCCCACCGTTTGGTTTCTCGTTCGGAGTAATCGAAGTTGCAGGAGGGGGTCTCTTCCGGCTATGCGTGGTCACATTTAGCCATGTGACCGGAAATATTGTGCGACTCAAATTGAGGTGACTTCCGTTTTTTTTCCTTTGATTCCCCTTGTCGATGGGAAATTGAGGCAGCGGTTGACAGGTAAATCCTTATGCAGTGGTTGCAGCGGCGAAAAGCGTGCCTGGCAGGCACTCTTAAATCATATGGATTAATACTTTAATATTCTCCAGTCTTCAGTAATAAAAAGCAGTTCTTTTATATGGTGTTGCCCGATAGGTTATTCAGAATAAATAATTCAACATTAATTAATGTAGTAAGCTTTAAAACAGCGTTAACGTTTTCCCTGTTTTGCAGAGTTGGGGTTTCAGTGTTTACGCGGGTGGACAAAATCTATGGTAATTTTCCGTAGACTTAGTGAATTATAACATAGAATCTTTTTAAGCTTTATGGCATTTGTTATTGAAATGTTAAGGAAGGCGAGAGATTGAAACAACCGTTTTAATGGATTGAAAGATGCATCTAATACGATATAAATCAACAATTCCCAATCTCTGCTTTCTTTCCAGATATTTTGGACAGCAGCATTAAACACTGCGGTAAAACATGTAAAAGAGAGTAGATCGGGAAGACAGGCAATCACGTTCTATGGATTTATAATCTGTTTGATTTATAGCCCACCTTTTCTTCCCGAGTTTAAGGAAGTGTACATAATTGTTGTTCCTTCCATTCCTCCCCCAAAAAAACAATCCTGTGAGGTAGGTTATGCTGAGAGTGGGTGGCTAGAGTCCACTGCCTGGGTATGCCTGCAGAGTCATCTTCTGTGGGTGGACAGATATTCCAATAAAGGAGAATACCTGAAGATCAGGGTTAAAATGAGGGAGGGCAAGGTGATTCCTTGGTGCCCTCTGAATTTGGTGGTTTGCTTGCACAATTTCATTATCCAAACAAGGTAACATCATCGGTGCTAATAAGGAGTGCAGTTTAATTGTCAGTTTATATTTTAGTAGTTTGCTCTCCCAGTGCTGGGCTCTTTGCTGTCTTTGGTTGAGCAATTCTCTTTGGTTGGGCAATTCTCTTTGGTTGGGCAAAGAATTTAGCAATTCTTTTATTTGGGTATTGTTTACTTCTTAATTGTTGATCTGATGATAGTCTTGGTGTTAATCTATGCTGATCTGAGTGCTGATTGCTGGTGTGGAGATGATTTGGTCTCTTTGGCTTGTCTCTTTTGCACAATATGTAGATATTTATATCTATGTGTGCCTAATGATGGCCGATTTGTTAGAGTGCCAGGCTTCCTGGAATGTTTTAGCCTTTTTGGACTTGGCTTGGTCTAAGATATGCAGAGTTTCCCAGTTGAAACTATGGCTGTTGATATGTTATGAAGTTAGAGTTTTTCATCATGTTTTTTACTGCTAGTTGGTGTTTATAGATGTTTCTATTAGTTTTCTGTCTGTTCTATGTAGTGGCTGTTGTAGTTTTTACACTCTACATTTAGATGATTCTTGTTTTTTCTTCTGTGGTTATTGGGTCTTTTGGTTAACTTAGGATGCTTTGGAGGGCTTTAGTTAGTTTGTGTGCTATACTGATTCCAAGTGGTTGTAATGGTCCATTAGTGATTTCTGATTTTTTTTTTAATGTTTGGTAGTGTTATCCTTTTTACAGCTTGTGTTATATTGGGTTGAGAGGTCAGGCACATTTGATGAAGTTGTATGGATATCCATTTTGTTGGAAGATACTGTATTGATGCTGTATTCCTTTTTCTGCTGTTCAGGGCTGCTGAGTTGTTTGTACTCATCTGAATAGGGTTCTTACACAGAGTTAAGGATTATTATTATTGGGTGGTTTTTCGATACACTTATGTTTCTAGTTTGCCATTGCAATCTCTGCTGATCCAGGCTAACCAGGAAAGAGTAGTGAGTTGTTTCGAAACATTCGAGTTTTCTTTCATTACCTTCAAGTAACATTTACGTAATCAAACACTGCTATATCCTTGTTAACAAGCAAGTTGTGTTTGTCACACCCAATTTGTTTATGAGGCTGTGCTGTTCATAGCAAAAGGAGTTTATGACAGTGCACTAAATAAGTTTAATAATTTTACCTTCCAACTACTAGTTGGCCTTCATGCCTAAACAGTAGCATGTCTTTTTGTAGCAAGTTAACATAGCAGTTTGTTCTGCTTCTTTATTTTCTCAAAACGTTATATGAAGATGTGGAATCCCCTTCTGAAATGTGTAAAACATGTAAACGTATTTTAAAAGCAGAAGGGGTTGATCATTTGGGATTTTTCTGTGATCAGGAAGTGATTTTACTCATGCTTGCATTATTTTCCAGTTTCATTTTTATTCCCTTGATTCTTTTGTCAATTTAAATTCCTGTTAACTTACTCTCGTTTCTAATTCCAAAAACAATTAAGCCATTAAGAACTTGTCTTCATTGCTGCCACTCCTATTCAACCATTTATCACCTCTCCGAACTATCAATAAATTTTAGATTTTATAGATTGAGGACACTTTGCTCCAGATTGTCATATCAGCTTTCCTTCTGATACAGTAGTCTCAATTTAATTTAATTTTTTCATTTAATAACCAAAATTGCAATGGCAGTAAAAAAAAATGACTTATGGCTGGTTCTTGCACTTACAACCATTATAGCATTCCTGGATCACATGATTAAATTTTGGACACTTAGCAACCAGTATATCTTTATAATGATTGCAGCATCCTGTGGACATGTGATCACCATTTGTGGCCTTCTCACCTGGCTTCCAACAAACAAGTCAATGTGGGGAGCCAAATTTGCTTAACTACTGCACAGTTCATTTAACAACTGCAGTGGTTCAGTTAACCATAGCAAGAAGGGTCACAAAATTAAATACAACTCATCTAATAACCATCTGACTTAGCAGTGGAAATTCTAGTTCCAACTGTGTTGTAAGTTCAGAGCTACCTTCATTGTTTTTCTTTAAAGAGTGCTTAAAAGTTCCTAAGTGAAAGGAACCATTGAAATTTAGGCAAATTTGGTAGCAAAAATTAAAGCTACATTGTTCTTATTGTTATGTCCCTCAGAAGAAAGAATTGAGAGAAGTTTTGGAAAACCCTGAACCCAAGATCAAAGTCTGGTGCGAAGACTGAACTTTTTTCATGTTGAGGTTATCAATCTTTTTGGAGCTCCTTCACCCTGAGTAAAAAAAATTGAAATACACCTGTGAGACAAAAATAATTGTGGAATTCTACATTACTTCTAGACCAGCAATCACACCTTGCAAATTGTACTGTGAAATGCTGATAGATTTTCTATTCAGAGTCCAATCTTTTCCATTGAGTTCTTTCTGGGTATATTTATCTAGAACTCTCTTCATTCCAGCTGATATTGCCAAGATAGCAAAGAGTAAAATTAGTTGCAATCTAAAGCTTGAAGAAAAATGCTGGTCTTGATCCTCATTCTTTTGTGAAGTCTGGAGCCCTGGTGGATTTTTTTGTACCCCTATTGTTAGTAGTATGCTTAAACTTGTTCATTATATTTCAAGTGAAATATTCAAGATTGAAATGTTTGAAAGAATTGAAGATAGTTCATACAAAATTCCAATTTTCAGATATATATCCCACTTAGAGAATAAATCAACTATAATGTTCAAGCTTGAGGATTTGGGTTAAAGATAAACGGATAATTTTTCTTTCTCTCCCTCACCCCCTTTCTTAGAAGCCTCCCCCAACTATAAAATTTTCTTGAATAACTTTGGACCAGTCACTGTCATATAGCCCAACCTTCATCATAGGCTTGTTGCTATGAGGAAAAAAGAAGACAGGAGCTTTTGTTGCCTTGAGTTGATCAAAGATAAAAGTAGGACATAAGTCAAATCTTCATTGTCAGGTGAAGAAGATGAAAAATAGAATAAAATTTTAAAAAAGAAATTCCCAATGCAGTTATGTGAAATTCTCAGTTACTATGACAAATAATCTTATATGACTTCACATATTTAAACACATATTTATTGCATTTATATCCCATCAAATTATTTGAGACTCATGGCAGTTTAGAATAGCAATTAAAAATGAAACATTCACAATGTTCAGCATTTAAAATGTCTGTAGTAAAAGTACAGGATGGTGCTAAAATAATTAAAACAAATTTATAATTTTTATTTGTATATCTATTTTGTTTGCTACTTATCTCCCCACGAAGTGAGTAAAAGTACATGAAATAATAAAATAATGGCAAAACTCATAACCCAGAAACTACCAGCCATCTGCGGAAAAGGAGCTTTTTGAAGCTAGAATAGATGAACAAGCTTTAATTTTGGGGAGGAGACTATTCAATAGGGCCAAGCCAGCAACAGAAAAACATAACTGATTTTGTAACTCTGATTTTCATTTAGAAACATATTGGCCACCAACATAGGCCTGTAGTTCAGGCAAAATGTGCTGTTGACAGCTAACATCCACCATAAATGGAGGCACTCAATAACCATTTCTGAATAGTGTTCAAAGGTAGTCCCATGTATAGAGCATTGCAGTGATCTAGTTTCAAAGTGACAAAGACTATATGTCCCCATGCAAGAATCTCATAATTCAGATAGAGCTGTCGCTGGTCTGTTAGATAAAGCTGGACATAACCCTCTCAACCATAGCCTTTAGCTGCCCAACAGCAGTGGCCTTGAATATAGGAGAACTTCCTAACATGAATGATGGCAAATTTACGTGTTCCGGGATAATGTTGGAGGATCCAATCTGGATCAGTCAAGAGGATCAGAGATTGTTTTTTCCTAATAAGTCTAAATCTACTTCTTTGCCCAGTGTGAAGCAAGAGCTGAAATGGCAGAAATAGATTGTGCAATCTGATGAAACAGACAACTCTTCTCATTGTATTCAGTAAAATGGCAACTCCTATAATTAAACCAATATTATACAAACATTTGGGGTTCTATATACTTTTTATTTATTTAGAATAAAAAGTGTTCATTTTTTTTGTTTTTTTTACTTTGGTAAAGTATGTTCACTTCCCCCCTAACTTTGATAACCAAATACATAGCATTGTTCTCCTTCTCTTCATAAACCTAGGTTTTGTTCTAAGAAATCTCTTGTTTTTGTTCTTTTTAACCAGAGGAATTAGTTATGATTCATTATTTATCTTTTTGAGATGGATGTTATGATAGAAATGTAAGGGGTCTCAAAGTTGTGCAGTGATAGCAGGCATATATTGTAAGGGAATTGTAAAATGGCTGAACTTTAAGCCACTTATCTCCAATAAGGAATAAAACTGCCAATTCTTACAGTATTATTTACAGTGACTTTCGTCCTTCCCCACCCCTAAATCCAGTGAAGCTTAGTGATTGAAGGTCATTTTAGCAGGGACTGTTTGAATGTTGCTTGGGAACCAAGTTTGATGCCTACATACATAGCAACCTTTATGGAAAGGGCACACACATGTGTAAATTGTAGCTTTTCCTTGCAAAATGCACAGATGGAAAATCTAATTGCCTCGGTCGTAACTGGCATAAATTTTATGATGAAAGCTGCCACTTGGGGAGATGTAACATGTGACTCATAATTTGGACAGTTTACTTTTTTTGCAGATCTGGAACTCCCCCACCCCACCCCCCTCCACAAATTCCACACACCCTGTTCTTGGAGCTTAGCTATGCCGAGGAACAAAGCTTTTTTCTGTTTTTTTTTTAACTGTTGAACTTTTTAAAATTGCAATTTTGATTTTATAATTTGATCTGTCTGGATTGATTGTTGGGTGGTTGGCCTTATCCCAAGCAAATGCAAATGAGGTATGGAGAAGACTGAACCCCCACCTCCCATGTATTTTGCTTCTAGAGTCTAGTTATTGCGGAATACTTCTTCCAACCCTGCTGTCTTTGGGTAGAAAGTTGGATTAGATGACCTTTGATTGTTTCCAAATCTGCAAACCACCATCTGATATAACAGTTGTAGATATTAGGGAGGGGGATATGATTTTCTCATCCCCCACATGGATCAACTGACAGAAGCTGGAATAGGATGGCCCAGCATTTTCATACTTGCTTTCATTCTGCCATTGAATCTACTGAACAGTACTTCAGAAGTGAGCGTCATAACTTCTTACCAGTTGTTCATTTTTCCTAAAAGATTACTCATGTTCAAAAACCTTCAGGAGACTTCCTGTGTTGTTTAATTTATGAACTATTAAAACTCTCATATGTGTAACTTTACCTGGATGAAAGGGTGTATAATAGGGCAAAATTTTATCAACAGAGCTGAAATGGGTTAACTACAGAACCTGTTGTTTCTGAGGAACGAAGTTTGGGGAAATTGTGACTAATGTGATCTAGCTGCTGCTGTCACATGATCCTGTCACATGATTCCTATAAGCCCTTCCACACAGCAGAGGGAGGGAGGACAAACCAGCGAAAGGAAATCCTACACACTTTTCTCACCCCACTTTCTCCAGACCTACTCAACAAATGTGGCAACCTTTGCACACCTCCCTACACTGACTTATTCCATTCTCCCACCTGTCCTCTCCAATCTCACCACACACACAGCACCTCTTGCACACTCCTGCAACCCCCATCAGTCTGCATCACCCTCACATACACTACCCAACATGTGTAGATTTATCATCCATCCCAGTGTACCCTTCCTGGTCCATGCCACCCATTCACACACGCTCTCCCTAACCACACAAAGTCTCTCACAGAACCAGCTCACGTATTTCCCTTCACGACTTCCCTGACACATGGGACATTGGTTGCGCCTACTCACACCCTTCCTGACCCACACTGCCCACATACACCACAGCTAACCTTGCTACCTCCCCAGCAGCCGCTTATCTGTCTGCTGGCCTTGCATTTGCAAAGAAAATGGGCAGCTGGAGGGAGGGGTGGAGTGGAGTTTTGGATGCTTTCTGACAGCTTGACAGTTCCCACAAGGAAATTCAATGGGGAAGAAGATAGGAAGCCAGATTCATTCCTGCTCGCACAGAATAAGTCCTATCTTATTCTAAACAAATATTAAAAGTGAATTTGTATTTAGATTTATTTCAGCTCATTCTGGGTAGGTGCTTTTGCATTCTTCTTATACCCCTCCTATCTGTATTGTGATACTGCATTTCTTTGCCTGCATGCCTTGTGAAGAAGTGGTAGTGATGGGATTCCACTTGCCGTGAACAACTGTGCAACCACGGCAAGTCAATCTGATCTAATTCAAAAATATGCTTGGGTTTCTATTGAATATGCCATCCTGATTGCTTGGTAGAAAGAATAGTTTTAACATCTAGAAGGCCTTATACATGTGTTTCCTCTTTTCACCTCTCTTCTTTCCCTCAAAACAGATGATCCATTGACAAGATCACGGATGACACATCTGTACATGAATATCAACAACTTCACTGCTCACTCCGAGGATGAGCAAGTTGTGTAACTTGCAGAACGCTGATTTGGATCACAGTCTTCCTGCCATTGCTTCCTCACTTTCATATTCCCCGGGGTTTTCTCCACATTTCTTTTCTCCTGAGAGAAGAAGAGCCATTTCTGATGTGCGGCGAACCTTCTGTCTCTTTGTGACTTTTGACCTTCTCTTCATCTCACTCCTCTGGATAATTGAACTGAATGTGAGTCAGAAAGCTTGCTTTTGCAAATAAGATCTTGTCTCCTGACCTCCTGGATTCCCTCTGCCCCCCTACCCCACCCCCATTTTGCTCAAATAATTAGGGAAATAAAAGTTTCCCAGATATACTTTTCTTCACAGCTATTGCAGTGGATGAAATACAGTGCATCCGTTGGAGATTCCCATCCCTGTATTGGGTAAATAATTACCCAGGCTAACTGTAGCATACTAGACAATTTCAAAAGAAGCTGCACTTCTGTTTAGCAATCCATTATTTGTGGCATCCTGTTATTGTGCTGATATCAGCCTGTCTCCATCTGAGTAGTTATGCTCCATTAGGAATCTCATCAGGGGTGGGATTCAGATTTCTTAACAACCAGTTCTGTGGGTGTGGCCTAATTTGTGGGTGTGGCTTGGTGGTAAATATTGTAAATATTTATGTAAATATTGAATTTTTTTATTTAAAAAAGAGCAATTTTAACCCAAAATCAGGCAAAGCAGGCAGGCGGATTGAGTTGCTTGCAGAATCACAGATTCACTCACAGATCTACCTTTCTACAATCTGCTGCCTGAGTCTGCACTGAAAAATAGAAGCTTTAGTCCTAAGGAAGGTCCACTCTGCTCTCTAGCAACTCCCCCCCCCCCCTCCGAATACCACAACTGACTAGGCCTCAGGGAAGCTTCTGGGCGAAGGCAAAGCAGTACAACAGCGATTTAGATTAGCTAGAAAGCAAGAAATCCCACAATTTTCTGCTTTCTTGCTAATCTAAAAGGAGTGACTGCATGGGAAGGGGCGGGAGGAGAGGGACCAGCCAGTGGCAAAACATGCCAATTCTCCGAATTGCACAGAATCGTAGCAACTGGTTCTATAGAACCGGTCTGAACAAGTAGAATCCTACCCCTGAATCTCATTTTAGGAACACAGCTATTTGTCAATAAAAGCAAGTTATTGGCTCATATACTAAGATTTGTATGAATGCTTGTTAGTTGCCAATTTTTGTTTGGAAGTTTTCATATTAGAAGATGAGTAAAAAAAAAGGCTAGTATTTCATTAGATTTTGGGTCTGATTGCCTGGTCTTTTCAACTTTAAACACAAACCATAAGAGGGGCTGAATCAAACATGCAAGTTTTTAATTTCACTTAACTTGTAAACCTGCTTGGGACAAATATAATCATGACTAACCTCTTGGGAATGTTCCAATTGTTAGGCATAGAAGGAAGGCCACTTCATCTCTCTACTATAAACAAACCTACATATATCAATGCTATTGTGTGCTACAGGTTAGTGAGGTAATAACTCAGGTAAATTACTCAGCTTACATGTTATGCTATAAGAATAGAAACCAATTTGATTTCAAGGAAAAACATTCCTTCCTGGTTGCAAACCTGTCCCAATTGGTTCCTCAGAGCATTTGAAAACACTGCTCCCTGTAGGAGTAACTAAACTCCTACTCATCTGCAGCAGTTAAAATTATAAATATACAACTTTAAGCAATTCTTTTTAACCAATTCTTTAAGCAATTTTTCTGGGACCTTCTTAATTTATTGGCCAAGTGTCCAGAGGAAATGGAGTTGTAGGCTATGTCAAAATGGTAACTAATTGTGTCAAGATATACTAGAATAGGAGTGTCAAACTCAAGGCCTAGGGGCTGGATCTGGCCAACAGGGTGCTTAGATCTGGCCCGCAGGGCTACCCTGGAAACAGCAAGGGACCGGTCATGCACGGCCCTCCTGAGCTCTGTTTTTTCTGGCAGAGGTTTGCAGGAGGCCATCCCAGCTGAAAACTGAGCTCAGGAGCCCATTTTTGCTGGCAGACTGCTCAGGCCACCACAGGCACCTCCTGACACAGTGATGTCATGCTGGCCATGCTGGCCCACAGTGATGTCATGCTGGCCATGCTGGCCCACACCCACCCTAGCCCCCCCTCCCCCTAAGGTCAAACACAACCCTGATGTGGCTCTCAGTGAAATTGAGTTTGACACCCGTGTAGAAGAGCTTCTGAACAGAAATTTCATTAAGTATAATTCAATTTACAAAATGTATAATAACTATGAAACATTATATTCTTAGTAAACAAAATATTTCTCAAGATAGCATATCATTAAGAACAATCATTGGAAATGGAAAGAACCATATGATAGAAATGGAATGTTTTGGTCACTTCACTCTACCCTCTTCAATGCAACATGTCAATATATTCCACAGTAGGAACCATTGTGAGAAAGTAGCTCAAGTACAGTAACTTATACATCTCTTGAATGCCACTCTATTTTAGATTTGGAAACCACAGCTTATTTAATAGGCAAATGAGCAGAGATTCATCATATGGCCTCCCATTCACTCTGCTTCCTTGCTTTCAAAGGATTAGAAAAAAGGAGGGGGGTTTTGAAAAGAAGGGAAACAATGAAAAGCCTGAATACCATATTCACAGGAAATGACACATGGTTTTGCTGATAATAATATAGCCTCAAATGAGCCAATTGGTTTTCCCAGAACAGAATGCACAAGTAAAGGAAAACTAGTCCTGATAGAAGCAGGATTCAGTCTTTCCATTGTATAGAACAGTTGTTTCACAACTCAGTCACAAAACCAAATAGAGGGAAGGGAATCTTATTTTTTATTTATTTTATTTATTTTGATTTGTCAAATCGCTTACAAGATAATAGGTATAAGTATATAATAGGTATAAGTTATGAATACATGAAATGGGTACATATAAGAAAAATTAAAAAAACAATAGGACAGGGACAGTAGGCACGTTGGTGCGCTTATACACGCCCCCTACAGACCTCTTAGGAAAGGGGTGAGGTCAATTGTAGAAAGTCTAAGGTTAAAGTTTTGGGGGTTTGGGGAAGAAACCACAGAGCCAGGTAGAGTATTCCAGATATTGACCACTCTGTTGCTGAAATCGTATTTCCTGAAATCAAGTTTGGTGCAGTTAACCTTGAGTTTGTATCTATTGTGTGCTCTTGTGTTGTTATGGTTGAAGCTGAAGTATTCATTGACAGGTAAGTCGTTGCAATGTATGATTTTATATACCATACTTAGATCAGACCGAAGACAGCGTACTTCAAGGTTTTCTAGGTCTAGAATTTCAAGTCTGGTGGCATAAGGTATTTTACAACGAGTAGAGGAGTGGAGAATTCTTCTTGTGAAATATTTCTGGACTTTCTCAACTGTGCTAATATCAGATACGTAATGTGGGTTTCAGACTGATGAGCTGTATTCGAGTATTGGTCTAGCAAATGTTTTGTATGCTCTTGTTAGTAGTGTGATATTACCAGAGAAAAAGCTACGTAGGATTAGGTTAACAACTGTTAATGCCTTTTTGGCTATGTAGTTACAGTGGGCTCTAGCACTTAGATCATTAGAGATGAGTATTCCAAGGTCCTTTACAGAGCTTGGATCATCAACAAGATCTTGACTATTCAGCTTGTATTTTATTTTCTGATTTTTTTGCCAATATGTAAGACAGAGCATTTGTTTGTTGAGATTTGAAGTTGCCATTTGTTTGACCATTCTGATACATAGTCAAGATCTTTTTGAAGGGTAGCAGTATTGTCTGTGGTATTGAACCGCTTTACATCATCAGCAAAGAGAACGCAGTTGCTCTTAATATGATCACAGAGGTCATTTATGTAGAGTATGAAGAGACTTGATCCTAGAACACATTGCCTTGGGGGACACCACTATTGACAGGTACAGAATTTGATAGGACACTGCCAATTTTGACCATTTGTTGTCTGTTTGACAGGAATGCTTCTGTCCAGTTATGCAGTTGTCCAGAGATACCATAAGATTTTAGTTTTAAGAGTAGTTTGTCGTGTACTATTAAATCAAAGGCTTTACAGAAGTCTATGGTAGATTATGTCTATTGTTTTTCCTTGGTTCAGTTGTGTAGTCCATATGTTTTTGCAGTGTAAGAGTTGCAGATTACAGGATAGTTTTTTTCTGAAACCAAATTGTTTATTTGAGAGTAGGTTGCTTGTCTCTAAGTGG